>NC_061509.1:284185048-284298252 GCF_022539505.1 Lolium rigidum
GCTAGCCAAGCTAAGTATCAGCTAAGTATCAGCTAAGAAATTCTCGGTTACAAAACATGAAAATATTTTCCTAGTTAGCTAGCCAAGCTAAGTATCAGCTACAAACTATGAAAATATTTTCCTAGTTAGCAGCTAGCCAAGTAAAATGTATACAACACAAGCAAGTTTTCCACCTAGGATGGTGTATGTCTACGAACTATTTGAACTTTTCTTTCTCATTTTCGTAGGTACTTGTGTACACATGCAATCTGCGGGAATAATGTATCCGAATACGAGCAACTACGGTGGTCACGATACAATTCGCAGAGGCAGAAATCTACACCTTGTGGTATCACGGTACCTATCGGCCGATGCCGGCTGCGGAGGTGGCGGGTCGAAGGCGGAGGCGACGGGCGAGAGGCGGCGAGGACGGGCAGGAGGCGGCGGGGACGGGCAGGAGGCGGCGGCGACGTGCAGAGGCGGCGGCGGCGGCGGCGGAGGCGGCGGGGACGGCGCGGAGGCGGCGGCGACGGGCGAGGAGGAGGAGGGGGTGGCGGCGGGCGAGGAGGCGGCCGCTTTCGGCGGGCAGGAGGCGGCGGCGACGGGCAGGAGGAGGAGGAGGTGGCGGCGGCGGGCAGGAGGCGGCGGTGGCGGGAGATTTGGGGAAAGAAAGGAAAACGCGAGCCCGACCAGGTGATTTTCGCGTACTTCTACGCCGATGGCCAAACATACCCCGAGGGCCACCCTCGGCTTACCCATCGAGGTGGACCCGCGGCGGCCGACCAGGTGTTTTCGACCCTCGGCTAGGGTTTGAATACCCCGAGGGTTGATGATACGCCGAGGGGCCCCCTCGGCATAATGTATTTTTTTTAATTTTTTTCTTTCATTTTTTTTATTTTTTTTCTTTCATTGTTTTACTAGTATATAATTTTTTTTACTAGTATATATTATATTACGTCCAGATTACCTTTTTTACCACGTCGACATTAACTTGAGTGCGCGGTCTACCCTTTAGATGCGCGGTCTACCCCTTTAACCGAATCCGCCGTATCCTAGTTCCGTCTTTGCGGTGGTTACTAGGACACATAAAATGACGCCACGCGGCTCCGCTCGATTTTTTGGCTCCGTTTGCTTTGCCAAGCTGCGCAAAACGGGGCCGCCGGGACATGCTGGTATGGCCGTACGGGCGCGCGCGTGCACCCGTCCGCCAACGCGCGAAACGGAAAACATTTAGCACATAAAATGACGCGTCCTAGACCTAAAAACATTTTTCCCTCCATTTATTGAGCGAAGGAAAGTGTCGCCCGGTTCAAATCCGGTCGGTTTCCGGCGGATTCGGCGGGGCACCGCGAGAAGCGGGTGGGATTCCCGGATGGCTTCCGCGCGCATATGGCATGTGATAGGTGGTGCGTAGGAGGTATCCTACCGCTGCGCGGAGGTCCCGCGCGATACTGAAATGCGCACCATGTAGGCTGCTTCACAAAAAAAGCCCTTCCGGCACCCCGAAAATGGAAAAACCGTCGCCGTGGTTCGGATTGGAAATCCGCGACCGGGGCCTTGCTTCCCATCCTAAGGCCCACGCACGTGCCAAATATGGCCTCGTTCGACAAACTATGTGGTGAAACGGGCCGTTTCCTACTCATTTCCCCTAAAAGCCATAGAACTCCGGACGAGATAGCCACGTTCGTGAAGGGTTTTCCAAGATAATTGCCGTATCCCGAGTTCCGTCTTTTGCGGTGGTTACTAGGACACATAAAATGACGCCACACGGCTCCGCTCGATTTTTTGGCTCCGTTTGCTTTGCCAACTGCGCAAAACGGGGCCGCCGGGACATGCGGTATGGCCGTACTGGGCGCGCGCGTGCACCCGTCCGCCAACGCGCGAAACGGAAAACATTTAGCACATAAAATGACGCGTCCTAGACCTAAAAACATTTTTCCCTCCATTTATTGAGCGAAGGAAAGTGTCGCCCCAGTTCAAATCCGGTCGGTTTCCGGCGGATTCGGCGGGGCACCGCGAGAAGCGGGTGGGATTCCCGAGATGGCTTCCGCGCGCATATGGCATGTGATAGGTGGTGCGTAGGAGGTATCCTACCGCTGCGCGGAGGTCCCGCGCGATACCGAAATGCGCACCATGTAGCCGCTTCACAAAAAAAGCCCTTCCGGCACCCCGAAAATGGAAAAACCGTCGCCCGTGGTTCGGATTGGAAATCCGCGACCGGGGCCTTGCTTCCCATCCTAAGGCCCACGCACGTGCCAAATATGGCCTCGTTCCGACAAACTATGTGGTGAAACGGGCCGTTTCCTACTCATTTCCCCTAAAAGCCATAGAACTCCGGAGGAGATAGCCCTGTTCATGAAGGGTTTTCCAAGATAATTGCCGTATCCCAGTTCCGTCTTTTGCAGTGGTTACTAGGACACATAAAATGACGCCACGCGGCTCCGCTCGATTTTTTGGCTCCGTTTTCTTTGCCAACTGCGCAAAACGGGGCCGCCGGGACGTGCGGTATGGCCGTGCACGGGCGCGCGCGTGCACCCGTCCGCCAACGCGCGAAACGGAAAACATTTAGCACATAAAATGACGCGTCACACTTGTACATATATGTTAGGGGCAGATGCAAGTTTTCCAACAATTCTGACGCTCCGGTGATCTGTATCTTGGGAAACCCTAGGGCGGGGACCCCGTAGATCTACCCCTATAGCTTTCTCCGTGCGAGAGTTTACCAATGTAATTTTTTACTTGTTTTGGTTTATTTAGGACATATGTACATGGAAACCATAGGTTGGGCATACTTTACCATAAAATAGGCTCCATTTGAGCCGTGGCGAGAGTTTCCACATACGGATCCCGGATTTTACCAAGTGTTAGCCCATGTATGCGGAAATCGTCAACAACGGGTACATCCAAGGTTAGCCAAACCTTACATCACACTTGTACACATATGTTATGGGCATATGCAAGTTTTCCGGCGATTCCGACGATCCGATGGTGCCGTATCTTGAAAAAACCCTAGGGCGGGGACCCCGCAGATCTACCCCTATAGCTTTCTCCGTGTGAGGGTTTACCAATGGAATTTTTTACTTGCTTTGGTTTGTTTAGGACATATGTACATGGAAACCATAGGTTGGGCATACTTTACCATAAAATAGGCTCGTTTGAGCCGTGGCGGGAGTTTCCACATACGGATCCCGCATTTCACCAAGTGCTAGCCCATGTATGCGGAAATCGTCAACGCGGGTACATGCAAGGTTAGAAAAACCTTACATCACACTTGTACACATATGTTAGGGACAAATGCAAGTTTTCAAGCGATTCCGACGCTCCGGTGATCTGTATCTTGGGAAACCCTAGGCCGGGGACCCTGCAGATCTACCCCTATAGCTTTTTCCGTGCGAGGGTTTAGCAATGGATTTTTTTATTTTCTTTGCTATGTTTAGGATATATGCACATGGGTTTGGAATGAAATAGGCCCCGGATGAGCCGTAGCAGGAGTTTCCACATACATATCCAGGATTTTTCCAAGTGCGGGCCCATGTATGCGGAAATCATCAACGCCGAGTACATGCAAGGTTAGACAAACCTTACATCACACTTGTACACATATGTTAGGGACAAATGCAAGTTTTCCAGCGATTCCGACGCTCCAGGTGATCTCGTATCTTGGGAAACCCTAGGGCGGGGACCCTGCGATCTACCCCTATAGCTTTTTCCGTGCGAGGGTTTATCAATGGATTTTTTTATTTTCTTTGCTTTGTTTAGGACATATGCACATGGAAACCATAGGTTTGGAATAAAATAGGCCACGGATGAGCCGTAGCGGGGAGTTTTCACATACGTATCCAGGATTTTTCCAAGTGCGGGCCCATGTATGCGGAAATCATCAACGCCGAGTACATGCAAGGTTAGACAAACCTTACATCACACTTGTACACATATGTTAGGGACAAATGCAAGTTTTCCAGCGATTCCGACGCTCCAGTGATCTGTATCTTGGGAAACCCTAGGGCGGGGACCCTGCAGATCTACCCCTATAGCTTTTTCCGTGCGAGGGTTTACCAATGGATTTTTTTATTTTCTTTGCTTTGTTTAGGACATATGCACATGGAAACCATAGGTTTGGAATAAAATAGGCCACAGATGAGCCGTAGCGGGAGTTTTCACATACGGATCCTGGATTTTACCAAGTGCGGGCCAATGTATGCGGAAATCGTCAACGTCGGATACATGCAAGGTTAGACAAACCTTACATCACAATTGTACACATATGTTAGGGACAAATGCAAGTTTTCAAGCGATTCGACGCTCCGGTGATTCGTATCTTGGGAAACCCTAGGGCGGGGACCCCGCGGATCTACCCCTATAGCTTTCTCCGTGCGAGGGTTTACCAATGGATTTTTTTATTTGCTTTGCTTTGTTTAGGACATATGCACATGGAAACCATAGGTTTGGAATGAAATAGGCCCCGGATGAGCCGTAGCGGGAGTTTCCACATACAAATCCTGGATTTTACCAAGTGTGGGCCCATGTATGCGGAAATCGTCAACGCCGGGTACATGCAAGGTTAGACAAACCTTACATCACACTTGTACACATATGTTAGGGACAAATACAAGTTTTCAAGCGATTCCGACGCTCCGGTGATCTGTATCTTGGGAAACCCTAGGCCGGGGACCTTGCAGATCTACCCCTATAGCTTTTTTCGTGCGAGGGTTCACCAATGGAGTTTTTTAATTTCTTTGCTTTGTTTAGGACATATGCACATGGAAACCATAGGTTTGGAATGAAATAGGCCCCGGATGAGCCGTAGCGAGGAGTTTCCAGCGATTCGGACGCTCCGGTGGTTTGTATCTAGGGAAACCCTAGGGGCGGGGACCCCGCAAATCTACCCCTAGGGTTAGGGTTAGGGTTAGAGTTAGGGTTAGCAATGGACTTTTTTCCTTTGTTTTAGGACATATGTACATCGATAGAAGATGTTGGGCCTACTGGATCCCGTCGACCCGTCTACGAAGAGCGTCACTCGTGGGATCTACATAAGCCATCTACCATTTTTTTCTTTAAAAAAGTAACTATTTTTACATAATTCATACTAGTACATAAATAAAACAAACATAATATAAAGTTAATGACCGAGAAGAAAAAAAGAAAAAAAATGTGTATGCCGAGGGTGGCCGTCGGCATAGGTGGGTGATGCCCTATGCCGAGGGTGGCCCTCGGCGCCTCGCCGACGCCGTGGCCAGGGCCGTCCACGGCCGGAGCGGGACCGGAGCACATGCTAGTGCTACGCCGAGCGGCCTTTAGTACGCCGAGGGTGGCCGTCGGCGTAGCCCTCTCTACGCCGAGGGTATGTCTACGCCGAGGGGCTCGATGGGCCGCTGCCATGGACCGGACGTACGCCGACGGCCCCGACATTTGGCCGTCGGCGTACGCCACGGCCGTCGGCGCAGTGAGCCATTCCTGTAGTGAGTACATCTACACAATAGAATGCATCTAGATACATTCTTATCTAGATAAATTTATGACACTTATTTTGCAATGGAGCTAGTAGCAATGTAGCCAATGGTTGCCAATGTTGCAAAACTTGTTGTTCCACCAAAATTTCTAATTAATCACCTCACACAATTAAATGCTTGCACGGGTAGTACTTATTATGGTTTTACAAAGAGAATTATGTTTAGGGACTTATTATGGTTTTACAATGATCACATATTTGAGCTCAAATGCATCTATGAAAATTTCTCTTTTAAATGCGCTACTTATAGCCATTACTCCATGATAATTGGGATATTTTACTCAACACCAAAAAGCCTTAAGCCCCACTTGGAATAGCTTTTTTAAATGGAGACCTTGGCCCTGGCCTCTGCATCGATCGATGCATGCATCTTTTATTATATTGTTGCAATGTATGTCTTACAACATTTTACTATTAGGATGATCTCCTCGCGTCCGAGCCCAACAACTCGAACTCGGACCCTTGACCTCATCCGCGCCCTGATCGGAGGCTCCCAACCGCATCTGGTTGGTGGGCCCCTATCGCCTATGCTATATATACAGTGGTGGGGGCGGTGGCACACGTTACGATGTTGACCGGAGTGCCACTCGCCCCACCGAGATAACCCACCGACTATATAAGCTCCTTCTTCTTCCTTGAAGGGGTAAGGAGACCAGTGCAAAAGCTGAAGACATTTCTCTCTCTCTCATACTCCATTGTTGAGCTTCAAATCCTTCGGATCTCCCTCCTCCTCCACCCAAACTCAAATCCCTCCGGGGAAAAACTAGAGGAGGTCTTGATCTGTAGTTCCACCAAGCAAAATCTTGTTCCCCCTTGTATTCATCAAGATACTTGCTCTCTAGGGTTCCTTGGAAACCCTAGGTGGGCAAGAGTGGTCCGGAAGCATCCGGGCTGTGGATTTGCTCCTGACAAGATTGTGAAGGTTTGGAGGCTACCTCAAAGTCTACCACAAGTGAGTGAGATATTCCTTCGTGGGATAGGCTCCGGAGAATAGGGTGAGCCTTCGTGCTTGATTTACTTGTATCATCATATAGGTTGCCTCACCTAGTTTACATTAGGCTCACCTTTATTTTCCGCAAAGGCTAATATTGCAAAGAAAGAATTAAAATTTGTAGAAACATATTCACCCCCCTCTAGGTTTACCATCTCTGAACTTTCAATTGGTATCAGAGCCTGGACTCTTTTTAAGGGCTTTACAGCATTAAGAGTGAGATGGATAAACTATTCGAGGGTATGGATGAAAATTCTACCTTTTCGGTTAAGGACATGAAATCCAGATTCTTGGCATATGATGCTGAGAAAAAGTTGAAGGAGGATGAAGTCCAAAGCCAAATGGCACAAATGACTGCCATGCATAAGAACCTGACTAGTGGAACTTCTAGTGGGGCTTCGGTCCCTCCGGAAGGTTTCCGTGAAGTCAATTATGACTATCCCAAAAACACTTCACCCATGCCTCAACCATAGTGGGAATGTTCCCCATTTTGATGAAACTCACTTTCCTTTTTGGAAATCCTCTATGGAGTCTCATATTCGCAGTTGCAGTGTGGAGTTGTGGGAGATCATTGTTAATGGATACCGGAAGCCACAAAATCCTATTCGGTTGACCTCCACGGAATTCTACAACCGTCAACTCGATGCTTCTGCACGTGACAAGATTAGGAGTGGCATCAACCGCAAGCTCCTTGATCAAGTCAATGACATTGACTCCACTAAAGAGTTGTGGGATCGGATTGTAGTACTCTAAGAGGGAACCGATCTGATCCAATCAGCTCTCTATGAGTTAGCAAAGACTGAGGCAACTATGTTCATGATTAGACAAGGAAAATCCTTGGCCGATGCCTATGGAAGGCTTGGTGCTCTTAGAGTGAATGTCAAGGGCCTTGGATGTGAGAAATACAATGATGATTTTGAGATGAATGAAGAATTCATAAAGTCCAAGGTCATTGCCATGATTGCAGTCAAGCAAAAGGACATCAACTTCCCCTTGCACTCAACTTGCAAATCCTTACCAAGAAAGCTGATCTGAACGCAGATGATCTAGTCTCCTATGTGGCAGCCAATGACAACATGGCCAAGACAGGAGAATGGCTCATGGCGATGAACTGTGTTGATGAGTCCTCACACAACCTTGCCCTGAAGGCTAGAGCTAACCATGAAAGAGAAGAATACTATGAAATTGAAGAAGATGAAGAGATGACATCAACTAGTGACATCGCGACAGACTTTGCCTTCTTTGCCAAGAAGTACAAGGCGAAGTTTCTAATGTTCCTCAATGATGAGAAGAAGAAGAAGAAGAGGCCAAATTTTGCCAAAGGAGTCAAGCCAAGATTGAAGCCAAACCCAATCAATGATCGATACAAGAATAACAAGGGAAGAGCCTTTGTTGGGGCTGAGTACACTTCCGATGAAGAAGAGGAAGATGAGGAGAAGGAGGCCGGAGTGGCTGGTTTAGCTTTCTCCAAACCCGGGTCACTCTTCACATATGACTAGTCCAAGGATTACTCCATGGAGAATGATGATGGTTCTTCCTTCATGGCAAGAACAACTCATGATGATGACTCCGATGAATCTCTGTCCTCTACGATCGCCGACTCTTGTCTAATGGCAAGAGTAACAAAGGTAATGGAATCCCCACCTTCTCTATCTAGTGTTCTTGATGATGAAACTGAAAATCAAGAAGAGTTAGCTATGCTTAAGGAACTTTACAAAGAAAGATGCACTCATCGTGGTGATGCTCTTGTCAAGTTTGATTTCTTGATGGACTCCCTCAAAGAAAAGGACGAGTCCATTGAGGAATTAGAATATCATTTGAATGATAAAGAACGGAGATTCAATCTCCTAAGACAAGAGCTAAAAACCGAAAGGTGCATATCTCAAGGCCTTAAGCAACAAATTGAAACCTTTGAACTAGATAAAGTTAAGGACCTTGAAACTATTGAAAGGCCTCAATTATTGGCCCAAGAGCTCGATGCTTCAAAGAGGGAGCTTGAAGTTGCTCATGCTTCTCTCACTAGGGATCTTGACCATCTTCAAAGAGCTAACAAGCTTGCTAAGGATGAGCTCAACATTTGGACTTGTTCTGTGGGGGTAGTCGGGACCGGACACAAATCGATCCTTTTCCTTCTCCTGCCCCCACACGGACTTGATAATACTTTATTACGGCACTACAGGTTACTTGGACAATTATCGACCCAACATTTGGAAGAATTTCATGAAGAAACCCACCAGCTCCACACACCACCAGCTCGCCATCACCTACACACGTACCAGTGATCCAACGGCATAACGTTACCCCCTCCCGCACCCAGAAACCCTAGTCTCCTCCTACCGCCGCGGCCGGCGGCGCCGCCGGGCAAAGGCCGTGGGGCATGGCGGCGGCGGCGGGCTTCCCTCTTGACGCGGCGGGGACGGCGGCTGGGTGCTCCCCTCGATGCTGCGGTGGTGGACCTCCTGCCTCCCGTGTGATGGCTGGGCGGCGGGGGTCGGAGGAAGGAGGGGCGACGGTGGCCAGATGATCTGTGCTGCGGCCTCCCCTGCCTCCCGTCGGTGGCACACCGGTGGTGGCTGGTGGTGGGACGGTTTGCGCCATCTCCTCCGCTTCTTGCCGGTGCGGGGTGGTGACATTGGGATTCTCCCGCGGTTCGAGGACGCCCGGGGCAGCAGCCTCGGGTTCGACGGAGGAGGTGGCCTTCTTCTTCGTCGGAGGTGGTCGGCTAGGCTGGTAGTCCTGTGTGGGGGATCATGGGATCTCACACAGGTTTCCGGAAATGGTGATCTAGTCCGGGGTGTCATGGCGGCCGGTGAAAACTGAGCCTCAACCTCGGTCTTGGCGGATGATGGCGGCGTCGGTCGACATCGTTACCTTGTCGAAGGCGCCATCTTTGCCTGTCTTGGCACTACACTCGGCGAGTTGGGGATGCGCGGCTGCCGGTGAAAACCGTGCTCCGACCTCGGTTGGCGGACGATGGCGACGTGTCGCGCCGCTACCTTCTTGAAGGCATCGTCGTCGCAGTCTGCGGTTTCTAACTCGTGCTGCTCCGGGGGAAACCCTAGGTCCGGGTTTCCCGTATCGGACGATGGCGGCGCGTCCTGCGTCGTTCTACCTCTTGGGGCATCGTTTTTGGAGCAGCTGCTGGATGTTGGCGGATTTCGGTAGAGTGGTGTTCATCTACCATATTGTTGGCACTGAATCTCAGTGGCATGGTGCTGCAGGGTATCGACGATAGATGCGGGATGATGTATACGTGCATGATGGTGGAGCCATCTGGCGTCATGGTGGCATCGACGACAGGTGTTGCAAGGTTAATGCGATGATCTCTCTTGAAGATGGAGTCGAGGAAGACGGCGGGAGCAACTCCTACGGCGTGTGCGTTGGCGTGCGCTGAGAGTCTGCTTGACCGGATGTGCTTCTCACCTGCTATTGGACGGTTTGGAAAGACATTTAGTTTTGGATGATGTGAGTTGGTGTATTGTCACCCTCTTCATCCCACTGTAGGTATAGTAAGGTTGCTTCGAGATTGATCTTTTGTATTGTTTCTTATAAGATTTCGTGTATAATCTAATAAAAACAGCCGTGTGCATCCTTTGGATGCAGAAACTGGGGCGATATTTCCCCCATTTCAAAAAAAAAATGAAGAAAGTTTGGTTTCTTACGGTACCAAATGTTGGTTAACTAAACTTCTTCAGCCTTTAGACAACAATTAAACTTTATTTCTCTAGCATGCTCACATGTGCAGTCTAGGGGTTCTTTGTGGTTTATATGTGGGGATATATTTTTTGTGTTGAACTGGTAATCGTCCTAGCTTTTCTAAATACAGGAAATGGTGATTACATTTCATATAAAGAAGACATGGTGATGTTATTATGTATACTAGGGTAACCAATGGTTGGCAATGTTGTAAAATTTGATGTTCCGCCACAATTGCCAATCTATCACCTCAAACAGTTAAATACTTGCATGGGTAGTACTTCAAGTACAAAGAGCACGATGTTTAGGTAGTTATGCTTTTACAACATCAGACAGCTAGTCGTGACATGAACAAGGCAGGCCAATCTATCTCAATGGGCACCGCCCCTGAACATAAGCCACCTAGCTCCGCCGTGACATCCTCCATCGCTCCTTTGTCCGGGTCCGTCTTGTACACATAACCGCATGCATCTGTCATGAACAACGTACCGCTCTTTTCTCCAGGCAACATGGATACATAGCCAGGATCCCACGCTTGCTTTGGTGGTTTAAGCTCGATCGCTCTGGTGCGGAGCCAGGTTCCGTGGTCTCCCCTTGTCCACGTGTTTAGTCGGAGACCTTCCTTTTCAAACTGCAATAGCGAGAGATTTCCATGGGCGTCGACGCTTAGCATTTGTCCAAAACTTCTTGAGGCGAGTTGGTTCGCCAGGATCGAGAGCTTGGTCAAGGAAATTTGGCCAGTCTTGACGTTGACACCATAGGTGAAATAGTCATAGTTCGGCAGGCTCCACGGATATGTTGAGTACGAACCAAGCCAGTAAGCCACGCCACGGCATACAACGGCCCTGTTCGTCCCCATGAGAATCCGGAGGTCGGCTGTGTTGCGCTGCCAGGCATCACGGAAGCACTTTCTCGGTTCGCTCCAATTAGGCTCGGAGGACGAGAATGTGTAGAGATTGCAGTCCTGAGCTTTGTTGCTAGCAACCATGGCCAGCACCTTGAAGAAGGCCGAGTACTGTCCTTGCTGACCATCCAGAGAGCAACAATCTTCACGAGTTAGAATGGCGCATCCACACCAAGAAACTGTGCACTCGAGCAGGGGCAGCACGTCGCAGGTTCCCTTGATTATGTCGCATACGGCAAGGCGGAGAGAATCACCGGGGAGGCGCACGACGAGGAGGCCGCCCCGGGTGGCGAGTGGCACCGCACGGTTCAAGATGCCCGGAGGTGTGGCAGCGACGAGAAAGGAGCCGAGGGAACGGCACCGAGCGCCGAGCACTTTTCCTGGCGATATAAAGCGAGGCCCTTGGACATGTCGCGAGTCAAAGAAGACGAGGACGGAAGACGGATGGGGCGCTTTCTCCGGCCAGTGCTGCCGGAGGAAGGAGAGGTCAGCAACGACGGCGCACCATTGCTTGCACGTCACGGCGCATCGGAACAGGGCGGCGACGGCCTCGGTTGGTACTCGCAGGAGGATCTCGCGGACGACGTCGTCCGGGAGCGGCGTGGCCTCCGCTATCTCCTCCATCTCTTCGTGTCGTGCGTAGGGCTGTGGGAGCGATCTTTCGAGAGGTGGTACCTGCGTACATATAGTTCCATCCAACCTGTTTGTGTTTTGCAGGAGTCTTAGTTGGGACCGGACACAGATCTATCCCTTCGTTTTCTTCTCCAACTCCCACACGTACTTTTTTTTTTTAGATGAACTCCCACACGTACTTGATAATTAGTTACAGCACTGACCTAACTTGGACATTATCGACATGAAATTTGGACGAATTTCATGTAGTAACTTCGGTTTCTTAAGTGTCACAACTTTTTCACACTAAAGTGCATCTAGATATATACATTCTTATCTAGATAAATTTATGGGGCGTGCTGCGCGTCGGTCGGCCGATCGGCGTCCCAAAATCGGTCGTTGCCCGGCCGCTGATCGCGCATTGTACGGTACAGAATCAATACTTTTCCCTCTTGGTCGGGTCACTTCCTGGCTGCCGCTCTGTAGGTCATGTCGCTTTCGTCGTATGGTCAAGCCTTGGATCAGCACATCTTCACGTCATGCATGCATGCCTCGCATTGAGTGCTTAGCTCCTGCTAGCTAGGACTAGGTGCTAGCGCATGCATTGAGTGCTTAGCTGCTGCTAGCTAGCATTGCACCAAAAAACTCCTTTGGTAAAATATTTGTAAAGTATATATGCTATAAAAATGATTTAACAACAATTATTTGCTGCATATTGTTATACAACAATAATCACCACTAATTCTACCAAAAAATATAAACTAATACAACAAAATTCATCAATAATAATAATATTTTATTTTGCTAAATATGATAGACAACAAAAAATCACCAACTATTTCACCAAAAATATAGAAACTATTACAACAAAAAAGACATGTATTTGCAACATTTTAAAAAATGTAAACATCAGAAAAAATCCAAGGCAACATACAATTGAAGCAAACCTTTACAACATCATGTGTCTGCTTTTACAACATAACTTATACGAGTTTTTCACATTTTTAAATAACTTATGCGGCATCAACTAATCTTGAGAAACATAAACTTGTGGCAACTGCCCACGCAAGTAATATCTCCAGTTAAACTGTAAGGTTTAATAGCTTAGATCCTGATACTTCCCATATTTACAGTAAAAATGCCACTGGTATTGCAACAAAATATCTCGCCTCACGTGCAAAAAAACTATTACAACAAAAAAATTGTACATTTTAATAGTAATGTTATAAAAGGAGGTTAGTAAAGTATTTACAACAAATTAGTAAAGTATTTACATCAATAATTATCAACAAAAATAACAAAAAAAATTAAGTATTTACAACAATATTCAACAAATGTTTTTTACAAAAAATAACGGTTCCAACACTAGTAATTTTCTATGCCAAAAAGTCTTTACAACAAATGTCCAATATATTTACAACAAAAAATTAACGACAAAACCAATATTTTTTTTATTTGGGTGTTTACAATAACAGTCGGCTTCCATGCTGGGAATTTACAACAAATCAACAATATATTTACAATAATAATTAGCAAGAAAAACAACAAATTATTTGAAAAAAAAAAGACAAATCCATGTCAAAAAATAAAACTCATACCCGTTTGTTACAAAATTAACAGACGAATGCAACATCAAAAAATTCATGAGTTGTAGCATCGTCCATTATGGCCCCGTACTCGTCGTAGGCACGTCGGCGCTAGATCTCACACCCCCATACATGTTCATGTTGTTGTATCGTCTTCTTAGGGATCGTCGTAGTTGATCGGAGGAATCCAACACTGGCGTGAATGTAAACTTGAAGGAGTAGAATAAGTGACGGATGACGACGAGGCGGACAAACAAACACCGTGGCACATGACCAAAAAGCGGGGCAAAAAGGTAGCAACTAAAGATAGTAATAAAAATATTAAAAACAAAGCTAGCTGCTTGTTTGCCAGAGCTGCAAAACTAGCTAGGCACGCGAGCGTGCGTGCTAGTTAGCAGCGAACCACTAGGGCCATCAAACTCCAACATGTAAGCTAGCTCGTAATAACAGAGAGCGCGTGGAAATAAAAGATAGGGGAGCGGACGTACATGTGAGACTGCACGCAGAGGCAGCGACAGCGACCCGCACGGGAAAGGAAGGCACACGCGCTCCGTCAGCACGACCGATCGCTAGCGCTCGATCGGTCGGCTGATACCAAGCGTTTTCCTAAATTTATGACACTTATTTTGCAATGGAGCTAGTAGTAAGGTAGCCAATGGTTGCCAATGTTGCAAAACTTGTTGTTCCACCACAATTTCTAATTAATCACCTCAAACAATTAAATGCTTGCACCGGTAGTACTTATTATGGTTTTACACACTACGGGAAAAATAGGCGTCGCCGTGCAGGCTTTCTTTGCCGTGTGTTCCCGTACGGCAAAGATTTCTTTGCCGTGTGCACAGATAAAAACGCACGGCAAAGATCTTGGCCACGGGAAAGATAGACACGAGCGCACGGCAAAGATACGATTCACGGCAACAACGGAAGATGCCGCACGGCAAAGAAAGGTGCACGACAATGGCCCAACACACCGCACGGCAAAGATTCGGTGCACGACAAAGGCGTTAGGCATTGCCGTGAAACGTTGGCGCACGGCAAAGCAGCCTATGCCTAGTGTCACTAGTAGAGAAACCCCCCTTTAGTACCGGTTCCAAAGGGGGTTTAGTACCGGTTTTGGAACCGGTACTAAAGGCCTCCCACCTTTAGTTCGTTTAATTTTTTTATCTATTTTTTCCTAATTTTATTTTATTTTATTTTTTTCACTCATTTTTTTCTTCAGAATTTCTAGTATTTCCGTTAGTCTCTAACTACACTTAATCTCTAGGCAAATTACTTATCCGTGGTCAAACTTCCCGGTCGGTCACCCATCCTCACACTACTCCCGCACTAGCGCGCTTAACTTCCGAGTTCCACCCCGTTCCACTTCCAAGTGCTTCGCGCGCATGTATGTGATAGTAGTATCATATCAATCATATTAACATGTTGGTCGATGTCACACTTCTTTATTGTTTAAATTCCAAATAATTTTTTTAATAAACAAAAATAATGATGTAATAATAATGTTGAATAAATAAATAAAATTAACTTTTAATTTGTATTATTTTTAATTATTTTGTAAATTTTTAATATTTTTTTTGCCAAACCTAAAACCTGAAAATTTGAAAATATTATAATTTGCTAAAAGTCATAATAATATTCTGGGATTCAAAAAATCTTATAATTATTAATTTTAATTTAATAAAAAATAAAAATATATAAAATTCTAAATTTCTGGAAAAAAACTAAAATCTTCCTGCTCTCATATTTTCATTTGGAATTTTGAGAATCTAAAAATTGGCTAACCGGGTAAACCCTGGTGAATTCGGATGTAACTTTTTCCCAGGATTTTTTTGATATATTATACTTTTTTTCGACGTCGTATGCAAAAGTTATTGCGGTTTTATTTTTTATATATTCCTAATAGTAGGTTGCATAACATACAAGAATCTGAAAACATTTTATTTCTTGAATTTTCTATCATTTTCTTTTCTATTTTACAGTGTCGAAAAAGGCGATCCACGGGGGGGGGGGGGGGTGGAGCTGCGGGGGGGGGGAGAAAAACCTTTAGTACCGGTTCGTGTCACGAACCGGTACTAAAGGTTTTTCAGCTGACGTGAACCCTTTAGTACCGGTTCGTGTCACGAACCGATACTAAAATCCTTTGGAACCGGTACTAAAGGTGTGGACAATGCAACCGGTACTAATGCACCCTTTAGTACCGGTTCGTAAGAAAACCGGTACTAAAGGCTTGGACGGAAGCCCCTTTTTCTACTAGTGTGTTTTTAACAAACGCACGGCAAAGAAGGCTTTACCTAGTGTAAGCGCACGGCAAAGATGTAAAAACTGAATTTCTTCTCATCTCAAAAGGTGTGGTGTGGTATAGTTATCAACAAACAAACACTTAGCCTAGTGGCAAGGTCGCATGCTTTCCCTACTCTTCGTCCTAGGTTCGATTCCCAGACCAGCCGACATTTTTTTAGATAAAACATGTTTGGCACACGGCAAAGAAGCGACCTTTGCCGTGCGGTGTCGCACGGCAAAGGCTTTGCCGTGCAACATTGGTGAGTCACACGGCAAAGAAGCCTTTGCCGTCAATGGCATTGCCGTGCGACCTTTGCCGTGCGGAGTCGCACGGAAAAGGCTTTGCCGTGCATATAGGACCCTTTGCCGTGCAAATAGTTGTACGACAAAGACATATTTTCCCGTAGTGACAAAGAGTATTATGTTTAGGGACTTAATTATTATGGTTTTACAATGTTCACATATTTGAGCTCAAATGCAGCTATGAAAATTTCTCTTTTTATGAGCTACTTATAGCCATTACTCCATGATAATTGGGATATTTTACTCAACATCAATCAAAAAGCCTTAAGCCCCACTTGGAATAGTTTTTTTTAATGGAGACCTTGGCCCTGGCCTCTGCAACGATTGATGCATGCATCTTTTATTATATTGTTGCAATGTATGTCTTACAACATTTTACATCAAGGTTCACATAAGGTCGATACATGAATCGACCATCTAAAAAATAGACATAACATGGAGCGACTCTGCACTAACATGTTAATCTGAGATCAAAACACCAATTGCTCCGGTCGTATAAATCCCGTGCAATACTCTCGAGTCGGTTGCACTCAGTATCCAAATCCTTGTGCCTCTCCATTGGTTGTAAGTAGAACGGTGGGTAGCCATCGGTATAACCTGCACGAAAAAGGAATTTTTTGCATTGTTAAAAATATAATAATTACAAATATTCCATATGCCCAGAGCAAAGCACAAACACCGACTTTGATGTGTGCTTTCTCATTTTTTTCAACCGCCGCCAACAAATTTCCAAACATATTAGTGATATTAGCATGAGGTGCAATGTTAAAAGCCAAGTGCACAATGCGCCACACAATTCTAGCAAAGAGACAAGCAATAAAGAGATGCTGAATTGATTCCTCTTGATCCAAAACAACATTTTTTGCTTCCCTGCCAATTACTCTTCGCCAAATTATCTTTAGTAAGTAAGACTTTAAGGTGCAAGGACCACATAGAAAATTCTAATTTTTAATGGTACTTTCGTTTTCCAAATATATTTGTGAAGAAATTTAGTATGACCATCCATGCAATCTAGATACAAAGATTTGACGTAGAAACTGCCAGATGTTGTTAACATCCAAGTTCCAAATAAAGACATCCGGCTTTGTGGTCAGCTGAATATTTATGAATTTGATGGCATCACCACAATTGAGTTTTCATGCTGGGGCAGGTGGCCGTTCAATCTGAAACTATCAACTGTCTGGACTCTATACAGAGACCATGTACATGAAAACCATGGGACATCACCGCAGTTATTATTCTACAGGCTTGTGACGTGCTGAACATTTTTAATGTCAACTGATCATTAGGACATATTTAATCATGTTTATGTTTTTTCTTGTCATCATATACTCGTATTTCACAAAAAAATAAACCCACAAAAGAAAAATAAAATACTCATGCTACAATGCAAACTATTTTAACAAAGTACACATGGCAAGTATATACCCGTTCTAATTAATAGCGTCCACTCTCATATATGTGATCTTATGTTTGCCGGCCGATCAGAAACACAAGGAGAGAAAATGTAAATGAATGCAGCCGTAAGACACTCTACGAGCTGCTTCGCCATCATCGGCACCATCTAATGCTCAATTGTTTTTGCTACTGTTAATATTATTTGTATAACTCAATGAGACCTGTAGGTTGGCAGATCCTTTTTTTTCAAAACCGCCACCCCTCCTCTCCTACTTTGTGTAATCAGGATATCTTGGTCCGTCTCTTTCCACTTAATACAATGACACGCAGATCTCCTGCGGATTCTCGAAAAAATCAATGAGACCTAATTAAATGGGGATGTAGCTCAAATGGTAGAGCGCTTCTATTGCATGGATGAGGCGGGGTGATCGATACCTACCATCTCCAATATTTTTTGCCGATCGCTTTTTCCCCTGCAAAATTGAAACGGGCAAAGAACAACGCACTGCATGAGCAAGGGACGTCTGTACGTCTAAATTCCAAATGATTTCAGGACGGCTAGGCGTGACATGAACAAGGCCGGCCAATCTACCTTGATGGGCACTGCCATTATACCTAACCTGCCTTGGAACATCTCCGCCGTGACATGAAAGATTGCTGCACTTGCCAATTGAACCAAAAGTTCAAACTGAAGGAAACAAGATTAGGCAGTGCATTTATATTCAATACTCCCTCTCACGTTCTTACTGTGGGTTCGGTGTAGGCTGCAAAATCTTTTTTCTTTTTGTTTTTAAAACTGCGTGAGCGGACCTTGAACTTGAGACCTCTTGGCTCTGAAACCATGAAAGATTGATGCACTTGCTAGTTAAACTAAAAATCCGAACTGATAAAAAGAGACTAGGCATTTATTTATATTCAACACTCCCCCTCACGTCCTTAGCGTGGGTTCGGTGCATGCCGCAAAATCGTTTTTCTTTTTGTTTTTAAAACTGCGCGAGCAGGGTCTTAAACTTGAGACATCTTGGCTCTGATAACATGAAAGATTGATGCACTTGCCAATTAAACTAAAAGTCCAAACTTATGGAAATAGACTAGGCGGTGTATCTATATTCAACACTCCCCCTCACGTCCTTAGCGTGGGTTCGGTGCAGGCCGCAGAATCTTTTTTCTTTGAGAGAAGTCCATATTACCTCCCTGAACATGTCCTAAAGTTCAGTTTACAACCCTGAACTCTTATTTGGTTCAATTTTCAACCCTAAACTTTGAAAACCGTTCGGAATACACCCTTCCATCACTTTAATAGGTTTTGAGCCGGTTTTTGTAGCCACATCAACGGGTTTTTTCCCGTATATGTACCAACACACCATCTAGTAAAACTAACATCAGAACACATGTTTCCCTCGTACTGGTTCATCATGTTCGTCTTCCTCTCTCAAACGAGGTAACGACAATCAGGAGAGGCGTACTGCCATGGAAAAGCTCGGGTTGTGCAGACAGGGAGAGGTGCAGGAGCAGTAAAGGGGGAAGAAGCATCATCGCTGCGGCATGGAAGATGCGTGCTGCTACTACTACCGGTTGCTAATTTGCAGAGGACGTGAGTGAAATTAAAAATCTGAGACTTGTGCTCCTAATGGTGAGAGAAAGAAGAAGGTTTGCACCACACCAGCGATTCTGATTTAACTAAGCTACTGTGCTACTGTATTGGAGTGGGAGTAAACACTTAACTGTCGAGACGAAGTGCTCCTAATGGTGAGACAGAAATGAAGTGTTGTTGTTACTACCAGTTGCCTCAAGTCTCACTCTCGAGCAGAGTGCAAAGTAATTTGTTGGCCTTGTGCTGCTCCTACACAATCCTGCCACAGCAGATTTCTTCTACATGGTATTTTGACCAAGATACGGAAAAAACGCTGACCTAGCAAAAAAGAAACTGGCTTGGAACCGGTCCAAACTGAGTGAGGGGTAATTTTGAACGGTTTTCATAATTCAATGTTGAAAGTTGAACCAAATAAGAGTTCAGGGTTGTAATCTGAACTCTGAGACAAGTTCATGGGGTAATATGGACTTCTCTCCTTTTCGTTTTGTTTTTAAAACTGCGCGAGCAGGATCTTGAACTTGAGACCTCTTGGCTCTGATACCATAAAAGGTTGCTGCACTAACCAATTGAACCATCAGTCCGAACTGAAAGAGAGGATCGGTTAATACACTCTAACAGTATATTTGTCTGTACACATCTGACATAAACAACTCACTGCTCCTAGCCCCAAAGACGAGACCTAGCAGCCTTGCCACCATACAGACTTCGGCCGGCGAGAAGCTATTAAGTCTACACCGCAGGCCGTCCTTACCTCCCGGATGACGATTACCGCAACCGCAATTAACCGAACGCAAACCGTTGTCCGCCATCCGCCGCGTTGCTGCAGGGCAGCCGTGCCGTGACGCCAGCGTCCGCACCACGCCCCAACCCCAGATCTCTGTCCCGTGCCATCGACCACGAGCAAGGGGCGAGGGAGATCCCGCCGCCACTGGCGTCGTCGGGGCTTTGCCCAGCCGTACCCATTTGAGGCGGAGAAGTGGGAGGAGGGAGGGGGAGGTAGGCGGTGGCTAGGGTTGCCCCTCGGTCGGTAGCTGACGAGGGCGACGCGAGGGGTTGCGCGAGCCCTTCACTGATTAGATCTTACCTATATGTCAAATCCATTGTTTCATGCCATGACCATATTGAGATTTATTTCCACTCTGTACCAGAAAGTGGTCCTCTGTAAGTCTGGTGAGGAGGGGGTATCAAAGGATTATTAGTTGACCATACCAAATGAAATGTCCCAATAGTGTGTAATTTTCAGTATATCATAATCCATTTTTGCTGACAGGCACTTAAAGTTCGACGGCTAGTCACCCGTCAAACCGCGTTTATTGTCAGAAATGACTTTCTGACACATACGGACATAGAGCTTGTGAGTTGTGAGCATAAAGGTCCTCACTTGCAGACACTAGACTACTCACAATAGGGTATCATAGCTAGTATCATGCATGCATGCAAAAATCTGATGTGTCACATCAATTAATGATGAAAGAGATGATACTAGTATCATAGGTTGATATTGTATCATAGCACGTAGAACTAGAAAAATTAACTTCAAATAAATCTTGTACACAAATTTGTATTGAGATTATGCAAATCAATAAATATAACTAGCATATGATATTATTTCATGATACTATGCATTATGGAGATAGTTTCATACAGTACTATCGTATACATGATACTTCTCATTGTGACTAGTTTTAGGAGGCGCTTCTGAGTGCAAGTGCCTCGGCGGACCGGCTCATGAGGAAGAAAAATCGTACATCCTTATTTTTCATGGTTCAAAAAGATAAATCTTCACCCAGTTAGGCGTGACATGATGTTAGACATGTAACGTAGCTGTATATGTGTTCATACCATATTGGTATTAGAGTTGTATTGTATCTTGTATACACCCCATGGTATCACGACCGAACATACTTTGTCTTACATGGTATCACGACCGAGTCGATCCTAAACCCTAACCCTAGCCGCCGCCGTCGTCTGCCTCCACGCAGCCGCCGTCGACTGCTGCTCTTCCGCTTCCGCCGCCGGCGCCATGGACACGAGTGCCTCCTCTGGCCTCTCCTCCTCCTCCACCGGGAATCTCTCGGCCACTCTTGCGGGCCTCCTCAATAGGCCGCTCGACAACGCCACCGCTGCTTCTACGTCTCCGATCGGGACGGTCAGCGTCGGCTCCTTCCTCACGGCGCCCATCTCCACCTCGCAGCAGCTCGTGCAGCACACCGTCTCGACCGGTGCCGCCGCCGTGACCCCGGTTGTCACGACCGGTGCCGCCACTGTGACCACGGCAGTCGCGCCGCCGGTGCCTGCCTCCATGCCGCAACTCACGGCGCCCTCTGCCATGGATGTGCTCGCCACGCTGCTGCCGCCTTACCACTTCGGCAATCATATCACCATCAAGCTCACGCCCGACAATTATATTTTTTGGCGTGCGCAGGTTCTTCCGCTACTCCGGAGCCACTACTTGATGGGCTACGTCGATGGTACCCTACCCTGTCCTCCCGCACTCATTGATAGCGTGCACGGCCCGGTGGTGAATCCGGCTCACCGTGTCTGGACAGCGCAGGATCAAGCCAACCTCTCCTCCATCCAGGGGTACCTCTCGCCGACAGTCGCTGGGATGGTGGTTTTTGCTGCTACCTCGTGCGAGGCCTGGAAGACTCTGGAGGCGAGCTTCTCTGCTCAGTCCCAGGCGCGTGCCAACTCTCTTCGTCGTGAACTCGGCGAGTGCGAGAAACTGGACATGAGCGCCAAGGACTACTACAACAAAGTGCGCGGGCTCGCTGACACGCTTGCATCCATCGGTCAGCCCCTCTCTAATTCCGAGTTCAACTCATACATTGTGAACGGACTCGATGAGGAGTATGATGGCCTGGTCGAAGTGATGGAAGATCGCACCACGCCCATGCCCGCTCACACGCTCTATGCGAAGCTCCTCCGCACCGAGCAACGCATCGAGGCTCGTCCTGGCCATCGGAGTGGCGGCGCCCACTCTGACCCATCGGCGAATGTCGCGCACAAAGGAGGTGCGCGCAACCCGTCGACGCTCACCCAGGGCAAGCCTCCTGCACCCTCGCCTCCGGCCCCTGCATCGTCCCCTGGCTATGGAGGCGGGCGTACCCAGCGCACCTGCCAGCTCTGTGGCCGTGATGGTCACCTCGCTTCCAAGTGCCACCGTCGTTTCCAGCGGAGCTTCCTTGGCATTGGGAACGATGGCAAGGATACGCGCAACAATGCGCGCCAGGCCGCCATGGCCGATCGGCCCTCTCCTTCGGGCCAACAAGGACAGACACAGTCCTACTCCGTCGACCCCTCATGGTACATGGACACCGGGGCTACGGATCATCTCACCAGCGAGCTGAACAAGCTTCACACTCGCGACACCTATCATGGCTCTGACAAGGTCCACACAGCAAACGGAGCAGGTATGCATATCTCTCATATTGGTCAAGCATCCCTTCTCACTCGTCATCCATCTAGACACCTTCATCTTAACAATGTCCTTCATGTTCCTTCTGTCACACGCAATTTACTCTCCGTTCCCAAGCTCACCTATGATAATAATGTTTTCTGTGAGTTTCACCCGTTTGATCTTTTTGTTAAGGACCGAGCTACGAGGGACGTTCTTCTTAGTGGGCAGCTGTGTCATGGACTATATCGTCTGGATTCTCCGGGAGCTCCCTAGGTGTTCAGCGGAGTCCGAGTCTCGTCGTCGCAGTGGCATGCTCGCCTTGGTCATCCTGCCACTCCTATCGTTCGCCATGTCTTGAGTCGTCATGAGTTACCTAGCTTGTCTAGCAATAAAGATTTAGCAGTGTGTGATGCCTGTCAACAAGGCAAAAGTCATCAACTTCCTTTTTCTGAGTCTACTCGAGAAGTTAAGAGTCCTCTAGAACTTGTGTTTTCAGATGTGTGGGGTCCTGCTCAAACCTCTGTCAGCGGTTTGGTCTTGACTATGAAGACACCTTCAGCCCAGTGGTCAAACCCACTACTATTCGTCTTCTTCTGTCGCTAGCAGTTACTCGAGGTTGGTCTCTTCGTCAGCTTGATGTGCAGAATTCTTTTCTTCATTGTTTGCTGGAGGAAGAGGTTTATATGCGCCAGCCTCCTGGGTTTGTTGATCCTGATCGGCCCTCTCACATATGTCGCCTCACCAAAGCTCTCTATGGTCTGAAGCAAGCGCCTCGTGCTTGGCATGCCCGTCTTGGTTCAGCTCTTCGTGCTCATGGTTTTGTGCCCTCTACAGCTGATTCATCTCTGTTCCTTCTCCAGACGACCAAGGTTACTATGTATTTTTTGGTCTATGTTGATGATATTATCTTAATCAGCTCCTCTACCTTGGCTGCGGATGCTCTCATTGCTTCACTTGGGAAGGATTTTGCTGTCAAGGATCTGGGTACTCTCCACTACTTTCTTGGCTTGGAGGTGGCGACACATGGTTCTGGCTTGATTATGACTCAGAAGAAGTACTCCCTGGATATTTTGCGTGGTGCTGGTATGCTTAAGTGTAAACCCACGGCTACACCTATGTCCTCTACTGAGAAGATTACAGCCGTTGATGGTACGTTGCTGACTTCTGATGAGGCTACTGAATACAGGAGTATTGTTGGTGGTCTTCAGTATTTGACCATTACTCGTCCGGACATTTCCTGTGCTGTCAACAGGGTTTGCCAGTATCTACATACACCACGAGACACTCATTGGGCTGCGGTTAAACGCATTCTGCGCTATGTGCAGTCTACCTTGTCTTTTGGTCTTCATATCCGGCCGAACCCCTCTGGGGTCCTTTCGGCTTACTCTGATGCGGACTGGGCTGGTAGTCCGGATGACAGGCGATCCACGGGGGGCTATGCTGTATTCTTTGGCTCTAATTTGATCGCCTGGAGTGCTCGGAAACAAGCCACCGTATCCCGTAGTAGTACTGAGACTGAATATAAGGCTGTTGCCAATGCCACTGCTGAGCTCATATGGGTACAGTCTTTGCTTCGCGAATTGCGGGTTTCTCAGTCACAGTCTCCAGTCCTGTGGTGTGATAATATTGGTGCTACATATCTTTCAGCCAATCCAGTATTTCATGCTAGGACTAAACACATTGAGGTGGATTATCATTTTGTGAGGGAACGTGTTGCACGACGACAGCTACGAATCAAGTTCATCTCTTCTAAAGATCAACTTGCAGACATCTTCACGAAGCCATTGCCTCTCCCACAGTTTGAGGCTTGCAGGCGCAATCTTACACTTCTGAAGACTTTACAAAGTGGCTAAGATTGAGGGAGGGTGTTAGACATGTAACGTAGCTGTATATGTGTTCATACCATATTGGTATTCGAGTTGTATTGTATCTTGTATACACCCCATATATATATATGTGATAGGCCACCCCTAGAGGGTTGTGCCAGTTCCCCCAAACATACTTTGTCTTACAATGAACAAGACCGGCAAATCTATCTCGATGGGCACGATGGGCACCGCCATTGTACCTAACATACCTTGGAACATCTCTGCAGTCACATCCTCCATCACTCCTGTTTCTGGGTCTGTCTTGTGCACACGCCCATACACATCTGCTATAAGCAAGGGGCTGCTCTTTCCTCCTGACAAGATGGCTGCATGAACAGGATTCCACGGCTGCTCGGGTGGTTTTAGCTGGATGGCTCTAGTTTGAAGCCAGGATCCGTCGTCTCCCCGTGTCCATATGTTTAGTCGGAAACCTTGCTTTTGCAAGTGCAGCAGCGAGAGCTTCTCACCGACAGCGACACTAAGCATCAGTCCAAAGTAGCCGATGACGGCGAGTTGGTTTGCCGGGATCGAGATCTCGGTTGAGGAAATTTGGCCGGTCATGACATCGACACCAAAGGTGAAATAACGCGGCAAGATCCATGGATCCATCGAGTACGACCCAAGCCAGTATGCCACGCCACGGCATACGACGGCCCTGTTGGTCGCCGTTAGATTCCGGAGACCAAATGCATCGCGCTGCCAGGCTTCATCGGAGCACCTTCTCGGTTTGCTCCAGTTGGGGTCAGAGGACGAGAAGGTGTAGAGGTAGCAGTCCTGATCGTTTATGCCGAGGACCATGGCGAGCACCTTGAAGACGGCCGAGTAACCCGTCGATGTTGTCCCTCCTTGCTGTCCATCCGGGGAGCACAAGTCTTCACGGGCTAGAATGGCGCATCCACACCGAGAAACCCTGCACTTGAGTGGAGGGAGCACGTTGCAAGTTCCCGTGAGTATGTCGCATACGGCAAGGTGGAGGGAATCACGGGCAAAGCCCCTGTCAACGAGGCGCCGATGGCGAGGCGCACGAGGAGGAGGCTGTCCCGTGCAGCGAGCAGCATCGCGTCATCCAGTATGCCATCGCGTGCACCATGGACGAAGGAGGTGAGGGAACGGTGATGAGAGCCGAGCACCGATCCAGGCGATACCTGGGAGAAACGGGGCGGCTCATCATACCGCTGGTCAAAGAAGCCGAGAAGGGAGGACGGATGGGGCGAGTTCTCCGGCCGATGATACCGGAGGAAGGAGAGGCCGGCCACCAAGGCGCGCCACTGCTTGCACGTCATGGCGCATCGGAACAAGGCGACGACGTCGATGGTGGGAACGCGAAGGAGGATCTCGCAGACGATGTCGTCCGGGAGCGGCGTGGCCTCCGTCTCTTCCATCTCCTCCTGCGTAGGGCCATGTGAGCGATCGATCCAAGTGGTGCCTATGTATACGTAACATCGATCCAACTTGTTGTGTTTTGTCGGAGTTAGAGTCGGGATCGGACAGAGTCACAGAGATCTATCCCACTGGTAGAAAAATGGCCTTTAGTCGCGGTTCGCAACTGCCATTAGTCGCGGTTGCGCAACCGCGACCAATTAAGCGCGACTAAAGGCCCCCCCCTTTAGTCGCGGTTGCTTACGAACCGCGACTAAAGGCCCGTCCACGTGGGCGGCTAGCGTGCGCCTGGGTGAAGGACCTTTAGTCACGGTTTGTGTCCCCAACCGCGACTAAAGGCTATTTCGTTAATTTTTTTTAATTCATTTGGGTTTCTAATTTTTTTTCACTCCGTTTTTTTTTCTATTTTTTTTCAGAATTTCTATTATTTCAGTTATTTGCATAGCTTAGGCTCAGTTCTTTTGGCGGCTTCTCCGAGAAGCTGCCCTCCCTCCAGCTTCCTGGGGAAGCCGCCCCCAAAATTTTGAAAGGCTTCCGAAATGGTCTAGGCTAGACTAATCCGGAAGCCTCCCTAAATTTTTGGTGCGGCTTCTCCAGGAAGCTGGGGGAGGGCAGCTTCTCGGAGAAGCCGCCAAAAGAACTGAGCCGTCTCTATCTCTAACTACACTTATCTGCTTCCGAAATGGTCTAGGCTAGACTAATCCGGAAGCCTCCCTAAATTTTTGGTGCGGCTTCTCCAGGAAGCTGGGGGAGGGCAGCTTCTCGGAGAAGCCGCCAAAAGAACTGAGCCGTCTCTATCTCTAACTACACTTATCTCTAGTCAAATTACTTACTCGTGGTCAAACTTCCCGCTCGGTCACCCATCCTCCCACTACTCCACCTCTAGCACGCTTAACTTCCGAGTTCCATTCCGTCCCGCATCCAAGTGCTACGCGCACATGTATGTGATACTAGTATCATATCAATCCTATTAACATGTTGGTCGATGTCACATTGTTTTATTGTTTGAATTTCAAATAATTTTTTTCATAAACAAAAATAATGATGTAATAATAATCGTGAATAAATAAATAAACATTAACTTTTCAATTTTTATTTTAAAATTTTTTTTTAAAATTTTTAAATATTTTTTTGCCAAAACCTAAAAATTTGAAAATCTAAAATTTGGGTAAAAGTAATAGTAATCTTTATGCTGGATGCAATTATTAATTTTATTTTTTTGAAAAATTTAAAAAATATAAAATCCATAATTTATAGCAAAAACTAAAATCTTCCTGCTTTTGTATTTTCATTTGGAATTTTGAGAATCTAAAAATTGGCTAACCGGGTAAACCCCGGTGAATTCGGATGTAACTTTTTCCCAGGATTTTTTTGATATATTATACGTTTTTTTCCGACGTCGTATGCAAAAGTTATTGCGGTTTTACCATTTTTTAAACTTTTTTTGCAAAAAAAGTGAAAATTCGAATTTCTTAATTTCTCCGAATAGTAGGTTGCATAACATACAAGAATCTGAAAACAATTTTTTTTAATTTTCTATCATTTTCTTTTGTATTTTACAAACCAAAAAAAGGCGATCCACGGGGGGGGGGGGTGTGCAGGGTGCGTGGGAGTAAAAAAACTCGGAAAACCTTTAGTCCCGGTTGGGGACACCAACCGCGACTAAAGGGGTTTAGTCGCGGTTGGTGTCCCCAACCGCGACTAAAGATTTTTCCGCCGGCCGCATCCCTCCATAGCCCTTTAGTCCCGGTTGGTGTTACCAACCGTGACTAAAGGGGTACCCTTTCGTCGCGGATGGAGCATTAATCGCGGGTCGCTTCCCGAACTGCGACTAAAGCCCCCTTTAATCGCGGTTCGAATATTTCCGGGACTAATGGGGGTGGACGGAAGCCTCTTTTTCTACTAGTGTCCATTTTCCTTCCCCAACTCCCACACGGACGTAATAATTAATTAGTGCACCACTTCACGTTACTTGGACATCTTTTTTTTTTTTGAACAGGGAAATAGAAGCTCCATCACTCGGTGGGTAACGTTACATACAGGACCTTGGCTTTACATGGAATAGCACAGGAGTCCTGGAAAATTACAAAAAGAACCTTGGAATGAAGAAATAAAAAGCAATCCGGTCCTTCTTCTCCACCGCAACATCGAATCAAACACAGACTACGGTCACCGTCAACGAAGCCGGGGACTACACCACTTGGTTCGTCAGCGGGATGGGTCATCGAGCTGTGATTGCAGATCTTCCTCCACAGCCCTAAGGTGTGGGGGAAGTAGATACTCCCCGGAGCCGTAGCTGCCGAGGAACGGCGAGGCCTCTCTGGCCGGAGATAGCGGCAGACGAGAACACGCCGACGCTTGTGAACCGCCGCAAATCGAGCTTCAAGGTATCCCAGTGCTGCCGAACCTCTGCTCTCTGCACCTCCTCTCCTCTAGATCTCCCCTCGCCACCATGGTCGTCCAGAGGAAGAAGAGAGGAAGGATGCCGAAGCGCAGAGGCAAGAACATCCCGCCTCCAAGCTGGCTTGGGCGAGCAAGAACCACAACCCCACCTCCCCTCGCCTCCATGGCCGGCCAGAGATGGAGCTGCCGCTCGGAACGCCGTCGCCGGAACAACCGCTGATGTACACTCCGAGATCCCCCCGCCACCTCGGCCGGCCAGAGAGGGGAATACAACAGAAGAAGAATGAACCTGCAAAAGGAAGCTTCCGGCGAAGTTATTCAGGCGTGCAGTGGCCTCCGCCGCCGTTCCCAGCTCCGACCATGGGAGCTGAGCCAAGAGGAGGAAGAACCCTAGCCTCCAGATCTCGCCGAACAGATCCGGAGCTGCACCTAAACTACTGGCATCTAGCCAAAATCTAACCCTACTATCTACAGAGAAGAGCTCGGCGCCGCCCCTCCGCCTCCCTCGACCGGCAACGTCGGCGAGGTTGGCTTCGGTTTGGCCCGGGGAGGATAAGCTCTCCCTCAGGTACTGTAGCGAGGATAGAGACGAGAGGGGGGAAATGAGCGGTCTTACTTGGACATCATCGACCCAAAATTTGGAAGAACTTCATCAAGAAAGTTCGGTTTCTTACAGTACCATATGCTGGTTAACTAAACTTCTTCAGCCTTTAGACAGCTGTTAAACTTTATTACTAACACCATGATCACTTTGCGGCAATGCCAGGTGTTCTCTGTGGGGTTTTTCGAGAGTACGCCAAAGGTCGCTCGCGCGGGTGGCTCCGGAGCCCCACGAAACCCTAGCCTGACCACCCCAAAAAATTCATCTTCCTGGCCGCTGCTGCCGCCAGCGGTGGTGGCGGTGGCCCAGCCCGGCCGTCGAAGGCGGCGGGTGAGGTCGGCGCGCCCCGACGGGCTCTCTTCGCGCGGAGGGGGACATCTCCAGGGCGGCATAGAGTCTTGCGTGCGGAGGCGTGCAGAGGTGGAGTGGCTCGCCGGCCTACGGCGGGGAGGCACAGAGGAAAGGAGGTGCCCGACGGAGGTCCTAGCAGCGGAGGCGATGTGCGAAGGTCGGCGCGGGTTGGCTTCGGGTGCGAGACGCGGGTCCAAGGCCCTGCAGGCGGCGGCGGAGTGGAGCGCGGCTAGAGGAGCTCCTGGCCTGCAGACGGCTGATACGTCTCCGACGTATCGATAATTTCTTATGTTCTATGCCATATTATTGATGATACCTACATGTTTTATGCACACTTTATGTCATATTCGTGCATTTTCTGGAACTAACCTATTAACAAGATGCCGAAGTGCCGATTGCTTGTTTTCTGCTGTTTTTGGTTTCAGAAATCCTAGTAACGAAATATTCTCGGAATCGGACGAAATCAAGACCCGGGTTCCTATTTTCACCGGAAGCATCCGGAACACCCGGAAGGACCGGAGGGGGGGCATCGGGCCCCCGGACCATAGGCCGGCGCGGCCCAGGCCCCGGCCGCGCCGCCATATGGTGTGGCCACCCCTTCGACCCTCCTGCGCCGCCTCTTCGCCTATATAAAGCCTCCGTCGCGAAACCCCGAGGCGAAGAACCACGATACGGAAAACCTTCCGGAGCCGCCGCCATCGCGAAGCCAAGATCCGGGGGACAGGAGTCTCCGTTCCGGCACCCTGCCGGAGCGGGGAAGTGCCCCCGGAAGGCTTCTCCATCGACACCGCTGCCATCTCCACCGCCATCTTCATCACCGCTGCTGCTCCCATGAGGAGGGAGTAGTTCTCCATCGAGGCTCGGGGCTGTACCGGTAGCTATGTGGTTCATCTCTCTCCTATGTGCTTCAATACAATAATCTCATGAGCTGCCTTACATGATTGAGATTCATATGATGATGCTTGTAATCTAGATGTCATTATGCTAGTCAAGTGAGTTTTACCTATGTGATCTCCGGAGACTCCTTGTCCCACGTGTGTAAAGGTGACAAGTGTGTGCACCGTGTGGGTCTCTTAGGCTATATTTCACGAATACTTATTCACTGTTGAATGGCATAGTGAGGTGCTTATTTATATCTCTTTATGATTGCAATGTGTTTGTATCACAATTTATCTATGTGCTACTCTAGTGATGTGTTATTAAAGTAGTCCTATTCCTCCTACATATGCATGAAGGTGACAGTGTGCATGCTATGCTAGTACTTGGTTTAGTCTTTTGATCTATCTTACACTAAAGGTTACTAAAATATGAGCATTATTGTGGAGCTTGTTAACTCCGGCATTGAGGGTTCGTGTAATCCTACGCAATGTGTTCATCATCCAACAAAAGTGTAGAGTATGCATTTATCTATTCTGTTATGTGATCAATGTTGAGAGTGTCCACTAGTGAAAGTCTAATCCCTAGGCCTTGTTCCTAAATATCGCTATCGCTGCTTGTTTACTTGTTTTACTCGCGTTACTAATGCTGCGTTACTACTGCTGCGTTACTACTGCTTGTTTATCGTCCTGGGCAAAGCACTTTTCCGGTGCCGTTGCTACTACTTATTCATACCACCTGTATTTCACTATCTCTTCGCCGAACTAGTGCACCTATTAGGTGTGTTGGGGACACAAGAGACTTCTTGCTTTGTGGTTGCAGGGTTGCATGAGAGGGATATCTTTGGGGCACCTCTAGGAATCGGATGCCGATAATCTGCTTCCCGTCGGACCAATACTTGGCCATACGATTCGAAACAGTGTGGCCGCACGATTTTCACCCAAGCCCCGCGGCTCTTTCCGTGATTTCAGGGATTGGATGCATCCCATTAAACTGCTCGGGTCAAAATTGCATGCATCTCATAAATATGGCCCCGTAACCATCCACAAGCAGTTCCTTGTTTTTAGGAAGTAATTTAGGAAGTAGGTATGTTTCCGAAAATAAAATAAAATATAGAAAATTAGTTACAATTTTCCCGGTCAGAGTAGCATATTTTTGTGCCACGGAAGCATTATTTTCCATTACTCGGATAATGGAAGCACAGCTTTTAGGGGAAAATATCTGCCTCTTTGGCAGAACAAATAGAAAATAGCCTTCACTGAAACTTTTTTTTGCTTCCTCCCAATAATATTTAGCTTCAGTTGGCCAGCTAGATTGCTTCCAAGACAACTGGAGGTATACGTTTTAGTATTATCGTTTGTATCAACATTACTTCAATAGAGAACATAATATGCTTACAAATAAAAAAAATTACCCGTAAAAAAACATTATGTTTCTCTCAACATTGGTTCCATAATAGCATATTATTTGCTTCCAAAATAAAATAGTATCTGCTTCAAATGAAACAAATAATTGCTTCTAACATCATTGCTTCCTACGGAGAATTATAATTTGCTTCCAAATGAAAAAGCTTTTGCTTCCAATAATGTCATCATTTGCTTCTGTATACAATAAGAATAGGTCACAGGGATTGTGTTGTCTAGCACAATGTCCAACTTCCACCTCTCATGGCGATGGTACATGCATGCTGGCAGGGAACATTAGACGCGTCGATGACATGCAACAACAACCTCATGCCACCATTGGTAACCCTCACTGCCTCTTGGAGTGCCTACATCCGGTATCGAAGAGCACCAATGTAATAGGAGCACCACATTGGTTTGCTTCCCTTGATGTGAAGAAGTCTCTCATCCTAGCCGTGGTGCTTCGTACATGAAACATTGACCAGGATATTCTCGACCTTGATTGACCCGTAGTCAACGTCGTTGTCGCCGACTAAGGGCACCCATTGGACAAAAAGGTAATCTGGAATCTGTTGAACATAATCATGAGCCAAATATATGAGAAATATAGGAAGCATGGGGCAATACTTAAAATATAATGATATTGGTAATTTAAACAACAAATGCAAAAGGGTAGAATCATGGTTCTGATTATGCAAACTTTCAGGTAGAAACATGCATGCTTTGCAAGCATTCTTCTATTTCAAGATAACTAGTACCCCGTACAAGGTTATGAGCCTGAAACGTAGATAGTAGCACAAGGAAAATATTGAAATTACAATGGTGCTGAAATTTAAATCAACAAAAATCGAAGGAGGAAGCATGGTTATTATATCCAGGAAACTATTTGGAGTGAGGAAAACCATATCTGTACATATGAAGCATGTATATTTCTAAGCAAGAGATTTGTGCTATCTCAACATAAATCATCTCCACAAGGTATTAAAATTAAAATTAACAAAATTCGAGAAGGAAGAAGCATGGTTATTATATCCAGAGAATTATTTGGAGTGAGGAAAACCATATAATGTACATATGAAGCATGGATTTCGAAGCAAGAGACTCGTTCTATCTCAACAAAAATCATCTCCACTGGAACCATAAAAAATTCATATGGTATAACATTTTTCGCGTGCAGTACATAGAAAAATATTACCAATTTATCAAATTGCTCCTCTATATTGGAAGCATAGAAATTGCATATACCCTATTTCAGTAATGGATATTTAAGATTATATTATGTGATGAAATTTAACTAGATTGATCATTACATATGAAATCGATAACCAAGGTATGTTAATGTTACCTACGGCAGGTTTGTGTAGTCATTGAAGGAAGCAACCTCTGGTATGCGGCTTTGTCTTGATTGTAGCCTTGTCGGCCTGGCCGTGGAGCCTCCGCCTCTACACCGCCGGCCGCCGACGGTCAAGGAGGCCCTCGCCACAACTCCCGGCCCGCGGCGGAGCGCGGTGCGTGCCGGCGGAAGGTGATTCTGGTTTGGACGTGGACGCGCAGGAATCAGGCCGGGTTGAAGATGGCGGCGCGGAGGGAGAGGAGCGGCGAATCGGTGGGAAAGAGACCGGCGACGCAGCTAGGAGAGAACGCAACGACAACTGATTGATTTGGAGAGGAGCAATTTCGGCCGTGATTTTGGGATCGATTTTAGGATGAGCCAGCCCACAACAATTATGGTGGGACACGTGCGAAGTTATTGGGGCAGAATTATCTTTTTCGTAAGCCTTGAAAAAATGCGGGGCGTCCGATGGAATGGGAACGAGCGGCGTCCGATCGGTCCGATGTCTTGCGTTTCATCGGACTGCGATATGTAGTGTTTACCATATCTTTGACCTCTTCCTCCCTGAGTTCGATAAACCTTGGGTATCCACTTAAGGGAAACTTGCTGCTGTTCTACAAACCTCTGCTCTTGGAGGCCCAACACTGTCTACAAGAATAGAAGTCCCGTAGACATCAAGTACTTTTCTGGCGCCGTTGCCGGGGAGGAAAGGTAAAAAGGCACTCATACTCCGGTTCCGGTGTAACAGTACTTTTCGGCGCCATTGTGTTTGTGCTCGAAGCTATTTCCTTTAGATCCTGCAATTGCATCTTTTTGTTTCTTGTTTACACTAGTTTGGCATAATGGACAACAATGAGCTTCTTATTCTATTTCCTGATTTAAAACATGGATTGTTTGATGCGAAAATTAAAAAACCTATGAAATCTTATTTGCATGCTGGTAGTAATATTAGTATGAACGCTTTGAACACCATTGTTGATAATGATATAGAAAGTTCTAAGCTTGGGGAAGCTGGTTTTCATGATCTTTTTAGTCCCCCAAGCATTGAGGAGAAAATTTTCTTTGATGATACTTTGCCTCCTATTTCTGATGATTATAATGATAGTGGTCTTTTGGTACAACCTACTATGGAGAGTGAATTTTGTTGTGATTATACTATGCCTCCTACACTTGATGAGAATAATAATGATAGCTACTTTGTTGAATTTTCTCCCACTACAACTAATAAAATTGATTATGCCTATGTGGAGAGTAATAATTTTATGCATGAGACTCATGATAAGAATACTTTATGTGATAGCTATATTGTTGAGTTTGCTCATGTTGCTACTGAAAGTTATTATGAGAGAGGAAAATATGGTTGTAGAAATTTTCATGTTACTAAAATGCCTCTCTATGTGCTGAAATTTTTGAAGCTACACTTGTTTTATCTTCCTATGCTTGTCACTTTGTTCTTCATGAATTCATTTGTGTACAAGATGCCTCTTCATAGGAAGCATGTTAGACTTAAATGTGTTTTGAATTTGCCTCTTGATGCTCTCTTTTGCTTCAACTACTATTTCTTGCGAGTGCATCATTAAAACTGCTGAGCCCATCTTAATGGCTATAAAGAAAAGAACTTCTTGGGAGATAACCCATGTGTTATTTTGCTACAGTACTTTGTTTTATATTTGTGTCTTGGAAGTTGTTTACTACTGTAGCAACCTCTCCTTATCATGTTTTTGTGCCAAGTAAAGTCTCTATGGTAAAGTTGATGCTAGATTTGGATTGCTGCGCAGTAAACAGCATTGCTGTCCGTCACGAATCTGGGTCTAATTCTCTGTAGGTAACTCAGAAAATTATGCCAATTTACGTGAGTGATCCTCAGATATGTACGCAACTTTCATTAGTTTTGAGTTTTTCCATTTGAGCAAGTCTGGTGCCATTTTAAAATCGTCTTTACGGACTGTTCTGTTTTTGACAGATTCTGCCTTTTATTTCGCATTGCTTCTTTCGCTGTGTTGGGTGGATTTCTTTGTTCCATTACCTTCCGAGTAGCTTTGAGCAATGTCCAGAAGTGTTAAGAATGATTGTGTCACCTCTGAACATGTGAGTTTTTGATTATGCACTAACCCTCTAATGAGTTTGCTTAAAGTTTCGTGTGGAAGAAGTTTTCAAGGGTCAAGAGAGGAGGATGATATACTATGATCAAGGAGAGTGAAAGCTCTAAGCTTGGGGATACCCCGGTGGTTCACCCCTGCATATTCTAAGAAGACTCAAGCGTCTAAGCTTGGGGATGCCCAAGGCATCCCCTTCTTCATCGACAAATTATCGAGTTCCTTCTCTTGAAACTATATTTTTATTCCGTCACATCTTATGCACTTTGCTTGGAGCGTCGGTTTGTTTTTGTTTTTGTTTTGTTTGAATAAAATGGATCCTAGCATTCACTTTGTGGGAGAGAGACACGCTCCGCTGGTTCATATGAACACATGTGTTCTTAGCTCATAATATTCATGGCGAAGTTTCCTCTTCGTTAAATTGTTATATGATTGGAATTGGAAAATGATACATGTAGTAATTTGCTATAATGTCTTGGGTAATGTGATACTTGGCAATTGTTGTGCTCATGTTTAAGCTCTTGCATCATATACTTTGCACCCATTAATGAAGAAATACATAGAGCATGCTAAAATTTGGTTTGCATAATTGGTCTCTCTAAGGTCTAGATAATTTCTAGTAAGGTGTTTGAACAACAAGGAAGACGATGTATAGTCTTATAATCCTTGTAATATGTCTTTTATGTGAGTTTTGCTGTACTAGTTCATACTTGTGTTTGTTTCAAATAACCTTGCTAGCCTAAACCTTGTATCGAGAGGGAATACTTCTCATGCATCCAAATACTTGAGCCAACCACTATACCATTTGTGTCCACCATACCTACCTACTACATGGTATTTCCTGCCATTCCAAAGTAAATTGCTTGAGTGCTACCTTTAAATAATTCAAAATTTATCACCTCTGATTTGTGTCAATGTTTTATAGCTCATGAGGAAGTATGTGGTGTTTATCTTTCAATCTTGTTGGGCAACTTTCACCAATGGACTAGTGGCTTCATCCGCTTATCCAATAATTTTGCAAAAAGAGCTGGCAATGGGATTCCCGAGTCCCAAATTAATTAACAAAAATAGACACTCCTCCATGGTATGTGATTGTTGGACGGCACCCGAAGGATTCGGTTAGCCATGGCTTGTGTAAGCAAAGGTTGGGAGGAGTGTCATCATAATAAAACTAAAATAAAAAGGCACTCCTTCATGGTATGAGATTGTTGGCAGGCACCCGAGGGTTCGGTTAGCCATGGTTTGTGAAAGAAAGGTTGGAAGGAGTGCCATCCAAAAAAAATAAAATGGGAGCCGCTCTTTGAAGGTTTGTCTGGCAAGGGGGTTAGAGTACCCGCTACCATTCGTTGACAACAACAAACACCTCTCAAAACTTTACTTTTATGCTCTCTTTATGTTTTCAAAAATCAAAGCTCTAGCACAAATATAGCAATCGATGCTTTCCTCTTTGAAGGACCATTCTTTTTACTTTTATATTATGTTGAGTCAGTTCACCTATCTCTCTCCACCTCAAGAAGCAAACATTTGTGTGAACTGTGCATTGATTCTTACATACTTGCTTATTGCATTTGTTATATTGCTTTGCATTGACAATTATCCATGAGATATATATGTTATAAGTTGAAAGCAACCGCTGAAACTTCATCTTCCTTTGTGTTGTTTCAATGCCTTTACTTTGATTTATTGCTTTATGAGTTAACTCTTATGCAAGACTTATTAATACTTGTCTTGAAGTACTATTCATGAAAAGTCTTTGCTTTATGATTCAGTTGTTTACTCATGTCATTACCATTGTTTTGATCGCTGCATCCACTACATATGTTTACAAATAGTATGATCAAGGTTATGATGGCATATCACTTCAGAAATTATCTTTGTTATCGTTTTACCTCGCTCGGGACGAGCGTAACTAAGCTTGGGGATGCTTGATACGTCTCCGACGTATCGATAATTTCTTATGTTCTATGCCATATTATTGATGATACCTACATGTTTTATGCACACTTTATGTCATATTCGTGCATTTTCCGGAACTAACCTATTAACAAGATGCCGAAGTGCCGATTCGTTGTTTTCTGCTGTTTTTGGTTTCGTAAATCCTAGTAACGAAATATTCTCGGAATCGGACGAAATCAAGACCCGAGTTCCTATTTTCACCGGAAGCATCCAGAACACCCGGGAAGGACCGGAGGGGGGCACCGGGCCCCTGCACCATAGGCCGGCGCGGCCCAGGCCCCGGCCGCGCCGCCATATGGTGTGGCCACCCCTTCGACCCTCCCGCGCCGCCTCTTCGCCTATATAAAGCCTCCGTCGCGAAACCCCCGAGGCGAAGAACCACGATACGGAAAACCTTCCGGAGCCGCCGCCATCGCGAAGCCAAGATCCGGGGGACAGGAGTCTCCGTTCCGGCACCCTGCCGGAGCGGGGAAGTGCCCCGGAAGGCTTCTCCATCGACACCGCTGCCATCTCCACCGCCATCTTCATCACCGCTGCTGCTCCCATGAGGAGGGAGTAGTTCTCCATCGAGGCTCGGGGTTGTACCGGTAGCTATGTGGTTCATCTCTCTCCTATGTGCTTCAATACAATAATCTCATGAGCTGTCTTACATGATTGAGATTCATATGATGATGCTTGTAATCTAGATGTCATTATGCTAGTCAAGTGAGTTTTACCTATGTGATCTCCGGAGACTCCTTGTCCCACGTGTGTAAAGGTGACGAGTGTGTGCACCGTGTGGGTCTCTTAGGCTATATTTCACAGAATACTTATTCACTGTTGAATGGCATAGTGAGGTGCTTATTTATATCTCTTTATGATTGCAATGTGTTTGTATCACAATTTATCTATGTGCTACTCTAGTGATGTGTTATTAAAGTAGTCCTATTCCTCCTACATATGCATGAAGGTGACAGAGTGTGCATGCTATGCTAGTACTTGGTTTAGTCTTTTGATCTATCTTACACTAAAGGTTACTAAAATATGAGCATTATTGTGGAGCTTGTTAACTCCGGCATTGAGGGTTCGTGTAATCCTACGCAATGTGTTCATCATCCAACAAAAGTGTAGAGTATGCATTTATCTATTCTGTTATGTGATCAATGTTGAGAGTGTCCACTAGTGAAAGTCTAATCCCTAGGCCTTGTTCCTAAATATCGCTATCGCTGCTTGTTTACTCGTTTTATCTGCGTTACTACTCGCTGCGTTACTACTCGCTTGTTTACTCGTCCTGGGCAAAGCACTTTTCTGGTGCCGTTGCTACTACTTATTCATACCACCCGTATTTCACTATCTCTTCGCCGAACTAGTGCACCCATTAGGTGTGTTGGGGACACAAGAGACTACTTGCTTTGTGGTTGCGGGGTTGCATGAGAGGGATATCTTTGACCTCTTCCTCCCTGAGTTCGATAAACCTTGGGTATCCACTTAAGGGAAACTTGCTGCTGTTCTACAAACCTCTGCTCTTGGAGGCCCAACACTGTCTACAAGAATAGAAGTCCCGTAGACATCAACGGCCACCTCAGGGCTGAAGATGAGCAGCGGCGCCCACCCGATGGCACCGACGAGGAGGGTGGAGCGGAGGCGCAGGGGCCCGATATGGCCCTCTTGGGCCAGATCTGGGTTTCTAGGGCCGGTATGGCTGTCAGCCAGGAGTGGCCTAATGTCCATGCGTGAGCGGCTTGGCGTGAGGATGGTGGGCTGCCGTGGTTCTTCGCTGGGTTGGAGGTGGAGTGTGCGCTTCCTTGTTGTGCTGGAAGCCGGTGGTCCACCGGGCTATGGCGGCGAGGACGAAGGGCTGCGACGGCGGCGGTGTGGATGACAAGATCGGCAGGCCCAATCAGGCGGGTGGTGTGGATGGTGTTCGTCAACACGGATGAAAGTCCAGCCCAACTTTTGTTGTTGCCGGCGGCGACGGCGCCTGTGGGCGTCGTTCCCCTCCTTGGAGGCGTCGTCGAGTGTGTCAGCACTTCCCCATCCCCGCTTTGATCTGGTGATCTCTCCGGGCGAAAGCTTAGGTTCGGAGTGAATCGATGAAATGGCGGCATCTCGATGTCGTCCCTCTATTGAGAGCATTGTGTTTGGGAGACATGGCATGTTGTTTCTCATTGCGCCCCTCCGGTGCTTGTCGTTGTCCAAGCTTGATCGTCCGGGGCACTATGTACGACATCGCTGGAGAACCATGACGATGCCTCTCTCGGGACCGACCAAATCCTGCCATCTTCTACTTTGGTGGTGCGTTGACAAGGAGAGTTCTGTGGAGCTTTTGTTCTTTGGAGGTGACCGGAGTGGCTCGAGACGTGGCTTTGATGTTCGGCTTTTGTGGCGCGGATCTAAGCGTTCCCGCTAAAATCCGCACAATATCGATTCTAGAAGACGCACCACCAAGTGCCTCGTACACGCCGAAGCATGCACGTGATGCGGGTGGAATCGTCCACAAGTAGTAATCATTACAACAAGTCACGACAGATCCCACAACATGACTTATATTACAACAACGAATCCAACAAGCCAGAAATACAAATAGATACAATACAAAGATCCAAATCATACATAAAGTCAAATACATCCGAGTACGGATAAGAATACAAATGGAACTAAGAGTCCTGAAGATAACCAAGTGGCGTCCATAACCCCGCCCAGGCCAAGCCGCAAGGGTAACCTCGTAGCGTCATTCTTCATCGTACCGCTCTTCATACCTGCCCGGTTATGTCCCAAAGCAGCAGTAAGTATGGGTTTGTACTTAACAAGATTTTAAGACGTTTAAGCATTCGTCAACCAGTCGTCCTTTGTACTTGAGGCACGCAGGGGACTTAGAGGACGCAAGACGACATCATAGGCAATATGGTGGGGTTAAGCGGCAGCGCGCAAGCACTAAAAACCTATAGAGACACTAACAACTTGCATGTGCTAGAATAGATAAGAGAGCGCATAAACTAACAGTTCTATACTCTACAAACATAACTCAGCCGATTGGTGCCCGATTCGCGCACGCGCCGAGGGCGGAGCGGACGCGGCGGGCCCGCGAGCGTGCTTTTACCGGTCGGAATCGAAGGGGAAGGGCGGGGGAGGCCGGGATCTGCGGCGGCGCGGGGTAGCAGCGGCGCTTGGCGGGAGGAAGAGGAGAAGGGAAGAGCTGAAACTTCCTTCCCGCCAAGGGGCGGAAATGAATGGAGACTGTCCTCGCATAGCCCCTCCGATCCGGGAACTTGGGGGTCGCGCGACGCGAATCGGGGCGGCCTGATTTTTTTTTTGAAAATGAGAGTCCGATGCGGAATCTGAACGGTGTCTTTTTTGCCCTCCAAACCAAAAATTGGCGGTTATTATGCGGATGGGGGTCGGATGAAGATCTGCTAGAGATGCTCTAAGGACGTGATCGATGACGTTTCCCAAGTCATAACGCGCCCACCGCATCGCGAACGAACCGTGCGGCGCCGCTCGGTATCTTTTCCCTTGTTTGTTTGTTTGTTTGCATGATATGGTGCTCGCCGGTAGAAATTCAAGTTACGTCATCATCTACTATCTGTTCAGAAAAGCTACGAACATGCATGAGTACAGCTTTCGTTTGTTGTTGCTAACCACTGCGTTTTCCCGGTCATAGCTCAGAATCATCAAATGTAAACATAAGAATTATGCAAGGAAAATATCAGACGGATAGGCGTGACATGAACAAGGCCGGCCAATCTATCTCGATGGGCACCGCCATTATACCTAAGCTACCTTGGAACATTTCCGCCGTCACATCCTCCATCACCCCTGTTTCCGGGTCAGCCTTGTATACGTGCCCGTACATATCTGACATAAACAACGCGCCGCTCTTTCCTCCCGACAATATGGATACATAAACAGGATCCCACACCTTCTTTGGTGGTTTAAGCTCGATCACTCTAGTGCGGATCCAGGTTCCGTTGTCTCCCCGTGTCCACGTGTTTAGTCGGAAACCTTCCTTTTCCAAGTGCAACAACGAGAGATTTCCGTCGACGGCAACGCTTAGCATTAGTCCAAAACTGCTTAAGGCGGTTTGGTTCGCCGGGATGGAGAGCTCGGTTGAGGAAGTTTGGCCGGTCTTGACGTTGACACCAATGGTGAAATATAGCGGCAAGTTCCCTGGATCTGTCGAGTACGACCCAAGCCAGTATGCCACACCACGGCATAGAATGACCCTGGTCGTCCCCGTTCGAATCTGAAGACACGATATATCGCGCTGCCAGACTTCATCCAAGCACTTTCTCGGCTCGCTCCAGTTAGGCTCGGAGGATGAGAAGGTGTAGAGGTTACAACCTTTATCGTTTCTCTCAATGACCATGGCTAGCACCTTGAAGAAGGCCGAGTAACATGGCAACGGTGTCTGTCCTTGCTGCCCATCCAAGGAGAAACAGTCTTCACGAGCTACGACTGCGCATCCAAATTGTGAAATTGCGCAATCGAGCGGGGGGAGCACGTCACAAGTTCCGGCGAGTATGTCGCATACAGCAAGGTGGAAAGAATCACTGCCAAGGCGCCCGGTGATGAGGAGCACGAGGAGGAGGCCGCCCCGTGCAGCAAGCGGCACCGCGTCATCCAATATGCCGTCGGGTGCGTCAGGGACGAAGGAGGTGAGGTAACGGCGACGAGGGCCCAGCTCCGAGCCCGGCGATACTGGGGAGAAAACGGGCGACTCTCCGTCGTCATATCGCTTGTCGAAGAAGCCGAGAAGGGAGGACGGATGGCACCTGTTCTCCGGCCAGTGATTCTGGAGGAAGGAGACGTCGGCCACCAAGGCGCGCCACTGCTTGCAGGACAGGGCACATCGAAACAGGGAGACCACGTCGACGGTTGCCACGCGCAGGAGGATCTTGCGGACGACGTCGTCCGGGAGCAGCATGGCCTCCTCCGTTGTCTCTTCCATCTCCTCGTGTCGTGCCTAGGGCTATGTGATTGTGAGCGATCGATCGGGAGGTGGTAACCTGCGTACATATATATACTGTTTCATCCAACCTGTTGTGTTCTGCCGGAGTCCTTGTCGCCTTGTCGGGACCGGACAAGATCTATCCCTTTTTCTTCTCCAACTCCCACACGGACTTGACAATTAATTACAGCACTTCACGTGGTGTAAAAAAAATTACAGCACTTCATGTTACTTGGACATTATCTATCTCGACCCAAAATTTGGAAAACAAATCATGAAAAAAGTTTGGTTTCTTAGTTCTTACAGTACCAAATGCTGGTTAACTAAACTTCTTCAGCCTTTAGACAACTGTTAAACTTTATTTCTAACACCATGATCACTTTGCTGCAATGTCAGGTGTGCAGTGCAAGGGGTTCTCTGTGGTTTCTTGTATGTGGGGAATTTTGTGTGTTGCAAAAAATAAAAAACTTGTAATCTCGTATGTGTTGTCATTGTTGGCCCTAGCTTATCTTTTTTTTACAATGGGCGCTTTATTACTTTAAAAAGCAATTACATCCGACCTCTGCATAGCTAAGATGCACACAGCCGTGTTCGGAAGTCTCAAAGTCTCAAGTGATAAAAAAAGTGAATTACAAAACAGATAAGAGAAACTGTAAGACGCCTAGGAAGAGAGCGGAGGCCCAATCCGTAGATTATACTGTCATCCATGTAGGGAAAACGTATCCCTCGCCGTATCCTCCAACCGTGTACAGACCTCCGTAAAGAGGTCGCGATTCTCCCCCTTTTGCAGCGCAGACCACGAACGGAGAGTAGCGGTACATCTGTAGATAACCTGCAAGAGAGAACAATTCTTATCATTAAAAACTTTGTCATTTCTACATAGCCATAGCAACCATATAATGGGAAGCGCCCCCACCCTAATAAACGTTCTAAATCTGTGATCAATACCATGAAGCCAATTACCAAAGATATTGGTCACACTAGTCGGGGGATATAGATCAGAAGCTACCTGGATGCATGACCATATAGACCTGGCAAAGCGACATTGAAAGAACAGATGTTTAATCGTCTCATTGTAATGACAAAAAACACACTGAGTACTCCCATGTCAATTGCGTTTCACAAGATTATCTTTGGTTTGAATTACTCCTCGACACAAGTACCAACCAAAAATCTTGATTTTAAGCGGTATTTTCATCTTCCAAATCTTCTTGTTTGTATCAACTGGTATTTCTCGTTGGATAATAACATTGTATAATAAACTTACAGAGAATTTTCTATTGGATTGTAAGTTCCAACGAAATTCATCCTGTCCTTCAGACAACTGAATGGATTCCAAACGAAGCAGTAAGGTATTCCAAGCAAGAAGTCGCGGGCCGATTAAATCTCGTCTAAACGTCGCAACCGGGGGTGAGGTTGCCATTGCTAATGCAATGGTATCACTTCTGCGACGAACAATGTTGTATAATGTCGGATATTGTTCGGAGAGAGGCATATTCCCTAACCAGGAATCCTCCCAGAACCGTATCTGCGATCCATCCTTAATATTTAAAGTACTATATTTGAAGAAAAATTTCTTCGTTGTCATTAGGTCACCCTAGAAATGCGAGTCTCCCAGTTTCCAATGAATCTGGGATAGCGCTTTCTCGCCAATGTACTTTCTTCTAACAATGGTCTTCCATACACCATGTTCAGTTAGTAGCTTGTAAAGCCACTTATCTAATAAGGCCAAGTTCTTGACCTCCAGGTCGTGAACCCCCTAGCCCACCAAAAAATTTAGGTCGACATACGACAGACCATTTGACCAGTCGATATATATTTTTCTCACTATCCCCATGCCAAGAAAATCTCGATCTATAATAATCGGGCTTTAGATGGTGATTACATTTCCTATAAAGAACGCATGGTGGTACTCCCTCTGTCTCAGTTTACTAGTCTTCCTCGTATCCCTAGGTCGCCAATTTAACCTATATAATTTAAATTATATAATGCAAAAATTATATTATTAAAAAATAGAACATCTAAACTTTCTAATGATATAATTTTTATAACATATAACTAATGCTAACTTGATCAAATTTGTGACATATGAGTACGCGCACGCCTAATAAACTGTGAGAGAGGGAGTATTATGTCGTACTAAGGTAGCCAATGGTAGGCAATGTTGTAAAACTTGCTGTTCCTCGGCAATTGCAAACAATTAAATGCCTGCGCGAGTAGTACTACAAGTCCAGAGAGCATGATGTTTAGGGAGTTTATGCTTTTACAATGTTCACATGTGTGAGCTCAAATGCATGTACGAAGAACTCTCCTTTTACACGCTACTTATGGGTGTAACTATTTCTAACTCGACTAAGAACTAACTTTGTTCACGGTCAGATGATGTTCACATGTTGTAACTGATAACTAGCATGAATCACGAAGCAAATCTAACGGCCTAGATACTTTTTCACAGCTGCAAATCCACTTGCAACTAAAAAAATCCCGGTTACAACTTCACTTGCAACTGAAAAAATTCTGTTGCAATCCAACTTGCAATTTATATGCACAAATCATGATGTAGAGACTGAGCACAAAATTAATTTTCACCTGGCTAAGAACTCCCATCTGAAAATTTCTAGTGTCATGTTTCGTTATGCCCATGGAATACCTGTTGAATTTCTAGCGGGCCTAAGACTAGACACAATGAAAGCATCATAGAGTATCATGTATGTCATGTTGGCAAAAATTATGTGGCACAAAAATTAATGAGAGGAGAGATGAGAATGGTATCATAGCACGTAAAACTAGAAAACTTGATGTCAAACACATCATGTACACAAATTTGTATTGAAATTCAAAAAAACATTAAAGATGATGGAACTATACTACTTTATGATACTATGTAGTATTAAGGTTGGTATCGTAAACTGCATTGTAACTAATGCGCGAGGCAAAAAAAAAACTTTTTCCTCCTAGACCAATGGCCACCACTATTTCCAGCATCCTAAACTGCATTTCGGTGGATCTAGCAAACAAGGCAGACCATTCATCGGGCAAAACTTGTTTCCCTTTGGGTGAAGCCATATGCACTTTTATATTTCTGTGGATATACCAAAATATTTTAGATATTATGGTGCACGCGTAACTATGTAAAACTCTTGTTCTGGACTGATATATCTGGTAAAAGTGGAAAGAAGATTACACATGCAGTATAAAGTTCAAGCGAAGTATAATGAAGTTGAATCTCGTAGAATTATTCTTTAAAATAAAAAAACATCCCATGAAAATACAAGGATGGACTCTAATAAGAACAAAATATCTCATACCTGACGTAATTAAGTGTTAGTTCTCACAAAAATGACAATGCCCAAAAAAAAATCAGGTTGGGGCTCTAAAAAGACAGACTGAAGAAAAAAATGAACACTGGAAGAAGGTAGAGTAAAGGGAGATTTGGAAATGTATTAGATAACAGCCAAGAGGTTGCCATAATATAGATCAGAATATAAAGCGATATTCAAAAGATGCAATTAAAATGTTAGTTCTGCCAATGTTCAGTCACCTGATTCGGTTAAAATGTACAAACTAATCACAACCATGTTTTATTTTGTCCGAACAACAAAATCCACAAGTTTGAACACAGAGACCTTATATGTTTTTTCGAAATGGGGCACCCCCGGCCTCTGCATCAATTGATGCATGCGGCTTTCTTTATTAAACGAATCCAGTTATAACAAGTAGCAAAATAAAAATTCGAAACTTACTACAGCTCATGGATCACCCAAAGTTGCTAGAAAAATAATCAATCTAAAAACCACTAGCATGAAACGCCTTTGCATCATCATGTTAGCCTTCGATCAGCACGGCAACCGCGCCGGATGTAAAAATCTTGTGCTACCATTGCCAGTTGGTTGCATCCCATATCCATGGCAAGGAGCTCCTCCTCTGGGCGCAGATAGAACCACATATGGATCTAGTGGGTAGCCAAAGGAATAACCTGCAGAAATGATCGAAAGTTTTTTTTGTTAAAGATGCAATTATTGCGCACGAGTTCCATATTGCCCAAAGCAAGGCACATACTCCAACTCTAATGTGAGCTTTACTCTTTCTGTCTACCCCATTTAGCCATTTTCCAAACAAATTAGTTATATTCAGTGGAGGAGGTATATTGAAAGTCAAGTACACTATCTTCTGGATCAACTTAGTAAAAGGACAAGATATAAAAACATGATGTATTGTCTCTTCTTAATCACAAAAACAACATTTGGTAGAACCATTCCAATTTCGTTTGACCAAATTATCTCTCGTAAGAATCACTTTCTTGTGGAGGAACCACATAAAAATCTTTATTTTTAGTGGCACCTTCAACTTCCAGATATGTTTCTTGAGAGAAACCATGTGTCCAGAGAGAAGATCATTGTACATGGACTTCACCGAAAAAACACCAGAAGCCGTTAAGTCCCATTTGAATCTATCCTCACTATCATTTAACTGTACCATAATAAGCATGTGTAAGAGATGTGTCCATCTTTCCCGTTTGCTATCATTTAAAGTTCTCTTAAAACTAATATTTAGAGGATTCATCGCAAGCACATTTTCAACCGTAACATTTTTATGATTTACAATATTATAAAGTGACAGGTATTCTTCCGCCAAAGATTTATGACCTAACCAAATGTCCTCCCAGAATCTGGTATTCATCCCATTACCAACCACAAAAGAACCCCAAGATAAAAACTCCTCCTTCACTTTCATTAAGCCCTTCCAAAAAGGAGAGTCACTTGGTTTTTCTGAAACTTGTGACAAAGTTTTAGAATGCAGTTATTTCTTAGTGAGCAGCTCTTGCCAAATTCTCTCCTCATTAAAAAGTTTGTAAAGCCACTTGCTGAGCAAAATCTTATTTTTCTAAATCTAGAACCTCTACTCCCAAACCGCCCTGGTCCCTGGGTCTACATATAATATTCCATTTCGTTAGCCTGTATTTTTTCTTGTGACCATCACTTTGCCAAAAGAACCGGGACCTATAAAAGTCTAGGCTCTTTCGAACTCCTTTCGGAATCTCGAGAAAAGAAAGTATAAACATTGATAGACTAGTTAAAACCGAGTTAATCAGAACCAACCTATCGCCATATATAAAAGTTTCCCAATCCAAGTACTTAATTTTGTCTCAAACCTATCCTCCACCGGTTTTCGTTCTCCGTTTCTCAATTTGTGGAAATGGATAGGAATCCCTAGATATCTAAAAGGAAGTGAACCTATGTCACAACCAAAAAGAGATTTATAATCATCCTCCCTCTGTTTGGCCTTCCCAAAGCAAAAAGTTCATTTTTATGGAAGTTTATCTTTAGGCCTGTTCAAAGATACATAACACTAACTTAATGTTAAGTGCCTTTTCAAGATCATGTTGCATAAATAAAATGGTATCGTCAGCATATTGAAGAATAGACAAGCCCCCGTCAACCAAATGTGGAATAAGACCCTCCACTTGGCCATCTTCTTTTGCCCTCGCAATCAGAATAGCAAGCATATCCGCTACGATGTTAAATAAAATTGGTGACATCGGATCCCCTTGACGCAATCCTTTTTTAGTTTGGAAATATTGACTTATGTCATTATTTACCCGGATCCCCACACTACGATTAGTTCTGGAGGGAGTGGCGCGAAGCTCTTTTTCTTTGATTGACATCAAGTGACTATGGATCCATGATGAAAGTCGGAAGAAGAGAATTTCATGAAGGCCAGAGGGGAGGACTAGCTAAGGGAGGTTCAAGTCTTTGCGATGTTGAGGGACTTGCTTGGTGTTTCGGGCTTCACAGCAGCGGTATGAAAGTGGGGGCGACAACACAGGTGAAGTGCAGAGTCCTACCTTTCGGGGTGAAAACCCAAGGTCTGGCCTTAATTGGTTGTGCCCGGCAATGTCCTTGGTGGAGGCATTTGTTTTGAGAGCGGGGACTAGTCCGTAATTCAGGTGTTGTCTTGGCGGTGGATGTATTGCTGTTGTTAGGCCCGAGATACTCGTAGCGGGACTTTTATTTCTTAGTTTTCTTTTCTTGTTTTTGGCTGTGTGCATCCGTAGTGCCATTAGGGTGGTGCGTTGTTGCAGAGGCTGGGTGTAATTGGTATCTTCTTGATATTAATATATTCCCTTTATCGAAAAAATTTACCCGGATCCCCACACTACCCTTCTCTATAAATTTTTGTATCCAGGTACACCATTTAGGATCAAAGCCTTTCATTTGCAGTTCGGAGTAGATATTGTTCCAATTCGGTCATCTTCTCCTCAGTAAACTAGTTAAGCTTTGGCAGATTAATAAGCATACAATATGTACATTGCTTTCGAGTAACATATGGAATGTTTTTTCTCTGCTTCCCAGTGGCATCGATGTTCCCTGTTCTTCTGTTGCTAGTTTTGCCATATGTACTCCAGTCGACATCAGCAAGAACATTCGACTATCTGACTGATGTGAATGCGCTGCTAGCATTCAAGGCAACCATAAGCAACCAACGTGGTGGTGTCCTAGATGCATGGAACACAAGTACTCAATTCTGCCAGTGGCCAGGAGTGGGTTGCAGCATTAAGCATAAGCACAGGGTCACAGTGCTTAACCTCACTTCGGAGGGCCTTGGTGCCACAATCACGCCTTCCATTGGGAACCTCAGATTCCAGAAAACTCTATACCTCAGCCTGAACAATTTGCATGGTGAAATACCTCCATCAATTGGTCGTCTATCTCGTTTACAGTATCTTGACTTGTCCAACAACTCACTTCATGGTAATATAGACACTGAGCTGAAGAATTGCACCAATCTTGAAAACATCTACCTTAGCTCAAACCAGTTCACTGGAGGAATTCCCCCTTGGCTCGGAGGATTGCCAAGTCTCAAGGTCATAAACCTATGGAACAACAACTTCACCGGAAGTCCGGAACCATCCCGCCATCACTTACCAACCTCTCAGCACCGCAAACTATTGATTTCTTCTCAAACCAACTCCGAGGTGCCATCCCTGACGGATTTGGTAGGATTACAATTCAACTGGGTGAAAATCATCTCTCAGGCATCATCCCTGCAACTTTCTTTAACCTTTCCTCTCTAATCGTCTTAGGTGTGGCATTTAATGAGTTGCATGGTGAACTTCCCTCAAACTTGGGCGATCGCCTCCCAAATCTCAGTTACCTATTTATAGGAAAGAACCACCTTACAGGAAGCCTTCCAGATTCTCTTGTCAATGCGACTCAGGGTCCGTTTGTTTGGGCTCCTCCCAGCAGCTCCAACAGCTTCCAGGCTGTGGAAGCCGGAGCCCAAACAAACAACATTTTTTGGGCCAACTCCAAGCAGTCGATGGGTTGGAGCGCTCCACGTATTTGCACTACGATGCGGAAGCTGCGATTTTGGTGCTTCTCCCAGCCGCGGCCGGCTCCAAACTCACTTTTACAGATATACCCTCCCACCAAATCCCATAATACGCACCAAATGCCACTGAACGGTTCGTTTCTTTTTGTACTCAGACTACCGTGCTCGCCAGCCACAAACACAGCCATTTTCTCAGTTAGGGTTCGTACCCAGCCGCCATCTACCTCCGGGCCGCCGCCGCTCGATCTCCGGCGACCGGTGGCGCCGCCCTCCTCCAGTAGGCGTAACGAGATCCCGCGGCCGTGAAGACCTCACTCCCGGCGCCGATTCGTTGAACCCTGCCCCGACTCGAGCTCCCGGCTCCCAACCGGCCGGCCACCCGCGAGCGTCGCCGGGGAACTGTTCGCCGTCGAACTCCCGAGCCGGCGAACGCCCAGTACCTCCTGCTCCACCACCAGACGCGACCCAGTCCAGTTCAAGGTAAGTCTTCTCCTTCCCATCCCGTATTGCTTTTATTCGTCTAGGTTCTATCCTCACTTCAACAACGCCATTGGTGCTATTGATGGGACACACATACCTGTTATTGTTCCTGCCAAGGACATGATTAACCATGTTGGTCGATACGGTTTTGCGACACACAATGTGATGGCAGTATGTGACTTTGACATGAGATTCATCTCTGTAGTGGATGGCCAGGCTCGGCACATGACACAAGGATATTCAGGGATACACTGGACAAGTATAAGAACACATTTCCTCATCCACCAACAGGTATACTTCTTTACACATTAGCGCAACTCAATTTGAAAATGTATAACTTGTTATGTTTGACATACACATGTCTTATGTAGGTAAATACTATCTTGTTGATTTTGGATACCCCAATGAAACCGATTATCTAGGACCATTTCGAAACACGAAGTACCATCTACCGGAGTTTCGGGATGGTCCAGCCGCGGTTGGTAGGATGGAAATGTTCAATTATCTACATTCATCACTCAGAAATGTCATAGAACGATGTTTTGCTGTCTTGAAGCAAAAATGGCGCATGTTGAAAGCTATGCCAGGCTACAAACCGAGGAAGCAAGCAATGATTATCATTGCTTGTCTCGCATTGCACAACTTCATCCGAGATAGTGCTTTGTATGATTACCACTTCGCTAGATGTGATGCTCACGAGGACTACATTCCTCTAGGCCATGTAGTCAACAATGGTGGTGCGAACTTTGTGGCGGGTGCCAATGGTACCATGGACGCAACTCGTAATAGCATTGCTGATGCTTTGATGGCCGCTTGAGAGTAGGAGGTAACAGGTGGAACCGATATATTGACATGAGAACTTTATATTTTGCAACCAAACGATGGGTTGATAATATATATTATTAATAGTAGTACCCGATATGTTATGATGTGTTTAAATTTGTTGCCATGCGAGAAATGTATCTATGCACTACCTATATTACCAAAGAAATGTAATTCCACTTAAATCTAGTGAAAAATTGCTCAATCTCGGCAAAAAATCTCTCAAACGCATCGTTTTAGGTTATAACATGAAAGTTGGAACTTAAATTCGATCAACAGAACTACAAGGGTATTCAGGACATTTCAACATATTTTATGTGCAGGAAACAGACAACAGACAACTCCAACCTTCCAGCTCCAGCTAGCAGCTACCGCTGATTATGGCAGTTGCAGCTGTGGCAGCTGCAGCCGTGAAGCTCCAACCCAAACAAACACAACCTCAGATGTATGGCCTAGACATGGCATCCAACAGCTTCGCCGGTAAATTGCCTAGATCGATTGGAATGCTCTGCCTGGATTACCTCAATCTAGAATGGAATCAGCTAACTGCTACTGCTCAGGACTGGGAGGGTGACGTTCTGTTGCCAACAATTTAAGTGGTGCGCTGCCAAGCTCTGTTGCCAACCTGTCAGCTCAACTCGAAGAACTAGATGTTTCATTCAATCAGATATCTGGAAATATACCATTTGGCATAAGCAATCTCGTCAGGGTAAGGAAACTGGGCCTATGCAATAATCAGTTTACTGGTGCCTTGCCCGGCAGCATCGGGAGGCTAAATTTGCTACAAGGTTTGTACGTCTATAATAATCAATTGTCAGGGTCATTGCCAGCCTTGCTCGGGAATTTGACAAGGCTAGAAATTCTTTCCGTAATGGACAACAACTTTGAGGGGCCTCTTCCAACAGGCCTAGGGAGCCTTGAGGAGATAACTGCAGTAGACTTTTCAAACAATAGGTTCACAGGTCCATTGTCTAAGGAGATATTTAACTTGTCATCCCTGTCGAGCTTGCTACATTTTTCTGACAATTACTTTGTTGGTCCTCTCCCACCAGAAGTTGGGGGCCTTAAAAACCTTGCGTACCTATATGTATCAAGGAACAACTTATCAGGGCCCCTACCCAATGAACTCGGGAACTGCCAGAGCTTGACAGAACTCTGGTTGGATCATAACTCCTTTAATAGTAGCATTCCATCACCTATCAGGAGAATGCGAGGCCTGATGTTCCTAAATCTTACACGAAACAGACTCTCTTGTGTGGTTCCTCAAGAGTTGGTGCTAATGAATGGCATTGAAGAGTTAGATCTCGGACGCAACAACCTTTTTGGTCATATCCCAGAAAGCTTGGAAAACATGGCATCCTTATACCGGTTAGACCTGTCATTCAACCATCTTGATGGCAAAGCTCCTTCACGGGGTGTGTTCAGTAATGCCTCTGGATTTTTGTTTGGTGGTAATTTGGGCCTTTCTGGTGGTATCTCGGAGTTACATTTGCCCCCATGCCCGGCGGAATCCATGGGACACGGCTTGAGGAAACGCCATTTCATTACTAAAGTAATTACTCTGATCATTGCTGGCATAATTCTGTGCATGATTTTGATGCTGCTGTTCTTCACGATGAGAAGGAAATCAAAAACTCGATTTACCACCAGTCAACAAGTGGTAGATGGATTTCGGTTGATGGATGTCCATTATCCTAGAATTACGTATGCTGAATTGGTCCAGGGAACAAGTGGCTTTGCATTGGACAATCTAATTGGTGCAGGAAGAAGGTACGGGTCAGTGTACAAGTGTCGTTTGCTGCTAAAAGAAAAGATTGCTCCAGTAGCTGTAAAGGTCTTCGATCTTCAACAGGCTGGCTCTTCTAAAAGCTTCATAGTGGAGTGTGAGGCACTTAGTAAGATCCGCCATCGGAATCTGGTTAGTCTCATAACTTGTTGTTCAAGCTCTGACTCGAACCAAGACGACTTGAAATCCATCGTGTTGCAATTCATGCCTAATGGGAGCCTGGACAGGTGGTCACACATGGACGTGCATGCGACGCATCTGCTGCAAGGAGGCATGCCACTGATGCAGAGACTAAACACAGCGGTCGATGTCGCTGATGCAGTATATTATTTGCACAGCAGATGTGAACCACCTGTGATTCACTGTGACCTGAAGCCAAGCAACATTCTTCTCGACGAGGATTTTGTTGCTCACGTTGGGGACTTCGGCCTCGCAAAGATTGTTCGTGAACCAGCCGCGGAGCAACCGATGAACTCAAAGAGCTCGGTTGGAATCAGAGGAACAATCGGGTACATCGCTCCAGGTAAGTAGCTTGATTATTCTATAACATTACATACTCCACAACAATTATTTCCGCGTGCTAACTCACACGTTTTCTCTCTTTGAAATGCAAAATATGGCCAAGGTGGTCAGGTTACTTCATGTGGAGATGTATACAGCTCCGGAGTCATCATCCTCGAGCTGTTCACAAGGATGGCGCCTACTCACGACATGTTCAGAGACGGGCTGACCTTGCAGAAGCATGTGGAGAAGAATGCATTTCGTGGGATGCTGATGCAGATCATTGACCCGGCCCTGCTGTCCATTGAAGAAGCCATGGGGAGCAGTTCGCGGGGCGGAAGCAGCGCAATGGGACATGTAAGTGGTGCCATATTCTCCGTCACGAAGGTGGTGCTATCATGCAATGAGAGATGTGTCTGCCGCGATTCACAGGATAAGGGATGCCCATGCTAAGGTGAGACGTGGCGCTGCAGTCGTTAGGACTGCACATAACGCAATGCCTTAGGCTGAAACGAGTTCGGCTGCAGAGACATCCCGAAATTCGCGTCGCGCTTAATTGGCTTTGTGGTGGTGATCTATACTAGTATCAGTCTAGGTGTGATTTTAGTTATGTACCTGTCCCTGTTTGCTAAGCTTGTTGGTATGTCCTTTGCAGTTTGTCTCTGTGCCTGTGTGCAGACTAGTGGTTCTTGTGGTCTGTATCTGGGGAATAATTCTGTATGGTGAAGGTGAACTGGTAAGCCCATCTGTATTGGTAATTGTTGGGCATGGATTTAATTGGGTTCATGCCACTACAATTTTCAACAGTTGGAGAAATGCCATTACGAAAGCCCAAGTTGGAAATGTGCCACTACAACTTTCTCATACCTCATACACATTTTCAATGTGTATTTCAGTAGTACTATGCTGCCACTGTGCCCAAACTTGGGAAGCAATTTCATGGCGAGTCAATGAGATTTGATCACAAATGACAAAGCAGAGCAGGTAGGGCAGATTGTACTTTACCCTCAACTTTCTAATTACAAAGAAAGAATGTGACAAAAAAAAAGTTGCAGAATGTAGTGAATTGAATTTTGTAAAAAAATATGACAAAATTGTGAAGGAGATAGGTAATGAAGCATCAAATGTTTCAAGTATCCTCCTTCGACCATGAACATTGTAAATTTAATATCTACGGCCACTAAAGCCTAAACGTCCCTTCATGTTGAGAGGCAGAGAGAGCACAAATCACAAGCATGGTTAACACTGACTCCACCCAGAAATTATTATGGTCATTATCATCATATCATTGTACTATGATTCAATGATTAACTGTAGCCTCATTCCGGCAAAATTTTGTAAATACAAACATGTATTACATCCTGCAACTCAAACTATATACGGGACAAATTGCATGTTTATTCCTTTCATGTATCTATATTATCTCGATAATCATAACGCTCTTCCCTTCTATCGATCAGATGGACACCAGGATACCATCATGGCGATGACCCTCCTGGTAGAGCGCCTCTGGGTCATCTTGATGGAGAAAGAGAAAAAAAAAACCTTTGCGCGCCGTAACGCCAACGCGCCGAGGCCGAGGAGAAAAGTGTCATCAATGGTGGTGCTGCGAGAACGGCCACCATCTCCTCTTTTTCACTATATGCGACCTCGGAGCTTCTGTTCACAAACCACATTCGGAAAAACAGGTTTTCAGAAATTACAGTTATCAGGAAGAGACTGCAGTGTCAATGTGAAATGTTGGTTGCATACGTTGGCGACGAGGACCGGACACGCATTGCATGTATGCCAAGAGCAGGCAGGCATGCTACTCACCGTTCTGTGGGGATATCGAATTGTAGTGGACCTCAGCCCAAAAGCTCAACAGCACCACTGCAATCAGGGAAACAACAGTGGGTTTAAAAGTTTTGTATCAGTTGAGCATGACCAGGACTAACACACACTTGGAAGTGGAACCAAAATATTAGTATACCTTTGTTGGACTTCACAACCTTGGGCTGGATCTCGATATAGCAAGTATCCTTGAACGAAGTCATGACAAAAATCTTCACTCCGTACTGCATCATATTGTCAAATTACATTATAATGATTTTTTAAGTACAACCCTTGTCAGCTGTAATATGTTATGCCATGAGTAAGACAGTGGGGAGGGGTAATATAAGCACCTTGTCAGCAGCTGCCTGCAGTGTCACATGGTCACCCCATTCACCGTTTCTGTTGGTTCATGAACCAAAAGAAGTTAGGGAAGCATTCACATGGACTAAATTGGTATTTTTCACTCAATGGTTCTTGAACTGCAGGAGCGTACCGTGATACTTTGTCCAAATACTCATCGTATGCCATGGGGACATACCCATCATAGGCATCACGGTTACTTTTAAGCTGGAAGGGGTTATTTATCAGACAAAAGATGGAAGTGAAAATAAAGAATGAGACTAAGGATCATGAAACCAAGATTAATACTATTTATTACCTGGCTAATTATCTGTTCTCTCACAAACTCATGGTGGTCAGGAGTTTGGTAAAGCTGATCTGATAGCGCGCGGAACTGTCAGTAATGATGGGATAACTCAGTGAACCGATCTTACTAATGCTCCTATTGTGTTTCTTTCAACAAAGTTAAGGAAGTATTTAGCTGAGGATTGTACCGAGTACTAACCTGACAGTTACCATCACCTTTTACCTTGTGCTCAACTAGTTCATACAGCTTCAACCTACAACAATTCACATGTAAAAAATACTGAACTACACACACTTGGACACTCTTACGTATCGAAAAAAATAAGAAGCATTATCAGACATGTTATAGTAATTTCAGTCCATCGTAAAATTCAATCCTTCCGCGGCATTACTAACAAACAGAGTCCCCTGAAGCATGAGACATGCATATAACATAAATTTGGAATTAAAGACAGACCTGTCTGACAGCCTTTCATGGTCCATGGTGGCTTCATCAAATGATGGAATTTGCCCATTAATTTTAGGGACATGCTGGATAAGGTAGAAACAGATTATTAATCAAATTTGCAAATGTAATGGAATAAAAGCTAGTAATAAATGCAGCAGAATTTACAATGGGTTATTTCCTTCTAAACAATAGAGTTATTGGAAAAAGAAAAGAGTAATCTAGTCCATTGTTCAAGAATTCGGCCGAATCACCGATTAAATGGCCAGTTAATCGCTACTCAACGGGTCACTGAGTAGCCGATAAATGCTGATTACCCGATTAATCGGCCGATTAACTGGCGAATTGGCCGATTAATCGCTATTCAGTGGCCGAGCGAGCCGTTACCAGTTAACGAATTCCTGAACAATGATCTAGTCTAGGATTAGTTGTGTAGATAGCAGTTGTAACTTGCTTTTTGTTAGATACTGAGATACTAGTATTAAGGTGTTCCGATGATAGTATACAAGGCAGTGATCACCGTTTTATAAGCAAAACTCTATAGATGGAACCTGGTAGACACAGTTTTCAGTCGGATGTTGCCAAATTTTACAAGACATGCACTGACTGACATGGATTATTGAATATTGAAATTAATTCACCTTCTAATGTATTTAAATACTTTTGGAGGAATTTATGTCGCGTTATCTATTGAAGTAAATGGTATTTACGGTCAATTGTAAAACAGGCAGATATATTGGTGCAATTTTTAATGAAATGTTAGTTACATGTATGCAGGTAATTTGTCAATGATCTTATACTGTGATCGCTTAGAGCTGTGACCTAATGTGGCCATTGGTTAGTGGTTACTTCAGTTCCAAGCTTAGAAGAATATTTTCATTTATTCTGGTGCGCAGGAGACAGTCAAACTTAGTAAACAATACTATTTCTTAACCTGACTTAAAGGATTAACAGACTCACGGCAACTGGGACCATGGGGTAAAATCTCTTCCCAACTTCTTCCTCCATTTCGAAACAGTCGTCACTGGCAGGGTATGAAGAGGAACTAGACGGATCTACATAGACTGCCTCATGCTCTTGCCCACCAACATTTCCTGGAACCCACAACAAACAAATATTAAGGGGGAAAGCGAAAATGTGAAAAGTAAGCACTGAATCAGACTATGGATATTTTCACTACCATGATGGTACACGCCTACTGACGGGTTGTAAAAATCATACGTAAGTGCAGAAGAATGCAAATGTGTCTCATCTGGATGGGATGCATCTGCAGAACCAAAAATACATACATGAGGAACACTGTCTCCTTTTCTCATGGATTTTGCACAAAATACTTGCACGGCATTCCACAAAACTACCTCTAGTATAATGGTGGTCACAATAGTAGCCATCATTGTAGCCATTAGGAGGTCCATAGTATCCAGTAGAAGCAAAAGGGTCACGGAACAGTTCATTAGCCCAAGGGAAACTTTGATCTCTCTCACACATGATCATCCGCTGGACTCAAATTCTCTGTCAAAAGCACTGCCCTACCAAGCAGATTGGATGATTTTAGCATTAGGAGGTCAACAAAAGAAGAACAGAAATGGCTGATATACAGCTAACTTTGCGGCTGTCCCAAGAAGGTCAAGTACCGGTGAGACTAGACATAAATGAATGGTTCGAGTCATCACGTTAATGTGTGATATACTATAGAGACGACAAGGACGCATTCCAGAAAACAAGCAAATCATTAGGCGATCCTCCGGGGACCACTACCACATTATTAGATATTAGCCCATCATCTTATCAACCCAAGCAACCAGATCAACAACCTAATAACATGAACCATCAAAGCCTTTTTGGTTTGTTGCACACTGACCAAACAACCCAATATTATTACTCCCACCACACAGAAATCTGCAACGGCCTCGCAATCCAATCAGACTGCCTTTTTAGCAGCCTTTAAATAGCAGATTGCTTCTAAGTTATGCTGGAAAGGTCTTTTAGAGAGTCAGCTAACCACAACTGATGTATCTACCTTAATTGTTTTGATTCGAACGGCTGAAGTACTCATTATTAATTTGTACAGTAGGACCTAGCCTACTGTTTTCTGCCAAACAAAGTCTGAACCATTAATGATGGATATGGGCAACAGTATCTAACCAGACTGTTTTGCTGCATAGGAAGTGTTTCTTTATCTGATGAGAAAAACGGTGGAAAAGCGGCAAGATTATAACAATAATCCAGCGAGCCTCGTCCAATTAAAAAACGAGAAAACAAACAAGCACACAGCGGTGTTGTCCCGAAAAGCAGCCTTGACGATCATGAACCTCCAAACTGAAGCAACCTTAGCATGCAAGACAAGATTGCAGCTTTGTTCATTTCAGTTCAAGGTCCAATATAAAGGCGCTCCTTTTTATCGCAACAAGCTATCATGGACAGACAAATTAGCACGAGGTTGCCGCCTCCCCGCCCTGATTATCACCAATTCACGAATACCAAACAGAACGACTCGGTAGCCCACACAAGATCAACAGCAGCAACACAAAAGGCAATCAGCAGAACAGACGGTATAAAAAAGCGGTAAAAGCGAGCATCTCAGGATCACGACCGAATTACCTGAAACCGACCGCATCGATGAACAGAAAGTTACCGCATCAGAATCAAAAGAAAGCGAAGCGCACTAACCTGGACCTCCCCGGTCAAATTGGATCTTTCTCCCCGGGAAGAAGACTAGGCGGCGGCGCCGGGCGGATTCGGCGTGCAGGCGAGCGAACCGCGGCTGGAGGCGGGGGTCATCCGGGAGGCGAGGGGCATGAATCGCGGCGGAATTGGTGCGGCGGGACGGAGGGGATTGAGGAATGGAGGAGTTCCAGAGGAGGAGTGGTGTGGAACGAGCGCGAGAGGCGACGGGAGAATTTTATTTTTTTATTTTACATTTATTTTCCGCTGTGGGCCGGCTGCGGCTTGTGTACTTTATACGCGAGAGGATGGCTTTTTTGTAAAAAGAACCTCGCATTTTCTTTCATGTGGCTCGACCGTCCTCGGAGTGACCAAGACGATCTTCTCTCTCGTGGCGGCAAGGAAGATGCCTCCTGGGTCATTATTTAATGGCTTGTCCTTTTTTTCACAAGGGAGGAACGCATGGTGGCGACTCTAGAAATTAAAATACCCGCCAAGTATGACTATGTTTGAAACATATAGGTAGCAACAATGGTGTAGCTTTCTTTGGAGAGAGGTATGGGGCATGTCGACGGCGACACACACGGGTGGCGGCGACCCTTTTGGATTGTTTTGTTTTACTTGTCCTAGGTTGGAAGGAATTTGTGGCGACAATGAGACCCATAGATCGATAGGCACCATGGAACAGACAAGCATAACACGAGCGGAGCGCAACTGTGCTAGGATAGCGTATAAGAGGGCCAGAGCTCCTTCCGAGACATTTCCAAAGTCACTATAGGCAACCGCGAGACCACCACCTTTTGGCTTGATCTTTGGCACGGCACCACGACTCTCAAAAGCGCGCTTTCCCGCTCTTTTCTCCCACTTCACCTGGCCCAACGTTGTTGTCTCCCTCATTCTTACCTCTGTGTTTCTGAACCACCTTGAGCCTCGCCTTACTAGGGCCGCGTGGATGACCTTCTTACTCTCACCTTCGAGCTCAGCTATGTTGCTATTCGCCACAATGTTCCGGATAATCGCGTGTGCCGCCTTACTAACAAGATGCTTTCGAACAAAGATTTCTACTCCAACTTTTTCAGGCATCTGCAGGTTGATGATTTAGCTAATAAGGTTTGGAGGAGTGATGCACCTCTGAAGTGTAAGATCTTTTGTTGGCTTGCTTGGCGATGCCGTCTCCCCGCAAATGAGAGGCGGTTTCGGCACTAGCTGGCGGATTCGGCGACATGCCCCTGATACGTCCAAAACGTATCTACTTTCCCGAACACTTTTGCTATTGTTTTGCCTCTAATTTGTGTATTTTGGATGCAACTAACACGGACTAACGCTGTTTTCAGCAGAACTGTTCTGGTGTCTCGTTTTTGTGCGAAATCCAACTTTCGGGAAAAACCTCGGGATTTTGACGAAAGGCCCTATTTTCCCGGAATACGACGGAGCCGGAAGGGCAATTCAAGTGGAGGCCCGAGGGCCCCACACCATAAGGCGGCGCGGCCTAGGGGGCCCGCGCGGCCCTATGGTGTGGCCCCTCGGCCGGCCTCCGACGCCCCCTTCGGACTATTTATCGGCCTCGACCTAAAAACGCACGGGGAGAAGTCGAAGTCGCCGTAAACCCTCCCGAACGCCGCCACATCGCGAAACTCCGTCTCGGGAGCCGAAGTCTCCGTTCGACACTCCGCCGGGACGGGGAATTGGAGGAGATCATCACCGCCATCACCGCCAACGCCTCTCCATCAACCAGCCATGTTTCCCCCATCCATGTGTGAGTAATTCCCCGCTGTAGGCCGAAGGGGATGGTAGGGATTGGATGAGATTGGTCATGTAATAGCATAAGATTGTTAGGGCATAGTGCCTAGTATCCGTAGATGTTACTTTTATGATATTGTTGCAACTTGTTATGCTTAATGCTTGTCACTAGGGCCCGAGTGCCATGATCTCAGATCTGAACATGTTATTGATTCATGAAGATATTCGTTGTTTATGATCTTACCTGCAAGTTGTATAGACATGTCGCTGTCCGGAACCAATGGCCCCGAAGTGACAGAAATCGGGACAACCGGAGGGAATGGCAGTGATGTGAGGATCACATGTGTTCACGGAGTGTTAATGCTTTGCTCCGGTACTCTATTAAAAGGAGTACCTTAATATCCAGTAGTTTCCCTAGAGGCCCGGCTGCCACCGGCTGGTAGGACAAAAGATGTTGTGCAAGTTTCTCATTGCGAGCACGTACGACTATAATTGGAACACATGTCTATTGATTGATTAGTACTTGGATACCGTTTTATTATTATCTGCAAATGCCCAGCTATGATTGTTACATGAGTTTCTCTCATCCATGCAACGCCCGTCATCCGTCCCCGTGCCTACAGTATTTTAATCCTCGCTCGTTTACTATAATCACTACTCGCTGTCTTTGTTACTCTGTCGTCGTTATTTCACTACTGCTACTGCTATAAAACTGTTACTACTGATAACCTCTTGCGAGCAAGTCTGTTTCCAGGTGCAGCTGAATTGACAACTCAGTTGTTAAGGCTTATAAATATTCTTTGTCTCCCCTTGTGTCGAATCAATAAATTGGGTAATACTTCCCTCGAAGACTGTTGCGATCCCCTATACTTGTGGGTCATCAAGACTATTTTCTGGCGCCGTTGCCGGGGAGCATAGCTTTATTTGGAAGTTCACTTGGATTGATATTGTTCGTTGCAAATTCTCCATCATGGGTAAACCTCGCGATACTAAGGTCGCCATATTACCATCCACTACAAGAAAAGGTACAACTCTGAGTACCTCTGCTGCTCTTGATTCACCATCTGTGATTGATAAACTTGTTTCACCGCCACATGCTTCACTTGCTGGTACTTCTGCTGAATCTGAAAACTCTCATAATACTGATAATATTTCTGCTGTGCTTGATGATAGTGGTTCATTGGGAACTTTTCTAGATGCTACAATTGCTAGGTCTAGACAAATTGAAAATGCTGAAACTCCTGATGTTACTACACCTGTTAATTCACCTGAACTTGAATACTCTAGTGATGATCTTGATGAAGAATATGTGGAACTTGATGATGATTTTATTGAAAAATGCCATGCTACTACTGATGCAAGAAAAATTAAAAAGTTGCTTGCGTAACATACTGTTAGATATAAACTCGTCTCCCGATCCTAAATTTGCCACATCTCCTATAAACATTAAGGATAAAGATTATGATTTTTCTCTTGATCTATCTCATATAGCTATTGTTGAGAAAACACCCTTTTGTGGTACTGAAAAAGAAAGTGCTCGTTGAACACATGACTGAGTTATCTACTCCGAGTAGCTTGTTTTCTGATGATGTTAAGAAGCGTACTTACTTTGTTGCTAAAATCTTTCCATTCTCATTAAAGGATGACGCTAAAACTTGGTATAATAGTTTGCCACCTAGTTCTATTAAAAGTCCAAAAGAATTGCTTAATGTTTTCTTCCGGAAATACTTTCCTGCTAGTGCTCAACATGCTGCTTTGCAGAGAGTTTATAATTTTGATCAAGGAGATGGAGAGAAATTGCCGGAGGCTTGGGCGAGATTTTGCTCTCTTATTAGAGCTCTGCCTGACCATGATTTGGAAAAGCATGATTTACTTGATATATTTTATAGTGGACTAACCATTGAGTCTAGGGCATACCTGGATAGTTGTGCTGGTTGTGTTTTCAGAAAAGAACTCCAGACGACGCCGAAGAATTATTGGCTAAAATAGGCCGGAATTATGATGATTGGACTACGCCCGAACCAACTCCAACGCCAATAGTGAAGAAGAGGGGTTTAATTAAATTGAATGATGAAGATATGAGGGAAGCCAAGAAGTCTCTCAAGGAGAAAGGTATTAAATCTGAAGATGTGAAGAATCTACCTCCTATAGAAGATATATGTGAGATAATTCCCCCTTCATCCATGATTGAGGTAAATTCCCTTCGGCGCTTTACTAGGGAAGATATTCCGTATTCAAAACCTCCTGCGCAATGCTTAGATGAGTTTGATAATTATATTGTTAAGCAAGAAAATTTTAATATGAGAGTAGAGAATCATCTAATGGAAAATTCTCAAGCTATTAGTGAATTGCATGATATTGTGGAGAGAACCTCCAATGATGTTAAGATGCTTGTTAAACATTTTCATATGGTTCAAACTCAAATTGATCAACTCACTAAAGTGCAAAATGACTTGCTAGGAAATAATTCTAAAGAAAAACATGCTTATAAAGTAACAACTAGAGGTGGTGTCTCTACCCAGGATCCTCTATATCCCGAAGGACATCCCAAAAGAATTGAACAAGATTCTCAACACATTGAAACTAGTGCTCCATCTAAGAAAAAGAAAAAGAAACATAAGAATGTTGTAGAATCCTCTGAACCTGCTAATGATCCTAATAGTATTTCTATTTCTGATGCTGAAACTGAAAGTGGTAATGAACATGATAAAGATAATGATAAGAATGATACTCCCGATAAAGAAGAGGTTGAAAAAGAACCTGAAAAGCATGCTAAAAATAAAAAGTATACTAAAGAAGATTTTATTGCTGAGAAACATGGTAATGAAAGAGAACCTTGGGTGCAAAAGCAAATGCCTTTTCCTGCTAAGAAACTAAAATCAAAGGAAGAAGAACACTATAATAAATTTTGTGATTGGATGAAACCTTTATTCTTGCAAATCCCTTTGATCGATGCTATTAAATTGCCTCCTTATTCAAAGTATATGAAAGATATTGTTACTAACAAAAGGAAAATCCCCAATGAGGAAATTTCCACTATGCTTGCTAATTACTCTTTCAATGGCAAAGTTCCAAAGAAGTTGGGCGACCCAGGTATACCTACTATTCCTTGTTCTATTAAGAATAATTATGTTAAAACTGCTCTATGTGATTTGGGAGCCGGTGTTAGTGTTATGCCTTTTTCTCTTTATAAGAGACTTTACTTAGATAAGTTAATACCTACTGATATATCTTTGCAAATGGCTGATAAATCTACTGCTATTCCTATTGGTATATGTGAGGATGTTCCTGTTCAAGTTACTAATAACTGCTTGATATTAACTGATTTTGTTGTGTTGGAAATGCCTGAAGATGATAATATGTCTATTATTCTTGGGAGACCTTTTCTTAACACCGCAGGGGCTGTTATTGATTGCAATAAAGGAAAGGTTACTTTCAATGTTGATGATAAGGAGCACACCGTCTATTTCCCCAAGAGGATTGAAAAAGCGTGCGGAGTTAATACTATTTCTAATGTGAGAACTATCAAAGTTGGAACTATTGATTGTCCTATATATGAGCCTAAAGAAGAATATCAAACTCTTATGATTGGATCCATATCAATACAATTCAAGGTAACATGATTGATTTGAGGTTTATTTCTTCTTATGTTATGTAAAAATTATTCGGTGACAAGAATTGATCAACCTTGTTAACGAATACTTTTTATGTGCATAGAGGAGGTAAACAACATCTCTTTCTTCCTCCACTTGCTTTACTTGCTGTAGCACCGCTTGATTTGCAAAATGCTTTAGTTGTTTAGAGGTTTGAGAATCTTTCTCTGCCCTGTAATAATAATGTTGACACCCAGAAATATGCGTTTTTCAAAGTTCTCAAATATTTACAAATTGATCTCCACTTAGGCCAAAAGCCTAAGATTGGGGGGGGGGGGTATACCGGCATCACTCATTCTTTGCATATCATGATTGTTGGATACTTGTATATACTTGTTTAGTTTGTTTGAGTGGTTTTCTGATGAGAGGAAGATGATATTTGGGGAAGTGCTGCCTGAAAACAGATTCTGGACTGTTACTAGAAAAATTCGTGCGCACAGCCAGAACGTTATTTTGAGCTGCCAATTTTTGTGAAGGTTCCCCAGGTTGTTATCTAACTTTCATTAGTTGAACACTTTTCGAGCTGAGCAACGTAAGATTTTTGTAAAAATCGATTTCTGTACTGCTGTCAGGTTTTGGCAGATTTCTGTCATCTCGCTTTTCCGTGTTTCTTTTAGTTTGCTATTTCTTGCTTTCACTTTGTTTCTTTCCCAAAACACAAAAAGACCAAAAATATTTCTGTTGTTTCTCTTCACCATTTGTTTATCTTGGTTTCTTGCATTTGTTTCGCTTTATTTGCTATTGCTAGTTTGCTATAAGAAAACCCAAAAAGATTTTGCTTTGTTTGCTTGTTTCCTTTTGTTCTTGTTCTCAAATTCGAAAACACCAAAAATATTTGCTGTTCTTCTTTGGTTTGTAAAGTTCATTATGAGTTCAATGGTCTTCGGTGGCTGGAGCGTGGTTTTCATTTCATATTATCCAAGCTACACAAGTGAAAAGGCAATAATGACGATCTACGACAATTTGATTGTGGTGAGAGGCTGGTATGAACTCTATATGTTTTCATTTTTGTACATATACTCATCCATGTGAGCATGCTTAGTTGGTTCATGTGAGGTATATGTCATTTAAGAAAGTCTAGTAGTTCATGATCTCTCATGTTTAGCTCCAATTTATTAATATGAGTAGCATGTCATGGATGTTTGCTTGCATTGTTTTATTCATAAGTAAGTACGGCATTGTGGTATCCTCCTCTGAATAATTCATTTATATCGACTTGGCACATGCTCACGCATGCATATGACTGAACAAAAGTCAATTAAGCCTCAATGATTTACATTGCTTCAGAGTTCTTGTATCACTTTTATGCCTCGCTTAATTTATTTTGCCGCAAGCATGATTATGACAAGTCATCGCTCTCTTGATTTGTCGCTCCCTAGTCTTTTGCTAGCCTTCACTTGTACCGAGCGGGAACGCTGCTCGTGCCTCCAAACACATGAAAACCAAGTTATTCCAAAGTGTCCACCATAAATACCTATGCATGGCATTTCAAACCATTTCAAGTAAATTCTCATGCGCTACCTTTAAAACCTTCAAAATGCTTCTTAATTTGTGTTAATGTTTCATAGCTCATGAGGAAGTATGTGGTGTTTAGCTTTCAACCTTGTCATTTACTTCTGACGGACTCTCATATGGACTAGTGGTACATCCGCTTATCCAATAATTTTGCAAAAAGAGCTGGCAATGGGATTCCCAGTCCCGAATTAATTAACTTAAATAGACACTCCTCCATGGTTTGTGATTGTTGTACGGCACCCGAAGGATTCGGTTAGCCATGGCTTGTGTAAGCAAAGGTTGGGGGGGAGTGTCATCATCATAGTAAAACTAAATTAAAAAGGCACTGCTTCATGGTATGTGATTGTTGGCAGGCACCCGAGGATTCGGTTAGCCATGGTTTGTGTAAGAAAGGTTGGAAGGAGTGCCACATAAACATGCAAATAATTCATGGGAGCCGCTCTTGAAAGTCCGGTTGGCGAGATAGTTGGTGTACCCATTACCATACGTTGACAACAACAAACACCTCTCAAAATAATTTTACTCCTGCTTTACAAATAAAAAGCTCTAGCGCATGTTAATCCCTGCTTCCCTTCGCGAAGGGTCAATCTTTTACTTTTATGTTGTGTCTCCATCCTTTCTTTGAGCACTTTCTTGAGAGCACAACTGTCATTCTTAGTATAATATGCTTGTCTCAAAATATGATTGATTGTGGTATAACTTTGATGCTTTTATCTTTGACAATCACTACTTCTAGTCTTTCTATGAACTCCGTGAGGTGCCCGGGTATTTATGTTTTGCCGATCAAATACAGGAAAGCGAGATACCACTTTATCATACTCTCTTATGAACATTGCAATCCTGCTTATATACATGATTCATGATGCTTATTATTAATTGTTGGTGCCTCTTCATGATTGACATAGCTGTTAGATGATCTTATTTGCATGTATCTTATTATGAATTGCTTAAGTATTAACCATATCATGAGAATATATACATCATATGAACAAATGTGTTCGTGAAAGTTCTTTTATCGCTCGCTTGTTAACCGAATTGCTTGAGGACAAGCAATAAGCTAAGCTTGGGGGAGTTGATACGTCCAAAACGTATCTACTTTCCCGAACACTTTTGCTATTGTTTTGCCTCTAATTTGTGTATTTTGGATGCAACTAACACGGACTAACGCTGTTTTCAGCAGAACTATTCTGGTGTCTCGTTTTTGTGCAGAAATCCAACTTTCAGGAAAAACCTCGGGATTTTGACGAAAGACCCTATTTTCCCAGAATACTGATGGAGCCAGAAGGGCAATTCAAGTGGAGGCCCGAGGGCCCCACACCATAAGGCGGCGCGGCCTAGGGGGGGCCCGCGCGGCCCTATGGTGTGGCCCCCTCGGCTGGCCTCCGACGCCCCCCTTCGGACTATTTATCGGCCTCGACCTAAAAACGCACGGGGAGAAGTCGAAGTCGCCAGAAACCCTCTAGAACGCCGCCACATCGCGAAACTCCGTCTCGGGAGCCAGAAGTCTCCGTTCTGGCACTCCGCCGGACGGGGAATTGGAGGAGATCATCACCGCCATCACCGCCAACGCCTCTCCATCAACCAGCCATGTTTCCCCCATCCATGTGTGAGTAATTCCCCCGCTCGTAGGCCGAAGGGGATGGTAGGGATTGGATGAGATTGGTCATGTAATAGCATAAGATTGTTAGGGCATAGTGCCTAGTATCCGTAGATGTTACTTTTATGATATTGTTGCAACTTGTTATGCTTAATGCTTGTCACTAGGGCCCGAGTGTCATGATCTCGGATCTGAACATGTTATTGATTCATGAAGATATTCGTTGTTTATGATCTTACTCGCAAGTTGTATACACATGTCGCCGTCCGGAACCAATGGCCCCGAAGTGACGAAATCGGGACAACCGGAGGGAATGGCAGTGATGTGAGGATCACATGTGTTCACGGAGTGTTAATGCTTTGCTCCGGTACTCTATTAAAAGGAGTACCTTAATATCCAGTAGTTTCCCTAGAGGCCCGGCTGCCACCGGCTGGTAGGACAAAAGATGTTCTGCAAGTTTCTCATTGCGAGCACGTACGACTATAATTGGAACACATGCCTATTGATTGATTAGTACTTGGATACCGTTTTATTATTATCTGCAAATGCCCCGCTATGATTGTTACATGAGTTTCTCTCATCCATGCAACGCCCGTCATCCGTCCCCGTGCCTACGATATTTTAATCATGTTGTTTACTATAATCACTACCGCTGTCTTTGTTACTCCGTCGTCGTTATTTCACTACTCGCTATCGCTATAAAATCAGTTACTATCGATAACCTCTTGCGAGCAAGTCTCGTTTCCGTGTGCAGCTGAATTGACAACTCAGTTGTTAAGGCTTATAAGTATTCTTTGTCTCCCCTTGTGTCGAATCAATAAATTGGGTAATGCTTCCCTCGAAGACTGTTGCGATCCCCTATACTTGTGGGTCATCAGCCCCACCTGCCACTGTGATGAAGACATTGACCTGCTCATTGCTTGTCTGAGAGCTTCTCGGGTCTGGAGCTTCTTCCACTTGGACCCCACCGCCCATGACATCCGAAGCTTTGCGGATTTGCTTTGCCGACACTGCTCCAATGTTGTCGCAACTACTATCACCACCGCCATCTTGTGGAGCATTTGGAAGTGAAAAATAACTTCATATTCAACCACCTAGATGAAGACCTCGCTATGGTCGTCAGTCGCTGCATTGAGGACGTCCACCTCTGGGTGTTTCGATGCACCACCCCTGCCTCTTCGTCCATGCTCACTAATTGGTGTATTAACTTTGATCCGCCTTGATCTGACTTGCCCCTTGTACCTCCCTCAACCCTCTACTATGTTGTAATGCAGTGGCGGAGCTAGCCCAGAATTTGGGGGGGGGGGGGGGGGGAATAGAGAGTGTGCAAAGTTTGGGGGGCAAATGACTCTATTTTCTTTTCATTTAGGTCCCTAAATTTTTTTTCTTCAGCAATAATGCAAAGTCTGGGGGGCGGTGGCCCCCTCTGACTTGCACATAGCTCCGTGATACGTCTCAAACGTATCTATAATTTCTTATGTTCCATGCTACTTTTATGATGATACTCACATGTTTTATACACATTATATGTCATATTTATGCATTTTCCGGCACTAACCTATTGATGAGATGCCGAAGAGCCAGTTGTTGTTTTCTGCTATTTTTGGTTTCAGAAATCCTAGTAAGGAAATATTCTCGGAATTGGACGAAATCAATGCCCAGGGGCCTATTTTTCCACGAAGCTTCCAGAAGACCGGAGGACTTACGAAGTGGGGCCACGAGGCGATGCCACACTAGGGCGGCGCGGCCTGGCCCTTGGCCGCGCCGGCCTGGCGTGTGGGGCCGTCGTGTGGCCCACTAACCTGCCCTCCGCCTACTTAAAGCCTCCGTCGCGAAACCCCCAGTACCGAGAGCCACGATACGAAAAACCTTCCAGAGACGCCGCCGCCAATCCCATCTCGGGGGATTCAGGAGATCGCCTCCGGCACCCTGCCGGAGAGGGGAATCATCTCCCGGAGGTCTCTTCACCGCCATGATCACCTCCGGACTGATGTGTGAGTAGTTCACCCCTAGACTATGGGTCCATATCAGTAGCTAGATGGTCGTCTTCTTCTCATTGTGCTATCATGTTAGATCTTGTGAGCTGCCTATCATGATCAAGATCATCTATTTGTAATCCTACATGTTGTGTTTGTTGGGATCCGATGAATATTGAATACTATGTCAAGTTGATTATCAATCTATCATATATGTTATTTATGTTCTTGCATGCTCTCCGTTGCTAGTAGAGGCTCTGGCCAAGTTGATACTTGTGACTCCAAGAGGGAGTATTTATGCTCGATAGTGGGTTCATGCCTCCATTAAATCTGGGACGATGTGATGAAAGTTCTAAGGTTGTGAATGTGCTCGTTGCCGTAGGGATAAAACATCGATGCTTTGTCTAAGGATATTTGTGTTGATTACATTACGCACCATACTTAATGCAATTGTCTCGTTGTTTACAACTTAATACCGTAAGGGGTTCGGATGATAACCTCGAAAGTGGACTTTTTAGGCATAGATGCATGCTCGGATAGCGGTCTATGTACTTTGTCGTAATGCCCCGATTAAATCTCATAGTACTCATCATGATATATGTATGTGCATGTTATGCCTTCTTTATTTGTCAATTGCCCAACCGTAATTTGTTCACCCAACATCTCGCTATCTTATGGGAGAGACACCACTAGTGATCCGTGGACCCCGGTCCTATTCTTTACATCCGAAATACAATCTACTCCAATTGTTCTTTATCGTTCTTCGCAAACAACCATCATCATCCACACTATACATCTAATCCTTTGTTTACGAGCAAGCCGGTGAGATTGATAACCTCGCCGTTACGTTGGGGCAAAGTTCTCGTGATTGTGTTGTGCAGGTTCCACGTTGGCGCCGAATCCCCGGTGTTGCGCCGCACTACACTCCTCCGCCATCAACCTTCAACGTGCTTCTTGGCTCCTCCTGGTTCGATAAACCTTGGTTTCTTTCTGAGGGAAAACTTGCTACTGTACGCATCACACCTTCCTCTGGGGTTCCCAACGGACGTGTCGACTGCACGCATCACTCCGCCAGTGTTGTAATGGATCCATGTAATACCTTTGGTTAATTATATGATATGTTCAGGCTAGCATAAGCCCGTCGTAGACCCTATCAAAAAAAAGAGGGAAAGAGCTTATATATTGAGAGAAATTAGAAATATGGGAGTTTTGATGGTGCTGGAAAAGAATGGAATACGCTCCGGTGAGGCCAGAGGGACATCACAGCATAGGTGCATGGCTAGCTATGTGGCTTGGTGTGGAAAGAGGCAGCGGTGCATTATGGAATCGATTAGCTTGACAACAGAAGTGTGGGCCAAGTAAGGCTAGCTAGGAGGTAGAGTGTCCGCAAACAAGTTTGTAGGAGAAAACAAATTGGTCATCACTAATATCGAAAACAAAACTAGTACCTGCAAACCAGTATTTAGAAGAAAAAACTACCCCTCATACTAGCATGAAAACAAATACCCTTATTGCTCCATAATCAGTGTGTTACGTACAATACACTAGCCACCTAGCACCACGAAAGAGTTGTGTTCCCTTCTTTCGAGTTGTGTGGTTATGTTCCATCGTTGCTTGTAGGATACCTGGTATTTATGGTTGCACTATTGCTGATGCATGGCAAGAGATGATGATACCTATTTATGCATCGATTTCTTTTGTTACACGCGAGCGTCGGCTGTTTGGTACCAAAGGGAAGACAACGGAAACGGCAAAGACCTTTGCCAAGCAACTTGGCTTGTCAAAGGGAACATCCCTTCTTGCTAATGCGTTGGGCAAGTTTAACACGTGTACTTAATCAGAAGCTTTTGAAATAACAGAGAAAAATATAGAAGTAGGATCCCAAAGCAATTCTAGCAGACCGCAGGGCCCGATCCACAAAGAGGCTGAGTCCCATCGAGGCTTTCGACCAGTGGAATCGCGTCAGCGGGCCGGGGTCCCACACTGTCAGGGAGCCAGCGGGCGTTGACGTCACAGACAGCCGGCGCCGATTCCGAGGGGAATCTGGGCGCTCTGATCGGCATCTGACGGCCGTCAGTCGGGGATTGTACGTCCAAACCCGGCGAGCTTGGCTTTTGCTCTGGGTGCTGCGCGCAAGGAGCCAAACGCCCCCCAGAATTTTCTCCTGTTTTTGTACCGGGCCATCAGGCATCAGGGTCAGACTTTTGATCTTGGGTGAAAAGATGACATTCTTTTTAAGGTGCCTGAGAGTGACCGGCATTCACAAACCGGATGGGTTACTAGTGGTTGAAATTTTGCTTCGTTTCCACTTTGCTGAGGTGGCCACAATTACAACCTTGGTGCGTGTCGTCGCATCTTGCAGCATTCTTGTCCCGGTACCCCGAACAGAAAATTAAATGCTCAAAAAAATGGGTTGGGAGTTCTATTGGATTCTAGGTTCCGAGAAAATATTAGCACCTAAGTAGAGCTTCGAGCCTAGGGCATCTTGACGCAGCGTGTATCCATTTGCATCGGGCCGCGGACACGAAAATAGCGAAAAAGAGTTGAGCGACCGTTTGCGCCGAGGGTATCCCAGCGGGCCAACACATTTTGTCCACCCGGGCCATATTTGCTTGGAAATCACCAAAATAAAAAAAACAAGTAAATTCTGCCAAAATATGACATTCAACAGCCGTGTGGACCTGCGCATCGGGGAACATCATTGGGTGGCATAAACGAAGATCAACACATCTTGGAACTTATGAAGCACACCGACGAGGCCAGGGGAGCAACACTGGCGAACCTTTCTTGCTTCACGTAGAGCATGGCCTACGCAAGACTAGGCGACAGGTTAACCCGGGCGTTGGCTTTCGCCTGCATCTCCTAGGCCAATTGGGTGGCCACCCTCGGCCGGTGCTCGACACTACCATGTCTTTCCTCTCCTTTAAATTACAACCTTGGTGCGTATCGTTGCATCTTGCAGCGTTCTTGTCCCGGTAACCCCAAACAGAAAATTAAATGCTCAATAGAAAAAATGGGTTGGGAGTTCTACTGGATTCTAGGTTCGGAGAAAATAGTAGCACCTAAGTAGAACTTGGAGCCTAGGGCATCTCGCCGTATTTCGGTCGCCAAGAGTGACAGCGTGCGTCAGCTTGAGTCAGGCCAGGACGCGGATATGGCGGGAAATTTTGCTTCGTTTCCACTTTGCTCTTTGACACTGGATATATAAGTGCCCACGATTACAACCTTGGTGTGTGTCGTCGCATCATGCATATTTCTTATCTCAGAACGTCGAACAGAAAATTAAATGGTACTACTTCCAATCCAAAATCTAATCCATTTTAAAAGGCTTTTTTAGAGGATAGAGATTTGGTGCACGTAGGCACCGGTGCTCTTAGTTCTAAAAAAATCATAATAACTATTATTTTAGTTTCAAAAAGTTCAGAAAAAAGCGTATGTAGTTAATGATGTATCCCACGTACATGAAAACAAATTGAGTTCAAATACTTTTGTGTTTGTCCAGCACAAAATAAAAAGATTTTTTGGTTGAGATTTTTCATGACAGTGAGATATATCACCGATAATCTTCAGAATTATTTTCAGATTTATTTTGTAACTTGCAAAAATATTTTTAAAATGGCGAGAGCACTGGAACTCGAGAGCCAAAAGCACTTTCCGTATTTTCGCTTTCTAAAGAAATTTATGTTTCCAAAGAGATTTACATTTCAGAACGCAGGTGGTAAGAGACACTCGTTTGGAATTCTACTGGATTTACTAGAAAAAACTGGGATCGAAGAAATATTAGCACCAAAGTAGAGCTTGGAGCTTATGCGTCGGACATCACAAAAACCACTTGCTAAACCCCAAAGAGGAAGTGGGGACTTGCCAAATTGGCCTCTTTGTAACGATCATCTAAGTCATCCCAATTTCGTCGTGCAAGCACACATAGAGGTTTAGGTGTAAGATTGTTGTGAAGTATTACCTCCGTTTCAGAATCCGAAATATAAGCATGTTCTAGAAAAAGGGGTTATATTTTGAAACGGAGGTAGTACTAACTGTATCTGGGTAGAAGTGTATGTATTATAACGAAGAAAGCTTATCATCAGATTCTACCATCTTAGGCATTTTGGTTTACTGCATCTCGTGTTGCGGATGCTCTCTCACTAGTTGGGACACTACACATAATCCTTTCAAAAAACAGGTTAAATCGGTAAATATGAGTTGGCCAGCTGTGCGGTGACACAATAGAATAACTAGTGTGAAAACAAATATTAGCACTAAAGTAGATCTTAGAGTATAGGCATCTTGCATCACCAAATCCATGTGCTAACCCCTGAAATGGAAGATTACACATCTGATTGGCGTCTATATTATGACTTTTAAGCCATTGCTATTCCATCATTGGAAGCCACATAGAAGTTCACACGTAATATTGTTGCTACGCAATTCTTATCTAAAAATGAAATAGTTGGAGCTTAGCATTGGTTGCTAACCCCCTTTTTTTTATATTAACCAACACATTCTTGAGCATCAATCCCCAATAGAGCCTGCAACCTACCTTCCGTCACGCCTAGTGATGTGGATGCCCTTAACACCTATATTAATTGATTTCTCCAAGGCCATGTTTTTCCCTAAGTAAACACCCAATATCCTAGTGGTTCCTGAGGATTGTACTCATACCCTAGATACATCGATCCCACCCAACCCGAGGTCTAGCCTTTTTTTAACTCATAATATTGGTTGAGATGGCAAAAGAAAGAAAGACATTTCTCAAATGTCGCTCTTGTTTTTGTATTTGAACATCGAGGTCAAACTTTAATCTTTAGGTGAAAAGATGATATTATTTTTAAGGCTATCACGAGAGTGACTGGTATTACTAACAATGGATTCCTAGTTGAAATTTACATCGTTCACTCTTAGGTGTTAAAGTTGAAACGCTACTAGATTTTGTGTGGACAGGGGTCGCACTCGGTACCTCAATGTGTGTCGTTGCATCTAAGAGCATCCACATCTCAAGAGAGTAAACAAGAAGATAAAATGTTGACGAAAGAGTTAGCAACAATTTTACGAGATGTGGCGGAAAAACTTGCGGCAAAAAAATATTAGCATCAAAGTAGAGGTTGTGGAGGTTAGAGCTTATACAACTCATATTTCCAAAACCAGGTGCTAACCCCTCAAAAGGAAATGCACACACTAATTTGGCCTCTTAGTATTAATTTACTTCTATTCCATCGTTTTTTTAGATGACTTCTATTCCATCCTTGAAAGCATGCAAAACAGTTCTTAGGTAGGTTTAGCTGGGGCAGGAGATGATCTCACGTAATCAGATTGACTTTTGAGTTGCTGACACAGAAGTCCTACATGTCAGAAGCTCAAAGTCACTTTAACTCGAGTGAGAGAATTTATGTCCCGCTTAGCATTGGTTGCTAGGGTATATTTGGACGGCGAAAAATAACAACTATGCACTTTTTTATGGCGAAATTTTTGACTTTTGTCTGGGTGGTCTGCAATATGTTAGTATACTTACGCTCTCAAGCCAATCTAGCTCATCTTCCGTGCTATTACTTGCTAAAATGTAGGCGACCTCTCAAATGCCGATGAGGTTTTTTTTCCTTTCAAGAAACGCTTACGGCATTCCGCTGTCTTCGTTAATTACAAATAATTTCCGATTTCGTCCATCATTCAGTCGTCTCTTTCTATCGTTCGTCACCCGTCATGGGAGATGGATACCGAAACAACACTCAAATGACTTTGCGTGTGCCGCCCCGGTTGCAGATCAGAAAGCGAGACATCCATGGTCATTTCATACGTGACACAAGAGTCGCATAGTTTTGTCTCCCTTGCCGACTACTACATACATATGTACGTGCATCCGTTCAGTGTTGCTTCAGCTATACACCCCACACTTGCTGTATCTAATAAAAAATAAAATGATTTGCTCTTGAGAACTTCATGATCTGTTCGAACTGCATCGGTACTGTTTCGTGATAGAGACTTATTAGGCCATGAAAAGAAGAGGGGGAGAAAAATTCTTAATGAGACGAATTTTTTTTTTAAAAGGGCAGGGCCACAGATCGATCTTAATCAGGATGACTGGGATCTGACACAACATGGTCCGTCCTGTTCCTAATGCTCCGTGAGAAGGGCCTCATTGTTCATGTCAACATTAAGTGCACATGTGAAAGTTTTCTGGTTTACTAAGAAAAAGAAGAAAAGAAAAGTATATACTTCCAAGTGAACGATGACGGCGGCGACGGCAGCCTGGTCGGCGTTGAGAGACGGGACGGTGGGCGATTGGATGGAGAACCGAAATTTTGAAAACTTTTTCAGAACCTAACAAATTTGGTGACCTCTGGACGGTTTTACTTTCTGCCTGTAAAGAAAAGAAACTGAAGCAAGAACTTGCATGAATGCTGCTGTTGTTTCATTTTTTTCTAGGGCCTTGTTTCAGAAGGCAGCAGGCAGCCTTCGCCATCGGTTGCAACTGCAAAAGCAATGGCTGCAAATGGCAAACCATGTGACAGGTTCGGCAGATCCCTATCTCTCTGTGCATGCCACACACATTCCGCATCTAATTTCTGAAGATGATGCATCACACAGGGTAGACACAACACACACCATGTGATAATTACTTTTCTGAAGATGATAAGCAAGCATCAGGCACGTACAGATTTGACATGGCATATGAGATGTCAGTTGAGCCGAGAGAGACATTACCTCATCCCCTCTTTGCATCCAGGAGGGAGGATTCAGAGTTCTTGGGAGCCAAATGCCACTTCCGTTCGTCGACAAGCAAATGGTTAGATTCGTTGAAACCGAAATGAGCTTTACATTTCCTGCCCACCACATAAAAATCTGCCGAAATTCTGCACCGTGCATATGAAGAATGTGATATTTGATGATGATGATGGAATGGAAAGTATGCAGAATTCCTTGCCCACAATCATTCACTGTGCCTTTCTCTCTAGTTACATGGGAACAGCAGACTGAGACCACCACCAGAAACTTTGCCACTGATACAGTCTTCACCAGATGATTTGCACTGGATCTGCAACTGAATATTTGATCATCTTGGGTAACAAAAGATAACGCGGTACGATCGAATAAATCGACATCCTCCCAATTGCAAAAGGGGTCTCTTTCTGATATGTGCAGCTGGGTCTTATCTGACCAAAAGGATGGCTGGCAGGAATGTACCTCCAGGCATGGCTGTCGACACCCATCAGATATTCAGATCATTCTGCAATTGAGCTGGAGATAAGACGCATTTTCTGATTGGTGGGCAGCATCCACTGGTTCAGGTCACATCTTGCTTGAATCTGAATCATTCCCTGCATTCAGGTTAAACCCTTTCTAGAAGAAAAATGACAGGTTTCTTGGTATTTGCACAGAAAGAAAGGGGCCTAGTGTTGATCACCACCTCTGCTAGCCACGCAGGTTGCACCAAAGACTTGGTTCAGAGAAGAGTATGGGGCATGGAATGGCTGAAACTGCACCAAAAACACTAGGGGCCTACTGATTACCATCTTTGCTCGCACCTCAGATGGTCATGCACACGAAATCAGATCTATTACACAGAAAACTACAGGAAACGACGCCACAACTCAACTGTGCACCCGTATGAACAGCTATACTTTACAGACAGGGACCACATACTACCTCTTCAACAGGTCTTTAGTCCGCTTTGCACCCGGTTCAGAAACCGAGCCATGGTAGTGTAGAGGAGGCTGCGGCGGTCCGCTCTCAACGCTGTCCACAATCTTCAGAACCATCTCATACACCTCACTCATCTTTGGGCGTGATTTTGGTATACGGAGTAGACAGCGGTTTGCCACGCCTGCCAACTTTGTCATGGACTTGAGGTTGTAGTGTCCCTCCAGCCGTGGGTCTACAATGATGGGGAACCGTTTGACGTCAGATATGTATGGTTTCACCCAATCCAGGAGGTTCTGCTCGCCCTTTGGGCGGTTCCTGTCAATGGGACGGCGACCCGTGATGAGCTCATAGAGCAGCACACCATAGCCCCATATGTCACTTTTTGCAGTGAGGCGCCCAGTTTGCATGTACTCTGGCGCTGCATATCCTAGAGTCCCAACAATTTATACAGATTATTAAAAGGATAGTTTATCCATACTTATTTGATCACAGGTCTATAAATTTGAAGGCATATTTTTCGCATATTATGAAATCAAGTCATAACATCGTACAATAAAATCTTAAACAGGAAGATCAAACGAATAACCAATGCTGAAGCACACATGGGAAGCAATATAGAAATTCACACCGCATTCAATACATAAATTTTGATCACATGTAAATAGTACTAAATACATAAGTTTCGATCAGTTTGGAAACACGCGTCAATAACCTGATGAGTTTTGTGTAACCAACACCGATTCTAAAAGGCAGAGGTAGCTGGTCTCAATATACATCAACAATGAGACATTCGGCAACAGAGACCTGGACGACGGAACAAAAATATCACCGAGGACAGGTTTTTGAGTCCATCATGGAATTAGACGATGGATAGGCAAAATAAGTCTGATCTGCAGTAAAAAAAGTTCAGAATTAATCAAGGGTAGCTATGTGTACTCATTTAACAATAGGTATGGTTTGGTCAGACCTTAAGGAGTAGCATCTCTGCAGGCGCAGGGTAACTTAGTTTCTAGCTTTCTTCGCTAGACCACCACCTCCACCAGCATGGGTAGACGGCTCTTAGTCGTGGTACGCACTGCTGAAATATGCATAGGGAGGAAACACTAAATTTAAAAAACTATGCTAAAAGCAACACATGTATTTATTCAAGCTCCAAATGTCAAACCTAGTGTAAAAAAATAGCTACCTATGGGCTATGGCTGATGCATTATGTCCAGAAATTTAGCTTTAGCTTAATTCTGAGGCAGACCGAGTTGATTAGAAACCTGAAAAATAGATAGCACCATCTATTGTTGCTATACAGAACTACAAAGCCGACATGTCCTGTTAAAAAAAAAAACATGTGTATACTAAGAATTTGTAACACACAGTAGCAACCTGAGTAGACATTTTTTTTCTTTGACAATGAATATTGTAGATTACTCTTTTAGAAGCAAATTTTGAGAAACACAAATTCAAGTAAATCGACCGCCCTACAAACTAACAGGGAAGCAGCAGTCTTCTATAATTTCACAAATGTCTTAGATTATCTTTAAGGATTACTACATGTGGTTGATTCACCGACTACCAAGCGCATTGACAGCACAGGGAAATACATACACCTGTACCAAGAGATACAGAACCTCAAAGGACATCTAACAGTACATCAATGAAAAATAAGGGGTGTACCTCTTAGTTCTATGTTGGACCAAACACATACAGAGAACACGCGACCCAAAGGAAGAGCAGTCGAGGTAATGCACAGCTGAAACATGTGAATTCGGACCAAGAAACTATGAGAAAATCTTTACATGAACTCACCAAATGAAAAATATAGAAAATCTGCAAGCAATGGCTATAACTAATAGCACTCAAGAAAACGGCTTTTCACAACACTTTCTTTTTTAAAACCAGAGATAGTGTTCTAGACAAAATCCTAGCATATGGAATTATCTAATAGCACAGTCAAACTGCAGTGCAAAAAGGAACACGACATATTGTGATAGTGACGATCCAACAGAACATACACATGGATTAGAATGGTAAGATAAAAAATGGCAAGCAAGCACGAGCATAATTAGAGAAACATTAAATAAAGTATATAAGCTCTAAAACTTCACCATGACCGCAGACACAAATAGGAGGATTTCAAGCTCAAGGTAGGGCTGTTAAAAGCACCCCTTTCAAATAATGTAAATGAAATTAAAGATCACATGCTTTTCCCGGTAGGCTGTCGATATGAGCACAGTGAAGTGGGATGTAGTTTCTAAAAACATTAGTTGGGAAATAAGCCAGCAAAGAATATGGGAAACAAAAGGAAGATAATAACAGTTCGTAGCTGAATTATTTCAGTTTAACTCATTTCCCTCAAACAAAGTGTCCAGATTCAGTCCCTAACTCCATGAAATTGCAAATGCACTCATTGAGGTTGTCTAATGTTCAGTTTCTTATTTCATATGTTGGCCTTGGCACATATATTAATGCCTACATATGCCTAATGAACTTATTCACGCAGGTCTCTCTGACAATAAAAATGACAGGTATCCTAACAGAGCTGTCCTAACAGAAATGACAGGTATAGAAGAAGCCGGGTGCTCAGAGATGTATCCTTGCATAGATGTAAATAGCTGTCCTAAAAGAAATGCACCAGATATCGTAGATAAGGTTAGGACAACAATATCAGGAGTAATAAGCCAATAGGTCCATTAGCATGATAAATGAAGTGTGTCATTAGTATAACTCACACTGCCAGGAGCCAAAAAACAACTATAAATCACATAAAGCATAATATGAATCCATCGGAGAGGAACACAGAGAGAAGGATGCCAAGAAAAGACACCTGGGCTTGCGGAAGCACAACTTTCAAAGAAATTTAAACATAGGATAACATGCTCTCAAAAGTTAATTACCTGCATCAAGTCATTGAACCTTGAGCATGGCCTGTAATTAATAGTAGTACTATGTGATGAGGTAAAAAGCACTCAAACGTGTGGTAGCCATTTGGTATAGAATCAATCTGATGTGCAGAAAATATATATAACCGATCATGTTTTAGATTAGTCATGCAATTTGGTATGAAAGAAAAAACAGTCAGGAAAGCATACAATTTTGCTGCATATAATGATATATTATGTTGCACCATGTACATGGTATTTTATCCAACAGAAATTGAAAGGAATTTAGAAACCACTTAAAGCTGAACTTTGTAACAATTGTCGTCTTGGACTGATGTACTCTTAAAAAAGAATCGAAAGAGGAATCTATATGAGAAGTGCCATCAGTATAGTGAAAATGGCTCCTCCAAAGCAAATGATCGTAGAAAATTTGCTTCTTTCTTAAAGGAGAATATTTTAAAGAAAAGGTGGCTTACCATTTCCTTATGGTATTCTTCTATGTCGAAAAGCAGGCCGTCACCCATACTTAAGTTCCGAGAACTGAATGTAAAATAGATGGTCATAATCAAGAATGGAGCAAGTACAATAGTAATGTAAGCACTGAAATAATAATTGACAAAACATGGCAGCACTCGCATGAACCAAAAGTGTTTCAATCAGTTATCAATATGAAAAATGGAAGTACATATCCCTCTATTTTACCCCAATAATGTACTCGTATTTGGTAACAGACTGATACAGTATATATTCTGAAGATTGGAAGTATCAAGATAACAGAGGGGAAGTATCAAGAAACACTTTTGAATTTTTAGCGTGATAATATCGAGTTTGCCATAAATGCTATTTTTTTTGGAACAGGTAGATAATTTCAAAATACCAACATCTCAAATGGGATAAGGTATACTATATTACAGAGCCCATAAAGCAACCGTAATAGTCTATTGTTTTGTAAAGGTCTCCTCCCTCAATGGACATGGTTTTTATTTGTATTCTGGAAAAGAGAGAACTGATCTATTTCTGACCAAGAGAAGCATAACCAAACTATCTAAACTTTTAAAGGCAGAGCCCAAATATGAGAAGCAGTTTAGAATATTTAGTCACCAACTAAATATATAGTAATGAATTCACCATCTCTGCACGGCGCGGCTCGCCGCGCGGCGCTTGTTGCTTCTTTGAATTTTTTGCCCGTGGTTGTCACCATTTTTATAGATCACTTAAAAGATATTTATATCCATATGAATTTGATCCCAAGTATATAGATTCGAAAGCGCATTTTCCAGATCGTAGGAAATCAGAAATCAGAAATCATAAACTCATAAATAAGTCTTAAGCAACCGGAAGATCTAAGTAATGGCTAGGGAAACATGATTTCAATAGCACGTAATACTTACATGGTTACACCCATGCAAGTTTACTAAATATGTAACATTATATCAGTCTACTGATCTAAAGTGGCTAGGGAAACATGATTTCAATCTCCCAATGAGTCTCACTTACGACTCCAAAAGGCAGGTAGATGGTTTCAACAATAGTATTTACAATGAGACACCGAGCAGCCAAAGACCTAGACGATGTCAGTACCAAAAGATAACCCCACGGGTTGATGGGACAGATCACCGGTACTCACTTTGTAAAGGCAAATTAAGTAGTGTTCTACTGATGTGGAACACTGCCACCCAGCCCCTCGCTGGCTTGGAGCACCGCCACCCAGTCCCCTACGACCTATAAAGGAGGAGCAGTGAGATGTTATAAGGTTTTCAGAAATAAAGCAAGGAACTGTAAGACAAACCAACCTTCTCAGTGTCTCCTGGAAAATCAACAACAAATTCTACTGGTTGGTGAGCAGCAGAACCCTGCCGAGAAACAGAACAACAATGCAACCACACAAAATCAACAATCCCTAGCTTGCAATACGGTTGATGAAAAAAGTATTAAGCAAAGGTGGCAGCACGCACATATCTCACACCACTGAATCCAATACACCACCTTGCTGCCATATAACACAACCACACAAAGTTAACAACCCCTAGCTTGCACCACGGTTCAGATCTGGAAAGGCTGTAACAATTACCTGTAGAACATCAAGGCCTAATCTTCTCTATAACTTCATCTTCTTCCATGACACATCTGAACCAACAAATTATATCAGATTTCACAGCAAATCTATTATTCGTTCACAAAAGACCAAATTAAAGCTAATAGCCTACTATTTTCATAAGCATACACAAAAAAGAAGAGACATAGGAGAGATCAGCACAACACCTTGCTTAGATGTGGAGGACCGGTTGGAGGTTCGCTGCAAGAGGGAGAAAAGTGAGTTTTGTACAAATAGGGGTACTATTATAGGTAATGAAAGATAATTGCACAATGATTATGAAGTATCTGGCTAAGCTGAGAAATTAGGAAATATTTGCGGAAGCATTTTTTAGTAGAAATGTGGGCACTTTAGGAAACAATAATGTAACTTAAAATGATAACCGACCCCCTCGTCTCCATAATTTTTTTTTTAACGGTGACGAGGGGTCGGTTATATACTCGGCACAGCACAGTAGCAAGATACTGTCGTGGCCATCCATGGGAGGATCCGGCGGCCGAAATTAATTTCAATGACGCAGCTGGGGTGAAAGTTGAGGGAACTCTGCATCTTTGTTAAGAGTTAATTTCCCCAAAAGAGAGAATACCTCCATGTGACTGTAGAGTAAAACTGTGTTTCCGTAACAAATTTTTCCGTAATATCTGTGGAGCTGACGTTCCACAGAATCATCCTAACTGAAAGTAATTGCAAATTGTACCCTAGCACAGAATGAGAAAACAGCACCATAATACAAATTATTTAAAATCCATTAACATCATCCAAACATAAAGGGTGTTGCCACTCCAAGAAGTAAACATGGCAACATTTGGGAGCTGTGCAAACTACCTCTACAGTTTTAAGCTGTTTGCCAGGCCCCCTAAAAAATGGGAACTCATCACAACAGTCGAGAGCTGGCAAGAAACAGCTGATAGTCGCCGCTACTTATTAGGATCAGGGAACTGAACGGGGGTCAACAACAGAAGGTCGACCGGAACGAGAACCGACGGGAGACGTTTCTGAAGCCAGGCAATGTTATGAGTACCTTTCAATACCAGATCAGCGGTATCCTCTACCACTTTGCCAAACTTTTTAACTTTGCCTAAGAGCCCATCGATCACAACCTCCTGATCAAGTCCTTCGACTATTTCCTTAGCGTCCTTGGCCAGACGTACGAGCGCAAGTGCTGAGTTCTTGAGGAGTAGGAGGTGTTCCACGAAGCCGTCGTCTCCCAGCTTGGCCTCCCGAGAAAGGAGGGGATACAGATCATGCTTGATCTTGTGGAGCTCCAGCGCCACGCCTGCTATCAGCGAGAGGAGAACCATCTGGCTGCAGCTCCAGTACCTCCGCTCAGTCAGCTTGACCTTCTTGGGATAGTCCCTCCCCTCAATCAGGTTGAGGAGGAGTTTACACGAGTCGCTCGCTATGCTCACGGAATCCAGAGAGACGAGCTCTACAGACAGGTGCTGATCGGAGCGGTTCCGCAGGGCTTGGAGGTCGGCATGGCAGAAGATGCGTACGCGGACCATCTTTCCCTTTTGGCTGCAGATGGGGAAGAAGGGCGTCGGGGTGCTGCCGCTCCAGATGAGGAAGAACGGCGTCGAGCACCACCGGCCTACTGCTGTGGAAAGGCTAGGAGCAGTCGAGCAGGGGTGCCATGGCTGTGGCCCCCCTTATATACATAGGGTTTCCTATATGGGCTATTGGGCTGCATATTTGCTGATGGGCTTCTTTCAATATTTCGGTTAACCGGTCAGAACCAAATTGACCTGATAAAATTCGGTTATCATTTAGAACCAAAATTTGATTGAGCGGATGGTTTGACCCAGGAATATCGATGGTCGGTTTGCTTACTCCAAATAGTGCGGGCGGCGAGTCTCCACTCCTCCTGCGCCGGCGACAGCCCCCAATCGATCCTCCTGCTCCACCGAATCGAACCGAATCCTTCCCCGTCTAGAACCGTCTGCAATGCAAAGGAGGGAAGGATCGATCGATGACGATGATGGGCCTGGAGACTGGACTGACCTTTTGGCTCCAAAGAGGAAGACGAAAGCAGATGAAATGACGGCGAGGAAGGAAGGAAGCCCCTACTTCCCTCCCCAATGGAATTGGGATTGCTTGCTTTGCAGGATGATGAATCGCGAGCGAGTGTGAATGTGTGTGCCTTGTTTGGATGGATTTGGGGCCTCTGCTCTCCTAAGGGCATCTCCAGCGGCGCGACGCAAACGGACGCTGAGCGACCGTTTTCGTCCGCCGTGACCGGAAATGCGTCTGGGGCCTGTTCCAGCGGGGCGACGCAAAGTGACCGGGCCGTCCGCGGAGACGCAAACCTGGCCCAAATATGCGCCAGGTTTGCGTCTCCGCGGACGCTCGGCGGTCGCTCCGAGTGTCCGCTCGGTCCTCGCGCGGGCCCGCCTGGCAGCGGCACAACTGCTTCGTCTTCCGCGGCATTACTTCCGGCCGGCGCTGCAGCCTTTGCAGGGCCGCGTTAATGTCGTGCCTCGGCTTCCGCGAGCGTGCGCAGCGTCGATGCGTCTTCTCCGCCGCATGCGGCACCGAGGCGTCGCTTCGGCGAGTCCGCGGCCGCGTTAATGGCGATGCCTCGCGTGGCTCGTGGCCGTCGCCTACCTCTCGCGCACGTAGTAATGGCGATGCCACGCGTGGCGCGGCCGTCGCCCCGCTCGCGCGCTATATATACGGGGCGCGAGCATCTCATCTCCTCCCCACAAACCCTAGCCGCCGCTGGCTGTAGCGCCGCTTCCTCCAAGCAGATCCACCATGAGCAGCGCCGGACGCGGCCAGGCTGCCGCGCCTCCACCTCCACCTTCACCTCCCACTCCACCTCCTCCGGCGTCGAGCTCCTCCGAGGAGGTCGACTCCGAAGATAGCACCGATCTCCTCCACCCGGTCAGGGACGCCGCGGCCCTGGCTGAAGCGGAGAAGGAAGCACAGGAGGAGCTGGCGGGCCTGTTGACGTCAGAAACCCACTGGCGGGTAGAGACGGGCAACACCGTAGAGCCGGGAACAACTAGGGCTGCGGCTGGCCCTAGTCCCTCTGAGCGACGGCCCGCAAAGCCTCCTGGTCGCACGCACCGATGTTTATCACAAGGGCGTGCCACCCGACCTATACCTGGTCGGGAAGGTGTGGATGATGCCTCGCTTAGTTTCCTGCAGGGCACACACGTAAACGTTAAATACGAGCCTCGATCGGCTCTCAGGTTATCTCGTGAATCGGCTCAAAGAGCCGATCCACCCATGATTCGGACGAGGTGTCCGAATATATGGTAGTCCCGCTTGATCAAGGTAAAGCTAATGAGATCTACGACGATGTGGGGTTCTCACCGCATAATCGGATCGTCCTACTCCCAGGTTGGGCCTCGCGGCCACGCACGGTGATCGTAAGCCGATCCTAAACAAGGCCTAAAAACCAACACGAGGTTGATCCTCGGAACATCCTGCTTAGGGCCAACGAACGACACCCTACGTGCCGCTGGATCCTCCCCCCCTTTGTAAGGCCTAACTATTGCGGATATTAAACTAATCCTTGTAGAACAAGGAGCAATCGTAACGGATTAGATCTACTAAACTATGATCAAGCGGGTGCCGCCCCTACACCTAAGATAGGTGTAAGGGCGGCTAGACATGCAAGGGTTGCACTACGAAAGCATGTAGCATGAAGAACAATGCTAACCCTAACATGTCTAAGATAACTACGTTGCTCGCCATCAAAAAGGCTTCGAGTACGAGCAACGCATGAACAACGTAGGCAAGCTTGTGCTGCCTAGATCGCAAGATGCGATCTAGGCAGCATGACGCTTACCGGTAGAAACCCTCGAGACGAAGGAGTTGGCGATGCGCCGAGATTTGTTTGTGGTTGAACGTTGGTTGTTGTTTATTCCATAAACCCTAGATACATATTTATAGTCCAGCGGACTTTCTAATGTGGGCGTGCACTAAACCGTGCACGAGATAAACTCTAACTTTAATCTAGATACAATCTACTATATTTAAAGATACATGGGCAATCTGGCCCAACTTCACCGAGCAAGGCCGCTTTAGAGATCTTCCACGCGTAATCTTTCAAGCCCATCTTGATCGCGGCCCACCTCCTGATTTAGCCAAAATCTGGTGATAACACATGCCCCCCTGGTTTTGGCAATGATAATTCCAAAACCACTCTGTTTTTCCTTCGAAGGGTCATGTCGTTGCAGAGCAGAACTGCCGCAATATTCTTCGTCATGATGCCCTGTCTTTTCAGCTTCCCTGCATAATTTTGACACTTTAGCATCACCTCCTCGGAAATTGCGATAGCATTAAATTCCCACCAGATCTCTCATTATTTATCCGTGCCGACCGATTAGCTCTCTTCATCCCCTTCTTCTGTTCTAGATATCAGCACCCAAAACCCTCTTCTTCTCCAGCCATGTCATCTTCTTCCTCCTCTTCCACCTCTCTCCAATCCTTTTCCTCAAGTGAATTAGTTCCAGAGCACAACCGGATGGAGACGTACAACCGCCGGGCTCCCAAGCGTTGGGACAGGGCAGAGTGGGACTTCGACTACGTGCCGGAGGGTGAAGACCTTGTCCGGTCAGATGGGGCCATGCTGGTCGACGGAGTACTGGAGGCGGAGAGCGACGACGACGACCCTCCCTTCCGGGGTAAATTCACCTCCGTCACCAAAGCAGAAAAGGACGACGAAGAAAAAGACACCTCCTCCGACTTGAAGAAGGAACAGAAGGATGACACTTCCTCCGACGAACCATCACCAAAGCGTATCCGGGGCCGGGCTTGGTCAGACGAGGATGATGATGATGACGAGGAAGAGGCCTCTACTGAAGGTCACAGTAGCAGCCACGAGGAACTCGCCGACAACAGCAACGGCGACAGCCACCTTAGTGATGACGAAGACAGCAACAGCCCTTAGAGTAGGGATTTACTAACATGGAGCTGGTAGGTAGTCGTTCCCTCTTGTTGGACAATCGGCTTCTCCTTGTAAGAAATTTGATTGTCAATGAAAACTTCTTTTGATTTTGCCGATACCCCGTGTGCTGATTCAGCTGGTTTTTCCTCATCTGACTTTGTCGACCGTTAGCCTAGTCAACGTCCAATGACCGATGGCAACGCATCGGTCTCTCACGACAAATCTGCGAAACAGGTCAATTCGATCACCTCCCCAGATTAGCCGGTATGCCCGATGACAATAACTGTTGCTGAACCAGCTTGAATTGACCTGCTTCAGACGAGAATAGTGATGAACCAGCCAAAAATGCTACCCTTGGCCCCCAAATGATTACTCTAGGGCGAGCTGCCCCCCGAGCCTCTTCGATTGCAGGTCAATTTAGCTCCTTCCTTAACCTGATTTGCACGTCCATGTATACCTCTTGAGTCGATGGCCCTGCATCGGCTTTTATATTCTTAAGTCGATGACTGCTGCATCGGCTGTACTCCCCTTTTTTTTTAATCGGCCGATTCAAAATCGGCCTCCATGCCTTACTGCCTCAATCGGCCGATTCAAAATCGGCCTCCATGCCTTACTGCCCATCATCCCACATGCTTGGGAAATACTTCTTGAGGTGTTGACCATTGACGGCTACCGGGAACTTCTGTCCGTCCAACTCTTCCAACATATATGCATTACCTTTCAAGGCCCGGACGACCTTGTACGGACCGTGCCAATTAGGAGACCACTTGCCATATGCCTTGTCTCTAGTTCCTAACGGCAACACGCCTTCCCATACCGGATCACCAACTTGAAACTCCTTTGGTCTAACCTTCTTGTTGTAGGCACGAGCTACTCCGGCTTTATTCTCCTTAATCTTCTCCAATGACCAAAGCCTAAGTTCGTCGCGTCCTCAATAGCGTCACTCATCAAAGCTGCATACTCTTCCGCCGTCGGATCATTCCGAAACGTGACACGTCTTGATCCAGCCGTAATTTCCCAAGGTAATACGGCTTCCTGTCCATAGACAAGCTGGTACGGCGAAGTCTTTATAGCTCCATGGCACGACATGCGGTAGGCCCATAATGCTTCTGATAACTTCTCGTGCCAATCCCTAGGGTTCTCGTCAATCTTTCTCTTGATCGGCCTTGATTAAGCTCGATTGGACGCTTCAGCTTGCCCATTAGCTCCGAGCATAGTACGGAGATGATCGGATCGGTTTAATCCCCATGTCATCGCGAACTTCCCGAATTCTTTAGAAACAAAGACCGAACCCCCATCGGTCGTGATAGTTTGGGGAATCCCGAACCTATGAATCACGTGTTCTTTCACAAACTTGATCACATCTTCTGATTTCACCTTCTTCATAGGGACGGCTTCCACCCACTTGGTGAAGTAATCTGTGATGGCCAAAATCCATTCATGTTTTTTACTCGACGCCGGATGGATTTTGCCGATCATGTCCATGCCCCACCCTCGGAACGGCCAAGGCTTGATGATAGGGTTCATCGCCGATGCTCGGTACCATCTGAATTTTCCCGAACATCCGGCATGCTTGGCACCCCTTGTAATAATTGAAGCGGCCTTCAAGCATGGTGGGCCAATAAAACCCCGAGCGCCCGATCAGCCACTTCATCTTGTGAGCCGATCGATGAGTTCCACGGGCGCCTTCATGCACCTCATGTAAGAGCCGATTAGACTCAGTTGGTCCTAGGCACTTGAGTAGTAACCCTTCCAACGTCCTGTAGAACATGTCGTCTCCTATGAGGACATACTTCATGGCTTTGTATCTTACCCGCTTGGGTGCCCCCCGAGCCGAATCCTTTAAGTAATTGAGGATTTCGGCTCTCCAATCATCCTCGCTCCAGGAATTGCACTGGACCTCCGACCCTTCGTGGGTATCCATATAGCCCGACGCCATCTCGCGCGAGATTGTTGGCCTCGGTGTTTTGGGCTCTTGGGACCCAATTAAAGTTGATGTACCGAAACTCGTGTCATCAACTCACGGCATTCCATCCAAGTATGGGAAAAGCAATTCACTTTCGCACTTGTACTCATCCGTGAGCTGGTTAATCACCAACTTGGAGTCTCCAAAAAGCTCTCATCGCTTCGCCCGGCTTCTAATAGCAATTCCATCCCCTTACGTACCGCCTCATATTCTGCCACATTGTTAGTGCACGGGGTGGATAATCTGATAGAGAATGAGTACTCTGCCCCCCGAGGCGACACGAGCAGAACACCGATGCCACAACCCTCATCGCAAGCCGATCCATCGAAAAACATAGCCCATGCACGTATAGATAGTGCTGCTATATTGGTACTGATTCGCTCAGCTATGAGATCGGCTAATGCTTGCCCTTTGGATCGCTTCGCAGGCCGGTATCGGAGATCGAATTCGACAACGCAAACATCCACTTACCCGGCCGGCCTTTCAACACAGGGGCCGACAGCATGTGTTTGACGACATCCGACTTGCATATGACGAAGATCTCTGCCGTCAAAAGGATGTGATGCAACTTGGTGCAGGTAAAGAACAGGCAGAGGCACAATTTCTCGACCTCAGGATACCTTGTTTCTGCGTCCAACATTCTTCTGCTGAGATAGAAGACAACCCTTTCGATGCCCTCGTGGAGTTGCACCACCACCGAAGCGATGGACGTGTCAGCCACTGATAGGTAGATGTAGAACGGCTTGTCTTGCCGGGGCGGAACTAGCACAGGCGGCGTCGTCAGATACCTTTTAATTTCATCGAACGCCTGCCGCCGTTCTGCCCCCGATGAAATTCGTCGTCGGACTTGGTCTTCACCGGCGCCATAAATGGCTCGATTCGTCCCGACAGATTGGAGATGAACCGTCGGACAAAATTGATCTTGCCAATGAGACGTTGGAGCTCCTTCTTTGTGGTGGGCGGCTGCATGGTACGCACCGCCTCTTGACTCTTCGAGCCGATTTCGATTCCCCGTTCGTGAACCAGGAAACCTAGGAACCGACCAGCCGTCACCCCGAAGGCACACTTCTTCGGGTTCATTCTCGGTCCGAACTTCCGAGTTCGGTCTAGGACGCGCCGCAAATCATCCAAGTGTCCTTCCATGGAAACGGATTTGACTACGACGTCGTCGATATAGATTTCCACCAACTTACCGATCAAATCGTGAAAAATGTAGTTCATAGCTCGTTGGTACGTTGCACCAGCATTCTTCAACCCAAAGGTCATTACTACATATTCAAACAAGCCTACCGCCCCTGGTACTCTGAATGCGGTCTTGTGTATATCTTCTGGAGCCATGAAGATTTGATTGTAGCCGGCGTTGCCATCCATGAAGCTCAACACCTTGTGGCCAGCAGCTGCATTGATCAATGTCTCTGCTACAGGCATCGGATATTCGTCCTTGGGGGTGGCTCTGTTGAGATCTCTGAAATCAATGGCCACACGCCATCGGCCATCCTTCTTCTCTACAGGTACGATACTGGAGATCCACTCAGGCATATCCGCATGGTCCGATAAACCCGGCGGCCAACATCTTCTCGATCTCTTTCTTGACCTCCCCCAGAATTTCGGCTCTCATCTGACGTGCTCGTTGCTGGAACGGCCGGAATCCTTTCTTAAGAGGGAGCCGATGTTCGATGATGCTTCTGTCTAAACCAGGCATCTCTGTGTAGTCCCATGCGAAGCAATCCGGGTATTCTTTCAGCAGAGCAATCATCTGGCTCCTGAGCCGTGGATCCAACTTCTTGCCGATAAAAGTTGGTCGCGGCTTGTCTCCATGGCCGATGTCGATTTCCTCCAGCTCATCGCCCGAGGTGAACCCATACCCCAGCCTTTCCGTCTCCCGTGAGGTCGACGCCAAATACTGGGAGAGCGGGTGGCGCGGATAACACGGTCCGATCGCTAGAATCGGCCTCCATCTTGATCATCACTAGGACTTGGTGACAGTGTCGGAGCCGATCGCGTGGGTCGGCTCCTTCTTCATTCTTGCTATGAGAGCAGCTGCCCTCATCATTACCCTTACCGGGGCGGTACCCAAGTTCTACCATGTTGATGCTGAACAAGTGTCCTGGTTGTCCCTGGGAACGGGTTCTGTGGAAAGAGCCGATGAGTTCGGCTTCGAGGACTGCCTTGATTTCGACATGCTTCTTCTTGAGCTCATCAGGCAGGTCCTCGTACTTGACCGGAGTGCTTTCCGCCATCTCGGATGTAGACGGCGACGTGGTGGATGTTGAAGGTGGTCCCACCGGGCGTGCCAGAATGTGTTGACGTCAGAAACCCACTGGCGGGTAGAGACGGGAAACACCGTAGAGCCGGGAACAACTAGGGCTGCGGCTGGCCCTAGTCCCTCTGAGCGACGGCCCGCAAAGCCTCCTGGTCGCACGCACCGATGTTTATCACAAGGGCGTGCCACCTGACCTATACCCGGTCGGGAAGGTGTGGATGATGCCTCGCTTAGTTTCTCGCAGGGCACACACGTAAACGTTAAATACGAGCCTCGATCGGCTCTCAGAGTTATCCCGTGAATCGGCTCAAAGAGCCGATCCACCCATGATTCAGACGAGGTGTCCGAATATATGGTGGTCCTGCTTGATCAAGGTAAAGCTAATGAGATCTACGACGATGTGGGGTTCTCACCGCATAATCGGATCGTCCTACTCCAGGTTGGGCCTCGCGGCCACGCACGGTGATCGTAAGCCGATCCTAAACAAGGCCTAAAAACCAACACGAGGTTGATCCTCGGAACATCCTCGCTTAGGGCCAACGAACGACACCCTACGTGCCGCTGGATCCTCCCCCCCTTTGTAAGGCCTAACTATTGCGGATATTAAACTAATCCTTGTAGAACAAGGAGCAATCGTAACGGATTAGATCTACTAAACTATGATCAAGCGGGGTGCCGCCCCTACACCTAAGATAGGTGTAAGGGCGGCTAGACATGCAAGGGTTGCACTACGAAAGCATGTAGCATGAAGAACAATGCTAACCCTAACATGTCTAAGATAACTACGTTGCTCGCCATCAAAAAGGCTTCAGTACGAGCAACGCATGAACAACGTAGGCAGGCTTGTGCTGCCTATATCGCAAGATGCGATCTAGGCAGCATGACGCTTACCGGTAGAAACCCTCGAGACGAAGGAGTTGGCGATGCGCCGAGATTTGTTTGTGGTTGAACGTTGGTTGTTGTTTATTCCATAAACCCTAGATACATATTTATAGTCCAGACGGACTTTCTAATGTGGGCGTGCACTAAACCGTGCACGAGATAAACTCTAACTTTAATCTAGATACAATCTACTATATTTAAAGATACATGGGCAATCTGGCCCAACTTCACCGAGCAAGGCCGCTTTAGAGATCTTCCACGCGTAATCTTTCAAGCCCATCTTGATCGCGGCCCACCTCCTGATTTAGCCAAAATCTGGTGATAACAGGGCCACGCGGCGTTGGACGCCGAGCTGGAACAGCGCAGGCTGGCGGCTGCCGCTGCAGCCGAGGACTCCGACTCGGAGATATCTTGGTCATCCGATGACCCTGATGCGCTGACGCCGGAGGAGAAGGCGGCGGAGCAGCGGGCCCTCGTCGAGTCTTTCGAGACGCTCAAGGACGAGGCCGCCAACGCGAGGCTGGAGCAGTGCCTGCAAGAGGATGCGGCAGCGCACCAAGCCATAGCGGCCGCGCGGGAGGCGACGGAGCGACGCAACGACGGTGCCGGCCCGTCAGGAAGCAAGTAGTCTAGGCTTATAGATCTACTTTGTATAGTTTTTATGCATTTTTATGTACTACTTTCAATGTTTTTACTATGTTGCAATTCAAAAAAATGGACCGCCCCGGTGGGAGCACACCCAGACGCAGACGGACGAGCGGACAAAATATGTCCGCGGGGCGACGCAAACGGACGCTCGCGACCACTTTTGGGTGTTCGAAATGCGTCGTGCCGCTGGAGATGCCCTAATGCTGCTACACTAGTCTCTTGTGTCTTGTCTTTTCTTCTGCTAGTCGTCGTCTACACAAACACAGGGAAGAGGGAGAGGGAGAGGGACGGCTCCAGCCCAGGGGACGCCTAGCGGAATTCCGCCCTATCCGAAGCTGGAACAACGAGATGTGCCTTAAGATGTGCAACATGTGCTGCAACAAGTGCAGCTGCGTGCCGCCGGGGACAGGCCAGGACACTCGCCACCTCTGCCCCTCCTACGACAAAATGGTCAATCCAAAGTCCAAGTGCCCTTAGGGCGTCGGCAGGCACCCGGCCAGACAGTCATCATGGATGTCAACCATCTGGAGAGCAAGCACGCGTGCTCTTTGTAATGACTAGAACATTAGGCGCCCTTCGGGCGCCCTACCGTGAATATTCTATCATAGCCTTGAATTTCAGCAGACTTAGCAACAAGTTATACAGCTTTTTAAGACATGATCATTTAGTAAAACTTACAAATATAGAACTATGTGGCCAAAATTACAGCAAAGATTTTCTTGTGCTTCATAAAAGGACAACTACTTTTAATTTTTTTTTAGTGTACATAAGCTCTAAGACTATAACAGACAAAAGCTAGATAATGTAAACTTCATACAGTTGAATACAAAAGACAAGAAAAAAACGAAGCTATGTAGTGTTGCCTATAACTACAGCAGCCACGCTTCAATTGCAGCAGGAGCAGCTATACAGCTACAGCCAGCAGTAGCAAGCCAAGCAACCATTCTGTACCAGTTGTTTTCAGCTGCAGTTGTACCAGTGCACCACTTGAATAAGTGCTTGCTAAGGAAAGAACAAACCATCGACATTGCAAATGGTAGGAATAAACTGTCAACAATATTATGGTATTTGAATTTGCAAACAATAAATCTGTATAATAATCTGGTTCCTTTCGGTTCTCAGACAAATGATCCGTTAGTACAACATAAAGAATCAAGTGGCACATCCCATTACTACTGCTTGCTGCCATGGTTCAAAACATTAAGTATCCATAGGATTACAGGAAGACATGCTCTTAGAAGTTACACATCTACTGGGTTAGAGAATATTGTTAGTCTAGGAGAGCAATGGATAAGCTGTTGATGTCAACCATATCTTCAGCTGCCTGTAAATGTGTATGGGGAGTTATTCTTCTTGCAAGCAATGGAGAGCTTATCTAGTTGGGACTCTATTCATGTTTCTGTCATAGTAATGATGTAAAGGATGAGAGGCGCACTTCTCGTACCCGTAGGGTGGCAGACTGGCAGTGCATGCCAATAGGCAAACATGAATCCTTTGTTGTGCCTAAGAGAGCAAATGTATATAATTATTAAGTGGCTATACATAACAGGCCTAACAAATCTTGAACGCCCAACTCAACAGGTTGTCCAAACAGTTATTGCCTTGTTTCACAAAGGAAAAGAGGTAGCCATGCAGATGATTAAGTCAGAATACTCTATATATTGTATAATAAAATAATATTCAAGTCGCCAGAAGTGGCATAATTAGCTGAGCAAATTGGTGTTTCGATTTATAGACATACCAATGCACAAGAAAAGCATCAAACATCGTAGTGACAATGACAGAGAGTAGTAGGGCATGAAGCAGTATTGCAAAAGCAATCAAACCCCTCAAAAAGTTATACTGGAATTATTAATAATTGTAACAGAAAAAATAGCCCTGAACTAAAAGGTTAAAACAAAATGTCATACCTTAACAGGAAACTGCACCTATTCCATTCTAAATAAGGGTTCATTCATTGTCCAACATAGCCTAGAACTCCAGTAATGAGAGGCAGTACTGGGAGGTAATGGTTAAATTATATATAGCAGGCATCTATAACAGTTTGTTAAACCCGGATAGAGGAATCACAATCTTGTTATTTTTCTGTAGGAACAGAAGAATGCAAAACTATTTTTAAATATAATTTCCTCCTTTTAGTTACTCCAAACATTAGGATGAAATCAAATATATCTAGAAAGGAACATGACTCCAATAAACATTTGAGGGTGTAATAGCCTAACAACAATGTGTAAGATAAGAAGCTTTTTAATGGATATCACTCTTTGTCTATTTCAGAAAATGAAAAGGGGTTAAAAGTGTTCCGATCTTCTCATATGTCCTGTCACAAATTTATAATTCTCTCTTTACTCTGAATTATATGTCCTGTGACCAACACCATGCCAAGCCGCTTGTCGTCCATCCTCCACCAGCTGCAACAAACTACACACAATAAAGGGAATGAATGAATGCATGTAACAGTATGGAAGGAAACTTGTATTGATATATTTGAAATCACACAAAGACACAGCAATGTCTTTGCCTTGCTATCCTATCCAGCGGACTAGTTGTGGTGGCCATATTTTGGTCTGTTCTAGCATCCTATCCAGCAAAAGAAAGTATAATTAGCTTAATTTAAGCCTAAATGAGCTAATAATACACATTATTTAGTTGACCATACTCTCAGGCTGTCACATTCAAGGGGTAGATTCGAAATTAACTACAATTGCATCACGGATTGTAATAATAAAAAATAGTGTTGCCTATGTCTACTCAGCTAAACACCATAGCAAGTTAGTGGCAGATATACGAGTGCCACTGCATTATGGTAGTGTTTTTCAGATAAGTGAATGCATGACGCTGACCTTGCTTCGTCGACTAGCTCGCTGTCAAAAACCATGTCACAGCGAGTTGCCGATGCAACATCGCTGGACAGGAGTGTGCCAGTGATGGCGCCACTGCCTGTACCGCGGTCAGGTCACCGGTGCCAGATTCCAGGAACAGCCCAGATGCACAAGACACATATATACATGTGTCAGTGTCCTGACTTTTAGGCATCTTCCAAAGGAGGAAACCATAGACCAGCCAAAAACGACCTCGGTTTCAGGTTACAGTTCAGGAGTAAATCTTATCTCGTAAGTAAAATAAAAATCAACCTATGAGAAAATTACAAAATGCCTTCATAGAAAACCAAAGATAACTTCTGGACATCATTGTGAAGAATCAAATATGGATGACTTAAATCCTATTTCTTCCAAGACACACAAGAGCTTCCAAATCACTATATTCTAAAATGTTTTTCTCATGGATAGATACTTTGATTATTTTAATAGGTAGGCTCCATTAAAAAATGTGATTCTAAATCTATATACTCTTTTTGGACAAGATTTAAATAGTAAGACTACATTCTTTTTGAGACGGAGGGAGTAAATAGTGTTCACCCGTATATTGCAACACAAGACAAAAAAAAAATAGAGACCAACTTCTTGAGGCTCTAATATGTGTGCCTAGAATTCAAGCTTGCAACTCCTTGCAACACGAGGATGTTATGTGGCTGCTAGGGTTTGGGAGGGGGAGAGAGGGCTGCGAGGGCGCGAGAAGGCCGGCCGGGGGCCTTTTGCCCACGGCCGGGCAAGAGGGAAGGGATTTCCTTCTTAATTCTTGCTTGATTAGATTGATACATCTCCTCTCCATATATAGAGAGGTTTACTTGACTCCCAAGCAAGGCTTACTTGACCCCTAAGCAAACCATAAGACTAACGGGCCCAGGCCCATGACGTACTCTAACACTACACCCCACCTGGACATGCAGCTCGTCCTCGAGCTGCAACCTAAACAAACCATGACTCGACGCAACACAACCCTAACACCTAAAAACGAGCCTTTTACATCTCGGCTTGTTTTATTACTCTCAACCTGAAATAGACTGGGACGCTTTGGACGCTTTATTGTTGACCCCTGAACATAAAGTGGACCCCATCCGCCCGTCGGACGTGCACCTGTACAACCACCTGGATCCCATGGAAACCAGCGGGACAAAAGGAGCCCGCGCGGCGGCCGGCGGCGGAATGTAGTGGTGCTACGCGGTGCGCTCCTGTCGGTGACACCATGCCTTCTCCCCGCCGGATGACTGTCGATGGCGCAGACTTTGAGGTCGCTGCCCGCGGGAAAAACAGCATGTTCGCCGCCCGTGGGGGAAACCGCACGCCCAAGATCCCCAACGCAGCGGACGAGATCGAGGTCCCTTGCGCAACGAAGCACAACTTGGAGGAGCTGCAGCTGCAGATCACGCATCTCCCGCACACGCCGACGCACTAGGAGGCCGCGTGCAACAGCCTGCAGCCTCACCGCCGCCGACACGTGGCGGATAGCGATCCAAGCCGGAAGCGGTGACGGCGACGGAGGGAAACGGACCTGGTGGAAGGGCATCCCGAGCGGTGTCGATGTAGAGCCCGGGGCCAAGGTCGCTCCCACACCGCCAAAAGGCACGGACGGCGTCGGTGGCGGCAGCAGCCGCTGCTGCGGTGTTGGTGGCGACGGCAGCTGCTCGTCGCTGTTGCGGCTGCAAACCGAACGGCAGGGATAGCGTCGGTGAGGACAGCAGCCGCAGCGAGCAGCGTTGGTGGCGGCGGCAGCTGCTGTGCTGCCGCGCGGCGTCCCGGTGGGGAAGAAGGCGGCCGGCTCGCCGGAGAAGAGGGAGCCCCGGCGCCGAGGAGATGGTGGACAACGGCAGCGGGGACTGCAGCAGCCCGGCGTCGGGTGGCGGCGACGACAGCAACAGCATCGGCTGCAGCGGCCCGGTGATCGCGGCGGAGGCCGCCTGGTGCGTCGGCTGCCACGGCAGCAGCACCGCCGGCGGCGGAGGCCCGTAGGGGCCAGCCAAGTAGAGGTAGATCTCCTGGACAGCGGTGGCGAGATCGCGGAGGGCTGCGGTGATCTCCGCCGGGGAGAGAACGGCGGGGACGTCGGATTGCAGCGGCGGTGGGTGGGAAGAACTCGGTGGAGGGCTGGACATGATCGAACCCGGGAAAACTGATACCAAGTGTTATGTGGCTGCTAGGGTTTGGGAGGGGGAGAGAGGGCTGCGAGGGCGCGACAAGGCCGGCCGGGGGCCTTTTGCCCACGGCCGGGCAAGAGGGAAGGGATTTCCTTCTTAATTCTTGCTTGATTAGATTGATACATCTCCTCTCCATATATAGAGAGGTTTACTTGACTCCCAAGCAAGGCTTACTTGACCCCTAAGCAAACCATAAGACTAACGGGCCCAGGCCCATGACGTACTCTAACACTTCCCAAGCAAGGCTTACTTGACCCCTAAGCAAACCATAAGACTAACGGGCCCAGGCCCATGACGTGGCAAGAGGGAAGGGATTTCCTTCTTAATTCTTGCTTGATTAGATTGATACATCTCCTCTCCATATATAGAGAGGTTTACTTGACTCCCAAGCAAGGCTTACTTGACCCCTAAGCAAACCATAAGACTAACGGGCCCAGGCCCATGACGTACTCTAACAGAGGAACTCAAAGAACGTGCTCCAGGATTCAAGTTTACAACTTCTTGAGGCTTTGATATGTTAAGTGCACAGATATTACAAAACCACAGTAGCAGTTTTCCTCCTTCAGGCCAGCAACAAAAGCCATCGTCACTCTATTCTCTCTGAGAAAGCCATCCCCAATAGCTCGCTTGTTTCTTCGGATATTCAGGTGGTGTAGTTGTTGAATTTTTTTAGATGAAAATGATCTGCAGGTTTCATATTGACTATTGATGAAGAACTACATCAATCTAGAAAATATTCTGCACGGTCTAGAAAACTAACAGGCAATAATCAATTTCTACTCCGCTGATTCTTTTAAACAAAATATGCAACAATAACGTCAGTAGGAAACTGCACATTGAAAAAGCTCATGTATGGACTATTTGCAGAACATAAAAGAAGAAAACTATTTGCTGCTAGCTAAAAGTTATATAGATACAAAACAGAAGTATAACTGGCATTGCTGCATGATGACTTGATTTTTCAGAATCATACTTGCACACTGATCTATCAGCTTATATAAGTCTGTTTACTGTAGAGTGTCGAACCCTATCATGAATCATAGAATCATACATTGGCCTATCAATGAGAAATTTCATCCATTTTCCTGCTTGAGTGGTGAATCTGAAATTTCAAAGTGCAGGACATCATAGGGCTTAACTTGCTTATGCACTACCTGTTTTGCAAGAAAGGTAGTGTATAGGGAATGGTTTTGTTTCAAAAAAAAAAAAAAACTATAGGAAATAGTGACAGCTACTGATTGCATGTGTACATATTGTTTATTTACCTACTAAGAAAATTTCCAGTGCCTCTGCCCGCTGCCCATAGGGCCTCTTCGCAATGTGCTGTCCTGCCAACACAGATCAAACAAATACTTTGAGCACCAACCAAAGCATAGCCAATCTCCCTCCTCTACAGTATCTGAAATGAATACTAACTTTATCAATTCTTACATTAGTAAGAAAAACATATTTGCCAAGCATCTAATGGTTGGAAAAGAAAACACAAAAAAGAATGTCAACAGTAACAACAAACTGGAACCAAGTATTAACTATGAAGCTTTAATTAAGCATCTCATCCTCATTTATTTTGGGTTATGGGTGGTCAGAAAGAAGAATGAAAACCAGAAACAACACTTAAACCAATCTCAAGAAACAACCACACAGTAACAACAGGTCATCCATTGTCCAAGCCTTGTAAAAGACTAAAATCCACTCTCCTTCCCAATAGCTTGATGCTTTTTTTTATGGAAGTGTACCATCCCTTAGCATTCGAGACCAGTACAATACCACCCTGATGTTGACGAGACATTTCCTTAAAATAAGTCCCTTTAAAGAGATGCAACTCCAACAAAAGAAATGGAAGTCATGATTCAAGACCAGTATTAGGAAAAAAAAATTGTTGCTTCATCGAATATATCCAGGCTAGTCTCTCATCATTCATGCCACTATAATCTTCTTAATTGTCTGGTTTCAGCAAAGCCATCAGAACACACCTACACTGCACAAAGCACACAAAATATCACTGCACCTTTCTGTAAATCTACTTATCTACATAACTATGTTTCTAGGGAACACCCACTGAAAAAATTCCACCAAACTTTGAGGTGTGCTTCTTTTGACTAATGTATGTTTCTCGACTCAGATATCATGCTAACTGACCAGCCCTTACTGTGAGGAGTTATGGAGTTTCAGAGGTTTAGAGGTCTAGCTGGCTGCACTATTGCATTGACCAGCTGAAATTTATGGCATTGGCTACATTACATTATCGCATCAACATGACATTGTTTTTCTCTAGTTGGACACTGGGTTCACCATCAAACTCATCAAATATGCTTATTTCTGATGTTTTTAATAGTCAACACATGAAGAATCTCTACTACTTAAAAAGACTAAACTGGTTCCTTATTCTGCCATACCTCAATTTTCGTCGTCGTCGTCTCCCGTTCCGCCCGCGCCAACATGGGCCGCACCAACTTGGGCCGAGACAGGATCACCTGGGAAAATCTGCCTCCGCTCCACAAACAAGGACCGCACCCCTAATCACTTCCCTTGACCTGCCCTCAGCCGTCGCCGCCGCCGCCCTGCCCTGCCCTCCGCTCCGAGTGTGCCTGGGACGACGTGCTTCAGATCACCACACGGACCAACAGTGCCGCCGCCGCACTACTCTCCTGGACCTGCTGCTGCCCCGCCGCTTTTCCACGACCACCGTCGCTGCACTCCCCCGGACCCCGTGCCGGACGCTTCCACTACCGCCTCAACCTCAGGGTCTGGACCATGTGGGCGCTCCGCAGATCCGGCAACCCCCTCAGGTATCGCCCTTCCTCGCCATGGGTATCGTGATAGGTTTCAGATGCCGTTTTCTGGTTGATCTATCGGTGGCTGTAGGCGGCGAGGAAATCCGTTCTTATTTAGGTGTTTTGATTTGGGGTACCGTGCTATGTCGTAATAGTGCAATCCCGAGTTACTAGGCCGTGGTCTCTCGTCGCCATGGATGGTAGCGAAGCATCGCCTGGGAGGAAAGGTCGCACGTTTGTTGGATAGATTATTCCATTGGTTGATTTGTTTTGAAGTAGGAAATTGCAGGTCTCACCACGGGACTCGGGATGTTGTTGGATACCCGACGGCTTAGGATTTCCCTATTTATTTCTTGTGGATATATCTTTCGACGAACGATAGTTCTTGTTTATTTTACTTGATGTGTTGGTCCAATTATGTGTTTACGTCTCAACAAATGAACCAGATTTACCTGTTATATTTGTCTGTTAATAATGCTCGCTCAGGACTGTATAACATCTGGTTTGTTTTGCAATACACGATTTAATTCTGATAATTGGCTTGGCTGACTGTTTGCTTCTGAACCAGGGTCAGTGCCTGCCAAGTTGCAAGTGTCCGTGGTTGAAGTCTTGAGGTACTGCTAAGTGCAGACGCAAAGACCGCAGAAGAATACTGTGAGCAGGTTTGCTAGAAATCGTGTTGCTGCCGTCAGCCAAAGTCATCAGCATCCCGTTCATCTTTGTCATCTGGCTGGTCCATGTGGAGCAGGAGTTTCTCTTCTCAGGCTGGGGCAAATTCTGGTGACAAAGATGATGATTTGGAAGATGGATTTTCTGATTTGGAGGCCTCACATCTGCCCTCGTGACGACCCATCCTGCGTCGACCTCCTCCCGCCGTTCCCCGCCCTCGAGAATGCTGCCTACCTCGTCCACGACGCGTCGCGACGTCGATGCCTTGAACGCGGGCACGTCATCCTCCACGGGATCCGTGGACACCGATTTAACCTCTGTGGGTTCCCCGGTCACCACGCAGGTTTGAGTTCGCTATTCAAGCTCCTCCCTTCACCGCCCCTGGCTCCTGCCGGTCTGAGAGGAGGAATGAGGGAGGGAGGTGTGCCGTAATGTGGTTTCGCTGCTGCTTGAGGATTCCACGGAAAGAATCAACCAGGGAAGAATAAAGATAGAAGGGCAGTTGAAGAAAGAAAGGCATTCGTATCACAACGGAGATCTTCAAAATTTGTCAAGTTGGAACCAAATTGATGAGCTGCATGGGTAACTTCTATGTATTCTGTATAGCGTTGATAGTTTTTAATATTAGTTAGACATTCTCATACAGTGTAATTGCATAACGCATCACTACAAACTTAGAATTGATGTTTCCTTTACACAGGAAGGAGAAAACTGAATGTCCAAGTTGGATCAGTAGCAGCCCTAGAAAAAACACAATGCACTTGAACCGTGCTTTGGTTGAAAAGCATCTACTAAACCACCCTTTCCCGACATTAAGGCTGATGTTGCTTATGTAGATATATAGCCTCAACTAATTGTAGTTAAATGTTTAAATTTTCTCACATTTAACTATTCAGATATTGTGATTTCAGGTTAACGCTGTGGTTTCTGAATCAGTTTTTGTATAGGTAATACTTGGATTAGCTTATAATTTAATACTACTGTAAATTCTGATCATGTTTTTATCTTGTATATTTCAGCAAATATGAACTACCTATCCTGATGCATGTTGTGTAGCATCCATTGTGTATCTAATGTCATTTTGAGTGGGAGATTTTTGTGCTATTAATAAATTGCAGTCTGCTCTTTCTCTCATTCGGTGAACCAGATTACACTTGGTCTCTTTGTTTAAATCTATTTCGATTCTTCTTGGTACGTTTAAATCCATGTATAGTTGCTTAATTATGGCAGGTCAAGTAGGATTTGATGTGCTGGTTGTTCATGTCATACTGGTGGTGGAAGTTGCATCATGTAACAAGATTTAAACATAGCATGTCAGACTGGTGGTGGTGGTTGGTGGTGGAGGTCGAATCATGTATTTATATGTAGCCACGTCCATATGTTTGATGACAAATTCAGATATGTCTTCTTCATCGTCTTCTCCTTAGCTTGTGTTCTGTATGCTGATATGTTCCAGAAGGCGGAATTGTTCATAGGTATCCTCTTTGCTTGCCTTATGTGTGTTGATTTGTTCCAGGTCACCTCTTAGTGGTAGCTTCAGATGGGACTTTTTGGTTGACTTATTTATGTTGATTTGTTCAATAACTAAACATCAGAACATGTGAATTGCCGTGTGGTCCATGCTAAGCTCTAATCTTTTTTTTACGAATTAAATGGGAAATCCAGGATCTTTTATGTTTTCTATCTTACAATTTTGCTAGATACAAAACAATAAAATAAATAATATATATAAAAAAATACAGATTTTGATGAAATTCCATTTTTTGTGGTAGTCAAGTCTCGCTCCGCTCTCTGTTTGTTATCCGATTTCTGACGAGTTAATCCTGACCATGCAAGAAAATATGGCTCAGATATGGGTGGAGTTATGTTCAGAAGCAAACCAGACACAGAAGAATTTTCAGTTTCGGTGTAACACCATCTTTGTAATGTTGTTCCTCAAAATCACATGCCCTGGTGTTATTAACAGATCATGGATGAATACAACTGTCTTCTTGCAAGCCACAAGACAGTCGAGAGAGGTGCAGTGCTCTGTCTTTGTATTATTTTTGCACAGTCACTATCTACAAAAGTTACTCATCTTAAGTTCGAGGAGTGAGGTATTAAAGCGAGACGCTTGTAGAAGTTTGTTCAGATAGGTTGAGATCTTCTATAAAGTTATTAAAAAATATAGGAAAATGTGATGCCACTATTACTTCGAGTGTTTAAACATTGGTTTTCTTTGAGACCATCATGTTTTTTTTGTAGGTTAAAATGTTTGGAATCGGTACGAATGGTTGGGCTGATGTGCTGTGCCGAAGGCAGATCCACTGCGAATGGCGGCGACACGAAGGGTGAGTGGCCGGGGAAGTGAATTAAGAGGTTGCAAAGCGGCACTGCCCCATTTGCTTTTCCATGCTCGAGATTGACCTCAAGGTGTTGTCAGATGACTACACATATTTTGTGCTTTTCCTTCTCCTCGCTGATGTGGTGGAAAAACTTGTAGATCTGCTTCGTGGTGCTAAAACCATGGGGTTTCCATTTTCCATTTAATTATTTGGTGGAAAGTGGAAACTCCTGCAATTTTTCAGATAATGCAAATTCTCAATGGTATCATGTAATGTTCATGTGTATTTTATATTATTTTTCTCATGTTATTTAGATAGACTGATTAAGATTACGGGAATATGCACTTTTTTGCAACAGGCACATGTGTTCTTCTAGATGACTTGGTTATATTGTTCTCATTCAAGAATTGTTATATGACATTAAAAACTGCTATCATCAATCTTATCATATTTAGATAAAAAAAATCTGAAACACATGTCATCAACAACACAATTCTTTTGAGATGTATCTTTCTAGCATATGCATTTAGAAACAACTCCGAGGTACCATGTACTTGATTGGCATAACAACTTTGTATCTTAAATATTTTAAATAGAACACAAGAGATATATACTTGCCATAGCATAGAGAGAATTTTCTGGAGTGGAGGGGATGACTATGAAGTACAATAGCAGCCTAATTGTGAAATAAGTGAAGCCAAGCGGTAGGTATGTACTAGAGAAGGGATGATGAAAAAGGAATCAATAAAATGATTTGTAGTTTGAGTAAACTAAATTGCATGTTCTTATGTTGCTGTTGAAATTTACTCTCTCCCAGCCGAATTATAAGACCTTCTCGCTCGCTTTTTGGCATGGCGCACTCACTTTTTCTTAATCGCTAGCTAGCTCGCTTTACTTGCCTCGTGTCTAGGTTGTCAGTCTGCATAAAAAACAACTAGAATGTCTTATAAATTGGCATGGATATTGTTGAATATCAAAGTGTTGTTTAGGCTAATTAGAAAAGAAGTATTCCTTCAGTTATACCTGTATTTGCAGCACGCACATTTTGTGAGACAATAATACATGCAAAAGGAGAGGTTGTTGAGTTAACAATTTTGATGGCCTAGAACACAGGTGTGAAATTTACAACGGAAGAGTAACAAAAAGATCTAGAACTTCGAACAACGCATATGCACAACACTACTATCTTGTTATTGCATGCGGTATTATCGTGATGTAGTTTATTATGATATCCTTGATTTATTTTAAATTTTTATAGTGAGTTGGGAATTATATATGTGCGTTGAGAAATGAAATTAAAGTACCAGTGACAATGCACGGGCATACCCCATAAACTGTTACGAAGCGCCTGAAACTAGATAGGTTCCTTTGAGAACTGATCTGTGATACTGTTCAGAAAGTAAAATAGCAGTTCCATGCCATTTTCTCCTTTGTTCTGCCTCAGATCCATATTTCTAATGATTCAAGAAGCTTTGATGTGAGCTTCCAGAAGATATAAATTGGCCCTAATTCTCATTTACTAGATCAAAGAAATGAATGACCACCACACCTGCAACTCCCAAGGAGGCTAAAGCCGTTCCGCCGCCAACAGATGGCGGCCGGTCAATCTTGGCGGTTCGATCTGGGCCGTGCTAGGATGGCATCCCGCACTAGCCTTGTCGACTCCTCACCGATGCCGTCCCGTCACATACCCTACAGTCAGGCCTGTTGGTCGCCTCGGTGCGTTGCCCCCGCCGCTGACAGGCGGCCGCCGGCCATTCTTGGCAGTGCACTTGGGAGCGCCTAAGCACCTATCCAAGCAGCGGAGGGGGACAAAGAGTAGAGGGGGCCAGCAATTAGGAGGTCATGGCTATGGTGAAGAGGGAGAGCAAGGAGGATTGTGTTCTGGAGCAACTGGAATGGGTTTCTTTTTTGACTTGGCTACTGGATTGATTCGGACAGGGAAGATTGAGAGGAGCACGTGGACACGGTGGTGTGGGTTTCTTTCCTGGAAATGCCTCACATGGATAGAATGGTACGATTTCTGTACGATCATACACACGAGCGGACTTCGCATGATCCGGCCAAGTTTGGTAAGTGTGGGGATTGACAAGAAGCAAGAGAGGCGTATAAGAACGAAGAGAGAGAGAAATAGGTCCATTACATACTCATTAAACTAAATTAAAATATTATATATTCAAAAAAATTATGCTCCCTTCCCAAAAAATATTAAACAAAAAATATTAGTACTGCTACTAGGTATGGGGTAAGACCTGCCAACATAAAGCTATTTCTTTTACTTCGGTATCCACCATTTTTTTATTCAACAGTCTTTGTTGGATGTCACAGAATGTAGATCACTCAAATTAAATCGTGGAGACGGAGAATGAACCAAGTTTGAAGTACATACAGGTGGCGCGAACCATCCTTACAAGTTTGAATTAATTACAAGTAGGTGGAACAACGAACTCGAGGGATCGCCTTTTTAGAATTAATCATGTTCGTCATGAATAGGAGAAAATATGATCACTCTGGTCGATGGTGGCACATAAGAAAAGTGTAATCATAAATAATTCGCTCAAGATTTGAGCTTTTGTTTATCCCGATGCAGCGCACGGGCATTTTAACTAGTATGATATGATTTCTAAGATCAATGCAGTCTGCCAAAAAAAGATTATAAATACTGAACAATAAATAAATAGGCATTCACAGTTGATGAGCAAATTTGATTACTTATTATCAAGAGCAAATTTCATAGGATTAGCTTCACTTTTCTCAAAACTTTAGGTCTGAGGACAAAGACAATACCTGGTGCTAGGTTGGAGTTGACTTGCGTCATCCAAAGTTAGCGGTAGTGGTAGTTGTGATTCCATCTGGTTAGATGGCAAAACGAAAATGTTCTGCCGGATATTATGACATTTCGATCTACAACATTTGAAAACAGAAAATAGTTTTCTCTGTTCAGTTTAGTGATCCAAGAAATAAAATGGCCGACTCCACCAAAAGGTCACCCATCAATCACAAGGAAAAATGGAAAGGATATTATGGCGCACATGTAGTCCCACATGAATCAATTGGCTGGTTTCAGGAAAAGGTATGGGTATGCTGATCCAGATTCATATAGCAACAAACCATCGAGAACACACACACACACACATTGTTGTGCATACCAATTTGGCTCTCTGGTGATTATCTTCAGAAAGCACGTTCCAGTTGCTCTTCCAATTTAGACATTTTCACCACCGTGAGACTACCATAAGATTGTGTTTGTTGAGGATAGAATGGAGACATAAATAAGCTTCACATATCCTAGCATTCATGATGCTGTTGTATGACGTAAGTAAAGTGATCAAATAATAATTAGATTCCATAGACATACCACATGCAACAATTAACAATTTATGTGAACAGTGAGCATCCAAAAACAGGGAAAGCTCAAAAACTTATCAGTAACAACGCAGATAAGATAGAAAGACAATGTGCCATTAAATTACATGAGCTGAGAGGTGGACAAAGGCATGACGATTGGATTTTAGTGAATAATGTCAAAGAAAAGAAGGATTCACTTGCCACTAACAGTTGATGATATATCTGAGGTCAATGGCAAACATTATGACTATTTTCTTTTACCGTAACTTTTGAACACCATTTTAGTGGCCTTCGGTGAGGTAGCAGGGTTAAACCAAAATGGCATGTTCAAAACTGTAGAAAGGCTCTGCTGGACTTAGTTTTTCGAAATGGCAGCAAGAGCACCCGGTTTAAAATGATAGCATAAATGAATCACACAAACTATTGAACCCCCGCCCCCCCCCCCCCCCCCCCACCCCTAAATTAAAATTAGGCATGAAATTCAAACAATATGCATATCAGGGGAAACCCCATGAAGCTATCTAACATTCTAACTTACATTGTTATATTCAGGAGCTATCACTTCAGTGCAGGGCTGATAGTATCCTGAATTCAGACACCATGAAGGCCTATAAGGTTCATGTTGATATAAGGCATGTGCACATAGGGCTGTATCTCATATGATTGTCTTGAACTCTCCAAATTATCAACATCATTTCGGTTGTTGTACGTCGAGAAGTTCTACACCAGGACCAAAATGTAACTTAGTTCAGAATAGTGAGGACTGATAAACGCAAGATGTGTTACATATACATAAGGTTCTCCTGAAGGAGCATATAATTCATCACTAAAGTTAATCCAAAAAAGTATGTTACTCAAAACAAAATGGAAACAAAGTGATGGGGCTGCCAGACCAGTAACAAACCTCATAGTACTCGAACTTGTGAGAAGAAACTGTTTCTGGAGGCTTAACATGAATATGCAGCGGTTGTTCAGCAAAATGCTGATTGTAGCTAAAAATAGGTTGAGTCAAAAAATTTACTGTCTTCATCATAAGACAACAATTTCTGGAGGTAATATATATATCCAACAGTTATTAAAAGGATAGGAAATATGCTGCATTAGTTTGGAAGATTCAAAAGTAGTTGGTCATAATCTGAAATGTCAAGCACATAAAGAATGGTTATATTTATTCTGGCACTTCTTGGTACAGATAAAACTCTTTTGTTTATGAGGCAAGCCACACTTTCCTACTAAAGATAGCGCAAATCACATCAGGTGGAACAGATGTGTATAATTTTAAATTGTTTTGTTATGGACAACACTGGCACGTAGATGGCAAAATTGTTCACCAACTGATAATTAAACAATTATACTTCTCATAACTGAAAAAAAATATTTAAGTGTAGTCTCCTCTTCCGTTAGAGACATAATTGAGATACGCGCTCATGTTAGTGACATATTCATGTGTGATAAGCACCTGGTATATGAGATTCCTCCTCTCTGTAGACCTCCTGGTAGATCTGATTAGGAAACCAATTAGTCTCCTCAGCAATACGATGAAAACTGTATATATGGGAACAAATTGAAATAGCATGATTGAACTCCTAGCTTTGTTTTTAGCAAATTTAGTGGGTGCTCTGCTGTTCTATTTTTAGCAAATTTACGAGAAAGCAGTAGAACAGTTGAAAGAAAAGAAGAAAAAAACTTGATAAAGGGCATGACTCAGTTTGTTCTTCAGCCTCTACTATTTGTTGTGGTTATTTGACCTTCTGGGTTATAATTGTTTGCAAAGGTTTGATAGCAATTCAGGGCGTAAATATTGTCAGGTTTCACTTAGAGCAAAAAGTGTTGTAAACTGCTATCGTAGTCAGAAATTAAGATTCAAATGCCAGACACAAAAATATGTAACTGACACAAAACCTTGAAGCTACACAATTCAGCGCTTATGCGTGCCAATCTGTACCGTGTTGCTGCCGTCGAGTAGGGCGGGCTGAAGGGTTGTGGACGATTCCAGTTTCATCTTAATAGGAGTGGAGTAGAGATGACAGAATTCCATCTGGAACTGGACTGACTACATCTAAACAAAGTCTTACCGAGAATCACAAGCATGAAGGTCAAACATAAAAAATATTCATCACAACAGTCACGTACGAGCTGGCAAGAAACATCTGATAGTCTACTACTCAGAATCAGGGAAATAAAGCGGGGTCGACAACGCAACGTCGATCTCATTGAGCACGGGCGGGACACGTGAGTGAAACCAGGCAAACTTGCGAGTACCATTCAGTACCTCATCGACGTTAAACCCTAACACTGAGCCCACCACTTGAACTTTCTCTAACAGTGCGCCCACCACTTGAACTTTGACACATTTTTTGACTAGTATTTCCCGAGCGTCCTCCGCCAGACGTACGAGCACAAGTGCTGCGTTCTTGAGGAGTAGGAGGGCTTCCGGGAAGCCGTCGTCTCCCAGCTTGGCCTCAACGAGGGGAAACAGATGATGCTTGATCTTGCCGAGCTCCACCGCCACGCCTGCCACCAGCGAGAGGAGATGGATCTGGGGGCATTGCCAGTACCTCCGCTCAATCAGGTTGCGGAGGAGGAGTGCATACGAGTGGCTTGCTATGCTCAAGGACTCGAGAGAGACCAACTTTAGAAACATGAGCCCATCGGAGCGGGCCTGCAGGGCTTGGAGGTCGGCATGGCAGGAGATGCGCACGTGGATCATCTTTTCCTTGCGGCGGCGGCGGCGGCGGCGAGACGAGATCGATATGGCCGGGATCTAGATGGAGATGGTGGGGGTTGCGGCGGCGATATGGATCTGGATGGGGGTTGGTGCGGCGGACGACAGGAGAGGAGACCGCCAGAGGCGAGTGGTCTCGCGGCCCACGTCTCATAGCGGCCCACGAGAGGCGAGTGGGACGGACGACAGCCCATTTGCATAGGTCGAGCGAGGTTATCATGTGGCAGCAGTGGCGGAGCGTGATCAAACGTTAGGGCATCTCCAACCCTGCGACCCAAACGGACGCGTTTAGCCGTCCGTTTTGGGTCGTTTTGGGTCGCTACACGGACACGCGGATAGCAGCGGATGTCCTATTTTTTTTGTGTTCCCCAACGCACCCAAATACGCAAAGTCTGCTCGTAGTAGTACTACTCGGAGACGCACGACGGCGAGCTCCCGCGAGGCCGCCGCGGAGCGAGAGGAGGCCGTGCCCGCGCCCGGCCGCGGCGAGCTCCTCCCCATCCCGCGCGGGGGTCCGCGCGCACCCGGCCGTGGCCGCCCTCGAGGAGCGCATCATCTCCGGGGACGTCGACATCCGGGGGCTCCTCGTCGACAACCCGGCGCTTCGCCGCCACCCACGTCGCGCTCCGGCTGGCGGCTCATCTCCGCGCGGCCACGAGCTCCGCGCGGTCTCGCTCGCCGGCAACAAGGCCCGCCGCGAGCGCGAGGACGAGGTTTGCGCCATCGCCGAGCGGCGCGCGCGCATCGAGCGAGCCGCCCATGCCCGCCCGCCCGTGGCCGTCCGCGGCCGGCCCCCGCCCGCCCGCGCGTGTGCCCGCCCGTGGCCGACGCCGCCCGTGGCCGACGCGGCCGGCCCCGCTCGGTGCCCGCGCCCGTCGCGGTGAGCTCCGCCCGAGCCCGCCCGGTGGCCGACGCCCGTCGTGGTGAGCTCCGCCCGAGCCCGCCCGTGGCCGGCACGCGCGGCGTGGCGTGGCGTGGCGAGGCGCCGCGGCGGCCGGTGCTTGCGGCCGATGCCCGCGGCTGCCGGAGTGGTGAGGCGCGGCCCGGACGACCTTGCCCGCGCCTTGGCGGCGTGGCTCCGCGGCCGGCGACCTTGCCCGCCCCTTGGCGCGTGGCTCCGCGGCCGGCGACCTTGCCCGCCCCTTGGCGCGTGGCTCCGCCCTTGGTCGTGCTCGCGCCGGCGTGGCGAGCGGTCGTCGCCCTACGCGTCCACCGTCGACGAGGTTCGCCGCCGGAGCTCGTTTTGGCGACGAGTAACTTCCGGCATGGATGGAAAAAGTGAGGAGTCGGCGACGGGGTGCTGCCGGCGTGGACGACGGCGGCATTAGCCTGAGCCGGCCAAAATCCGGTGGCCGTGCTTGGTCATCTCCATGGGAAAAAGAAGATAGAGAGAGAGAAGGCGTGGGCCTCGGGTGGATAAAGCGGACGTCCGGAGCTGTCCCGAGCTAGCCGGACAGACGCAAAGTCCGCCTAAATTTAAGTTGTATTTGGGTCGCCCCGGACTTTATTGGCCGTCCGTTTTGCATTTGCGTCCGTACGTTGGGACGCGTTTTTACCCAAAAGGACGCACGCGGACGTTTTGCGTACCCGCGTTGGAGATGCCCTTAGTTCGGTTGGCAGGTCTCATAGCGGGTGTGGAGACTCAACTGCCGGTCGTGGGTTCGAGCCTCGCTCGGCCACGATAGTCAGCTGCCTCTCTCGCGTGGAGCCACAAAGGGATCAGTACGACGTGCCCGTCGTCTACAGATTCATTCATAGATGGACCTGGTGATCTCGCCAAGGACGCAATCTAGTTATCTGAGTGTAGTTGTAGGTTTGCTTGTGTACGGGTGGTGTGAGTGTGTGGTGTGAGTGTGTGGTGTGCGTGTGTAGGGTTGGTGTGAGTTGTACATGAGCATACTACAGCTGTACCCAGATGAGGGGCATTCAAAAAAAAATTAAGAAAAAATAATAATTAAGGCAGATTAGGTCTTCCACTACAAAAATAAAACAAAGGACTAGAAATTTCATCCCACAATTGCACATATCAACATGCATGTTGCAGACCAGCTATAGTAGTTCTGCTAGTGTCCAAGCGTAGGAGTACGTGTAGGAGTAGATGACCAGGCCAGCTGTAGTCTTGCCGCTGCTGACCTGATCTTTGCAGCCGGATGAGTTATAGTTTGTCGTTGCTCTTTCAGTATTCCCTTGGCAAGTTTTCTCGGCAAGGGGGGGCCGGAGCCCAGTTTGGCCCAGTATGGCAAGTAGCATAACGAATCTAAACACCTCACGTGAAAAAGCAACCTTTTACCGCAACAAACAGGGATCACGTTGACTGAAATTAACATAAGCACTAGGCAAGAAACTTGTGGTGGTGGACAGGGGAATCTAAATTGGCGATGTGAAAGAAACCTTTTACCGCAAAAAACAGGGGAATGATTTACACCGACTCAAATTAACATGAGCACTAGGCACGAGGATTGTAGTGGTGGACAGGGAAATCTAAATTGGCATTGTGAAAGAAACATTTTACCGCGAAAAACAGGGGAATGATTTACACTGACTTAAATTAACATGAGCACTAGGCACGAGGGTTGTAGTGGTGGACAGAGTAGTAAGTAACTGGAGTTGCAGGCTACCAACGAATGTGTGATGTCGTGCACAATTAGTTAGTGGCCGAAAGTAAATCTCATGCATGGCTGCTTTCCAAATTTAATGTGGACTCTTTGTTTTTGTGCGTGGAACATGGACTCTTTCTAGTATTCACGTTAAAAAAATCCAGGATAGGTGAGAGATATGCCTATTATTTCTTGTGAACGGAACGCACACGTAGGCGCCCCCAGCCACCGTGATCAGGAAACCATTGAGTAGTGCGCCTCCATATTCCGCACTTCCTTCAAATGTTACAAATATATAAACACAATTCACAAGATTGGACCAAGAAGGAGCAGCACGAGTTATGAAGTCAGGTTCGGTAGAAGGCGGTGTAGAAAAGTGTGAGCTTGAAGGACTCGAAAAAAATCCCATAAATGACAAGTACATGACAACATGCTACCTACAGTCCTGGTGTAAACACAGGCTTCACGCTAGCGTGCTGACTGAAAGTTAACCTGAACACAAGGCAAGATTGTACCGGGCAGAAGAGTTCTGAATTCAGGTTCAGGTGCAACAAGTTTTTGTTGTGAGTAAGGACAGTCACCAAATTCTGAGCTTCCTAGCCATAAACTCCCTGTCGTGTCAAGGCAGTACTTCTAAGATTCAGTTTGGGGATGGCGAATTGTCTGAATATTGGTAGTTACTGTCAGCACAGCTTGCGTAATTGTACTCGTATAATTGCAACATTAGTGGAGAAAGAGCTCCCCATAAATGGCAAGTTGTTTAACGAATCTAAACTCCTAGTGGTGGACAGGGGAATCAAAACCGGTGATGTGAAAGAAACCTTTTACCACAACGAACAAGGCACGCACGCTGACTGAAACTAACCAGAGCACTAGGCAAGAGAGTTCAGAGTTGTAGCGGTGGACAGCGTAGTAAGCAAGTGGAGGTGCAGGGTGCGGCGAACGACCGGCCAGCGTGGTCCGACGACGGCGTAAGCTAGTAAGGGCAGGCACCGAATTCAGAACTCCCTAGCAGTGAACTCCTCGTCGTGTGAAGGCAATATTTTTCGGATTCAGTTTGGGGGTGGCGAATTGTCATAGTAATACAGCACAGCTTGCGTAATTGTGCTACTACTCGTAATTGCACGGTTAGTGGAGAAAGAACTCCCCATAAATGGATACCGAATCTAAACTCCTAGTGTAAAAAAGGAACCTTTTGCCGCAATAAACAGGGATCACGCTGACCATGAAATCTCAAATGCTGAGGAGGTTTTTTCCTTTCAAGAAACGCTTACGGCATTCCGCCGTATTCGTTAATTACAAATAATTTCCGATTTCGTTCATCATTCAGTCGTCTCTTTCTATCGTTCGTCACCCGTCATGGGAGATGGATACCGAAACAACACTCAAAAGACTTTGCGTGTGCCGCCCTGGTTGCAGATCAGAAAGCGAAACCTCCGTGGTCATTTCATACCTGACACAAGAGTCACATAGTCCCCCTCTCTTGCTTCAGCTATACACCCCACACATGTTGTTTCTTTTCAAAAATAAAAAATAAAATTGATTTCCTCTTGAGAATTTCATGATCTGTTCGAACTGCATCAACATTGTTTCCTGACGGCGACTGATTAGGCCATGAAAAGAAAATGGGGAGAAAAATTCTTAATGAGACGAAAAAAAAAAAAAAGCAGGTCCACAGATCGATCTTAATCAGGATGACTGGGATCTGACACAACATGGTCCGTCCTGTTCCTAATGCTCCGTGAGAGGGGCCTCATTGTTCATGTCAACATTAAGTGCACATGTGAAAGTTTTCTGGTTTACTGAGAAAAAGAAGAAAAGAAAAGTATGTACTTCCAAGTGATCGATGACGGCGGCGATTGGATTGAGAACCGAAATTTCATGACTTTTTCAGAACCTAACAAATTTGGTGATCTCCGGACGGTTTTACTTTCTGCCTGTAAAGAAAAGAAACTGAAGCAAGAACTTGCATGAATGTGTTGGAGAATTAGGCACAATTTCCATGATTAATTCCAGAATATTAAGCATGACGACAGTAACTACTAACACGTGAAAC
>NC_061509.1:284298352-284315141 GCF_022539505.1 Lolium rigidum
GCCTACGTTGTTCATGCGCCGTTCGATCGAAGCCTTTTTTGATGGCGAGCAACGTAGTTATCTAGACATGTTAGGGTTAGCATTGTTCTTCATGCTACATGCTTTCGTAGTGCAACCTCAGATGTCTAGCCGCCCCCACACCTATCTTAGGTGTAGGGCGACCCCCGCTGATCATAGTTTAGCAGATCTGATCCGAAGTTACTTACTGCTCCTTGCCCCACAAGACTAGTCATCATCTCACAATAGTTAGGCTCACAAAGTGGGGGAGGATCCGCCGGCACGTAGGGTGTCGTTCGTTGGCCCTGGTTATGATGTTCCGAGGATCAACCGTGTTGGCTTTGTGCCTTGTTTAGGATCGGCTTACGATCACCGGCGTGGCCGCGAGGCTCAACTCGAGTAGGACGATCCGATTAAGTGCAGAACCCCCACATCGCCGCAGGTATCCCGCTTAGGCGACTTCTCGACTGCTGGTGACCACTACATATCCACACTGCTCCGAATCATGGGTGGATCGTTCGAGCTTCTATCTTCACAGATAACCTCGAGAGCCGATCGAGGCTCGATTAACGTTTACGTGTGTGCTCCGCAGAAACTAAGCGAGGCATCATCCACACCTTCCTCGACTGCATAGTCAGTGGCACGCCCTTGTGATAAACATTTACAGGCATATCGCAGCTTTAAGTGGCTGCTCAGAGTGACCAGGGCTGCCCGGCCCTGCTGTTCCCGGCTCCCCCACGGTGTTGCCCGCTCTGCAGCCCTAGTTGTTCCCGGCTCTACGGTGTTGCCCGTCTCTACCCGCCGCGGGGTTTCGACGTCACCAGCCCGCCGGCTCCTCCGTGCTTCCTTCTCCGCTCGTCAGTGGCCGCGGCGTCCCTGACCGGGTGGAGGAGATCGGTGCTATCTTCGGAGTCGACCTCCTCGGAGGAGCTCGACGCCGGAGGAGGTGGAGGTGAAGGTGGAGGTGGAGGCGCGGCAGCCTGGCCTCGTCCGGCGCTGCTCATGGTGGATCTGCTTGGAGGAAGCGACGCTACAGCAGCGGCGGCTAGGGTTTGTGGGGAGGAGATGAGATGCTCGCGCCTCGTATATATAGCGCGAGGCGAGGGCGACGGCCGCGCCACGCGTGGCATCGCCATTACTACGTGCGCAGAGGTAGGCGACGGCCGCGAGCCACGCGAGGCATCGCCATTAACGCGGCCGCGGATCGCCGAAGCGACGCCTCGGTGCGCATGCGGCGGAGAAGACGCATCGACGCTGCGCACACTCGCGGAAGCCGAGGCACGACATTAACGTGGCCCTGCAAAGGCTGCAGTGCGCCGGCCGGAAGTAATGCCGCGGAAGACGAAGCAGTTGTGCCGCTGCCAGGCGGGCCCGCGCGAGTACCGAGCGGACACTCGGAGCGACCGCCGAGCGTCCGCGGAGACGCAAACCTGGCGCATATTTGGGCCAGGTTTGCGTCTCCGCGGACGGCCCGGTCACTTTGCGTCGCCCCGCTGGAACAGGCCCCAGACGCATTTCCGGTCACGGCGGACGAAAACGGTCGCTCAGCGTCCGTTTGCGTCGCGCCGCTGGAGATGCCCTTAGGAGAGCAGAGGCCCCAAATCCATCCAAACAAGGCACGCACATTCACACTCGCTCGCGATTCATCATCCTGCAAAGCAAGCAATCCCAATTCCATTCCTTCCTCGCCGTCATTTCATCTGCTTTCGTCTTCCTCTTTGGAGCCAAAAGGTCAGTCCAGTCTCCACTCCCATCATCGTCATCGATCGACCCTTCCCTCCTTTGCATCGCATCTCATCTCGTGGTTGGGACTTGGGCGGGAAGCCAATATCCATTCCTCTCATCAATCGTCCTTGCCTTGCAGACGGCTCTAGACGGGGAAGGATTCGGTTCGATTCGGTGGAGCAGGAGGATCGATTGGGGGCTGTCGCCGGCGCAGGAGGAGTGGAGACTCGCCGCCCGCACTATTTGGAGTAAGCAAACCGACCATCGATATTCCTGGGTCAAACCATCCGCTCAATCTGGGCACGAAAAACCGATAACCGAGAACCGAACCAAAATAACTGGAACTGAAACCGAAAATTTTGGTTCTAGTAAATGATAACCGAAATTTATCAGGTAAATTTGGTTCTGACCGGTTAACCGAAATATTGAAAGAAGCCCATCAGCAAATATGCAGCCCAATAGCCCATATAGGAAACCCTATGTATATAAGCCACAGCCATGGCACCCCTGCTCGACGGGACTGCTCCTAGCCTTTCCACAGCAGTAGGCCGGCCGGTGGTGCTCGACGCCGTTCTTCCTCATCTGGAGCGGCAGCGGCAGCACCCCGACGCCCTTCTTCCCCATCTGCAGTATCGCCGCCGCAATAACCACCACCCCTCCGCCGCCGCCACCACTCACCACTCACCACCATCTCCTCCGTCTCGCCGCCGCCGCCAAAAGGGAAAGATGGTCCGCGTACGCATCTTCTGCCATGACGACCTCCAAGCCCTGCGGAACCGCTCCGATCAGCACCTGTCTGTAGAGCTCGTCTCTCTGGATTCCGTGAGCATAGCGAGCGACTCGTGTAAACTCCTCCTCAACCTGATTGAGGGGAGGGACTATCCCAAGAAGGTCAAGCTGACTGAGCGGAGGTACTGGAAATGCCGCCAGATGGTTCTCCTCTCGCTGATAGCAGGCGTGGCGCTGGAGCTCCACAAGATCAAGCATGATCTGTATCCCCTCCTTTCTCGGGAGGCCAAGCTGGAAGGGGGCTTCGTGGAACACCTCCTACTCCTGAAGAACTCAGCACTTACGCTTGTACGTCTGGCCAAGGACGCTAAGGAAATAGTCGAAGGACTTGATCAGGAGGTTGTGATCGATGGGCTCTTAGGCAAAGTTAAAAAGTTTGGCAAAGTGGTAGAGGATACCGCTGATCTGGTATTGAAAGGTACTCACAACATTGCCTGGCTTCAGAAACGTCTCCCGTCGGTTCTTGATCCGGTCGACCTTCTGTTGTTGACCCCCGTTCAGTTCCCTGATCCTCATAAGTAGACTATCAGCTGTTTCTTGCCAGCTCTGGACTGTTGTGATGAGTATTTTTTAGGGGGCCTGGCAAACAGCTTAAAACTGTAGAGGTAGTTTGCACAGCTCCCAAATGTTGCCATGTTTACTTCTTGGACCCTTTATGTTTGGATGATGTTAATGGATTTTAAATAATTTGTATTATGGTGCTGTTTTCTCATTCTGTGCTAGGGTACAATTTGCAATTACTTTCAGTTAGGATGATTCTGTGGAACGTCAGCTCCACAGATATTACGGAAAAATTTGTTACGGAAACACAGTTTTACAGTACAGTCACATGGAGGTATTCTCTCTTTTGGGGAAATTAACTCTTAACAAAGATGCAGAGTTCCCTCAACTTTCACCCCAGCTGCGTCATTGAAATTAATTTCGGCCGCCGGATCCTCCCATGGATGGCCACGACAGTATCTTGCTACTGTGCTGTGCTGAGTATATAACCGACCCCTCGTCTCCGTTAAAAAAAAAATTATGGAGACGAGGGGGTCGGTTATCATTTTAAGTTACATTATTGTTTCCTAAAGTGCCCACATTTCTACTAAAAAATGCTTCCGCAAATATTTCCTAATTTCTCAGCTTAGCCAGATACTTCATAATCATTGTGCAATTATCTTTCATTACCTATAATAGTACCCCTATTTGTACAAAACTCACTTTTCTCCCTCTTGCAGCGAACCTCCAACCGGTCCTCCACATCTAAGCAAGGTGTTGTGCTGATCTCTCCTATGTCTCTTCTTTTTGTGTATGCTTATGAAAATAGTAGGCTATTAGCTTTAATTTGGTCTTTTGTGAACGAATAATAGATTTGCTGTGAAATCTGATATAATTTGTTGGTTCAGATGTGTCATGGAAGAAGATGAAGTTATAGAGAAGATTAGGCCTTGATGTTCTACAGGTAATTGTTACAGCCTTTCCAGATCTGAACCGTGGTGCAAGCTAGGGGTTGTTAACTTTGTGTGGTTGTGTTATATGGCAGCAAGGTGGTGTATTGGATTCAGTGGTGTGAGATATGTGCGTGCTGCCACCTTTGCTTAATACTTTTTTCATCAACCGTATTGCAAGCTAGGGATTGTTGATTTTGTGTGGTTGCATTGTTGTTCTGTTTCTCGGCAGGGTTCTGCTGCTCACCAACCAGTAGAATTTGTTGTTGATTTTCCAGGAGACACTGAGAAGGTTGGTTTGTCTTACAGTTCCTTGCTTTATTTCTGAAAACCTTATAATATCTCACTGCTACTCCTTTATAGGTCGTAGGGGACTGGGTGGCGGTGCTCCAAGCCAGCAGGGGGCTGGGTGGCAGTGTTCCACATCAGTAGAACACTACTTAATTTGTCTTTACAAAGTGAGTACCGGTGACTGTCCCATCAACCCGTGGGGTTATCTTTTGGTACTGACATCGTCTAGGTCTTTGGCTGCTCAGTGTCTCATTGTAAATACTATTGTTGAAACCATCTACCTGCCTTTTGGAGTCGTAAGTGAGACTCATTGGGAGATTGAAATCATGTTTCCCTAGCCACTTTAGATCAGTAGACTGATACTCCCTCCGTTCCTTTCTATAGTGCCTATTGTTTTTTGGCACGGAAATTAGCGTAGTCATTTTTTCACACAAAAACCCCTAGCGATATCACATACAAAATAGGAAACTGAAAACAGATCTCAGTATAATGTTACATATTTAGTAAACTTGCATGTGTGTAACCATGTAAGTATTACGTGCTATTGAAATCATGTTTCCCTAGCCATTACTTAGATCTTCCGGTTGCTTAAGACTTATTTATGAGTTTATGATTTCTGATTTCTGATTTCCTACGATCTGGAAAATGCGCTTTCGAATCTATATACTTGGGATCAAATTCATATGGATATAAATATCTTTTAAGTGATCTCTATAAAAATGGTGACAACCACGGGCAAAAAATTCAAAGAAGCAACAAGCGCCGCATGCGGCTTACGCCGTGCAGAGATGGTGAATTCATTACTATATATTTAGTTGGTGACTAAATATTCTAAACTGCTTCTCATATTTGGGCTCTGCCTTTAAAAGTTTAGATAGTTTGGTTATGCTTCTCTTGGTCAGAAATAGATCAGTTTTCTCTTTTCCAGAATACAAATAAAAACCATGTCCATTGAGGGAGGAGGCCTTTACAAAACAATAGACTATTATGGTTGCTTTATGGGCTCTGTAATATAGTATACCTTATCCCATTTGAGATGTTGGTATTTTGAAAGTATCTACCTGTTCAAAAAAAATAGCATTTATGGCAAACTCGATATTATCACGCTAAAAATTCAAAAGTGTTTCTTGATACTTCCCCTCTGTTATCTTGATACTTCCAATCTTCAGAATATATACTGTATCAGTGTGTTACCAAATACGAGTACATTATTGGGGTAAAATAGAGGGATATGTACTTCCATTTTTCATATTGATAACTGATTGAAACACTTTTGGTTCATGCGAGTGCTGCCATGTTTTGTCAATTATTATTTCAGTGCTTACATTACTATTGTACTTGCTCCATTCTTGATTATGACCATCTATTTTACATTCAGTTCTCGGAACTTAAGTATGGGTGACGGCCTGCTTTTCGACATAGAAGAATACCATAAGGAAATGGTAAGCCACCTTTTCTTTAAAATATTCTCCTTTAAGAAAGAAGCAAATTTTCTACGATCATTTGCTTTGGAGGAGCCATTTTCACTATACTGATGGCACTTCTCATATAGATTCCTCTTTCGATTCTTTTTTAAGAGTACATCAGTCCAAGATGACAATTGTTACAAAGTTCAGCTTTAAGTGGTTTCTAAATTCCTTTCAATTTCTGTTGGATAAAATACCATGTACATGGTGCAACATAATATATCATTATATGCAGCAAAATTGTATGCTTTCCTGACTGTTTTTTCTTTCATACCAAATTGCATGACTAATCTAAAACATGATCGGTTATATATATTTTCTGCACATCAGATTGATTCTATACCAAATGGCTACTACACGTTTGAGTGCTTTTTACCTCATCACATAGTACTACTATTAATTACAAATAGTGAGATTGGCCATGCTCAAGGTTCAATGACTTGATGCAGGTAATTAACTTTTGAGAGCATGTTATCCTATGTTTAAATTTCTTTGAAAGTTGTGTTTCTCTCCGATGGATTCATATTATGCTTTGTGATTTATAGTTGTTTTTTGGCTCCTGGCAGTGTGAGTTATACTAATGACACACTTCATTTATCATGCTAATGGACCTATTGGCTTATTACTCCTGATATTGTTGTCCTAACCTTATCTACGATATCTGGTGCATTTCTTTTAGGACAGCTATTTACATCTATGCAAGGATACATCTCTGAGCACCCGGCTTCTTCTATACCTGTCATTTCTGTTAGGACAGCTCTGTTAGGATACATCTGTTAGGATACCTGTCATTTTTATTGTCAGAGAGACCTGCGTGAATAAGTTCATTAGGCATATGTAGGCATTAATATATGTGCCAAGGCCAACATATGAAATAAGAAACTGAACATTAGACAACCTCAATGAGTGCATTTGCAATTTCATGGAGTTAGGGACTGAATCTGGACACTTTGTTTGAGGGAAATGAGTTAAACTGAAATAATTCAGCTACGAACTGTTATTATCTTCCTTTTGTTTCCCATATTCTTTGCTGGCTTATTTCCCAACTAATGTTTTTAGAAACTACATCCCACTTCACTGTGCTCATATCGACAGCCTACCGGGAAAAGCATGTGATCTTTAATTTCATTTACATTATTTGAAAGGGGTGCTTTTAACAGCCCTACCTTGAGCTTGAAATCCTCCTATTTGTGTCTGCAGTCATGGTGAAGTTTTAGAGCTTATATACTTTATTTAATGTTTCTCTAATTATGCTCGTGCTTGCTTGCCATTTTTTATCTTACCATTCTAATCCATGTGTATGTTCTGTTGGATCGTCACTATCACAATATGTCGTGTTCCTTTTTGCACTGCAGTTTGACTGTGCTATTAGATAATTCCATATGCTAGGATTTTGTCTAGAACACTATCTCTGGTTTTAAAAAAGAAAGTGTTGTGAAAAGCCGTTTTCTTGAGTGCTATTAGTTATAGCCATTGCTTGCAGATTTTCTATATTTTTCATTTGGTGAGTTCATGTAAAGATTTTCTCATAGTTTCTTGGTCCGAATTCACATGTTTCAGCTGTGCATACCTCGACTGCTCTTCCTTTGGGTCGCCTGTTCTCTGTATGTGTTTGGTCCAACATAGAACTAAGAGGTACACCCCTTATTTTTCATTGATATACTGTTAGATGTCCTTTGAGGTTCTGTATCTCTTGGTACAATTGTATGTATGTACTCGGCTGTCAATGCGCTTGGTAGTCGGTGAATCAACCACATGTAGTAATCCTTAAAGATAATCTAAGACATTTGTGAAATTATAGAAGACTGCTGCTTCCCTGTTAGTTTGTAGGGCGGTTGATTTACTTGAATTTGTGTTTCTCAAAATTTGCTTCTAAAAGAGTAATCTACAATATTCATTGTCAAAGAAAAAAATGTCTACTCAGGTTGCTACTGTGTGAATACAAATTCTTAGTATACACATGTTTTTTTTTTAACAGGACATGTCGGCTTTGTAGTTCTGTATAGCAACAATAGATGGTGCTATCTATTTTTCAGGTTTCTAATCAACTCGGTCTGCCTCAGAATTAAGCTAAAGCTAAATTTCTGGACATAATGCATCAGCCATAGCCCATAGGTAGCTATTTTTTTACACTAGGTTTGACATTTGGAGCTTGAATAAATACATGTGTTGCTTTTAGCATAGTTTTTAAATTTAGTGTTTCCTCCCTATGCATATTTCAGCAGTGCGTACCACGACTAAGAGCCGTCTACCCATGCTGGTGGAGGTGGTGGTCTAGCGAAGAAAGCTAGAAACTAAGTTACCCTGCGCCTGCAGAGATGCTACTCCTTAAGGTCCGACCAAACCATACCTATTGTTAAATGAGTACACATAGCTACCCTTGATTAATTCTGAACTTTTTTACTGCAAATCAGACTTATTTTGCCTATCCATCGTCTAATTCCATGATGGACTCAAAAACCTGTCCTTGGTGATATTTTTGTTCCGTCGTCCAGGTCTCTGTTGCCGAATGTCTCATTGTTGATGTATATTGAGACCAGCTACCTCTGCCTTTTAGAATCTGTGTTGGTTACACAAAACTCATCAGGTTATTGACGCGTGTTTCCAAACTGATCGAAACTTATGTATTTAGTACTATTTACATGTGATCAAAACTTATGTATTGAATGCGGTGTGAATTTCTATATTGCTTCCCATGTGTGCTTCAGCATTGGTTATTCGTTTGATCTTCCTGTTTAAGATTTTATTGTACGATGTTATGACTTGATTTCATAATATGCGAAAAATATGCCTTCAAATTTATAGACCTGTGATCAAATAAGTATGGATAAACTATCCTTTTAATAATCTGTATAAATTGTTGGGACTCTAGGATATGCAGCGCCAGAGTACATGCAAACTGGGCGCCTCACTGCAAAAAGTGACATATGGGGCTATGGTGTGCTGCTCTATGAACTCATCACGGGTCGCCGTCCCATTGACAGGAACCGCCCAAAGGGCGAGCAGAAGCTCCTGGATTGGGTGAAACCATACATATCTGACGTCAAACGGTTCCCCATCATTGTAGACCCACGGCTGGAGGGACACTACAACCTCAAGTCCATGACAAAGTTGGCAGGCGTGGCAAACCGCTGTCTACTCCGTATACCAAAATCACGCCCAAAGATGAGTGAGGTGTATGAGATGGTTCTGAAGATTGTGGACAGCGTTGAGAGCGGACCGCCGCAGCCTCCTCTACACTACCATGGCTCGGTTTCTGAACCGGGTGCAAAGCGGACTAAAGACCTGTTGACGAGGTAGTATGTGGTCCCTGTCTGTAAAGTATAGCTGTTCATACGGGTGCACAGTTGAGTTGTGGCGTCGTTTCCTGTAGTTTTCTGTGTAATAGATCTGATTTCGTGTGCATGACCATCTGAGGTGCGAGCAAAGATGGTAATCAGTAGGCCCCTAGTGTTTTTGGTGCAGTTTCAGCCATTCCATGCCCCATACTCTTCTCTGAACCAAGTCTTTGGTGCAACCTGCGTGGCTAGCAGAGGTGGTGATCAACACTAGGCCCCTTTCATTCTGTGCAAATACCAAGAAACCTGTCATTTTTCTTCTAGAAAGGGTTTAACCTGAATGCAGGGAATGATTCAGATTCAAGCAAGATGTGACCTGAACCAGTGGATGCTGCCCACCAATCAGAAAATGCGTCTTATCTCCAGCTCAATTGCAGAATGATCTGAATATCTGATGGGTGTCGACAGCCATGCCTGGAGGTACATTCCTGCCAGCCATCCTTTTGGTCAGATAAGACCCAGCTGCACATATCAGAAAGAGACCCCTTTTGCAATTGGGAGGATGTCGATTTATTCGATCGTATGGTCCGCGTTATCTTTTGTTACCCAAGATGATCAAATATTCAGTTGCAGATCCAGTGCAAATCATCTGGTGAAGACTGTATCAGTGGCAAAGTTTCTGGTGGTGGTCTCAGTCTGCTGTTCCCATGTAACTAGAGAGAAAGGCACAGTGAATGATTGGGGGCAAGGAATTCTGCATACTTTCCATTCCATCATCATCATCATCAAATATCACATTCTTCATATGCACGGTGCAGAATTTCGGCAAATTTTTATGTGGTGGGCAGGAAATGTAAAGCTCATTTCGGTTTCAACGAATCTAACCATTCGCTTGTCGACGAACGGAAGTGGCACTTGGCTCCCAAGAACTCTGAATCCACCCTCCTGGATGCAAAGAGGGGAGGTAATGTCTGTCTCGGCTCAACTGACATCTCATATGCCATGTCAAGCCATCGCCATACATCTGTACGTGCCTGATGCTTGCTTATCATCTTCAGAAAAGTAATTATCACATGGTGCGTGTTGTGTCTACCCTGTGTGATGCATCCATCTTCAGAAATTAGACGCGGAATGTGTGTGGCATGCACAGAGAGATAGGGATCTGCCGAACCTGCCATATGGTTTGCCATTTGCAGCCACTGCTTTTACAGCTGCAACTGACGGCGAAGGCTGCCTGCTGCCTTCTGAAACAAGGCCCTAGAAAACATGAAACAGCAGCAGCATTCTGTTGAAATATTGGGCCCACTTTTAGTGGCCCAAATTAGATTTCAGTTTTCCTATAAATCTCAAAGCCCACATAGTGGCAGCCTTGTGAGTTTGAGCCCAAGTTGGTGGCAGCTCACTAGGGAGTGGCAAGAGGTGGGAAGTTTAGTCCCACATGGAAAGTTGGGAGGAAGTTAGACCACCTTATAAGGTGGGTTGTTCCACCACTAGTAAGTGAGTGAGAATAGGAGTGCTACACGCGCGCTCCTCCTCCTCCTCGCTCGCTCGTCTCGTCTTGACTCGACACGTCACGACGCGCGCCGCGCTCGTGGTGAGTGGATTGAGCCTCGAGCCGAGACTTTCCTTACTTTTTGCAGCTCAGGAAAACGAACAGAGTCCTAGACGGACGCGGTCGCAGTTAGTCGGTTCGGGTCGCTCCCGGATCGTGGGCTATCCGTGAATCGACTCGAAACGTTCGTGCGACGTGGGTGTGGCCCACGTTGCCTAGGGTTTCCCGAGCCTATATAATCTCTTGCCCGGCTACCGCAGAAACACATCTAACATACGAGTTAGGGTTTCCACCTCTCTCTGCTTGCGCCACCATCGTAGCCTACTCCATCCCGCGCGCCGACGTGCATCGGCGAACGGGAGAGCAGGTCTCCGGAACCGCTCGTCCTTGCGATCCTGTACGGGAGAGGGCCAATTAGGTTTTTGGAAGCGCTCGCGCGACTGCTCAAGCTCTTCATCACGGGTCGCCTTCCGTCCAGAGTCGGGCGGTGCTGCCTACCGTCGTCTTCAACGCCATCTACTTCGACCCGTCGTCCCCGTCGTCAACAACGTTGTCATCAACAACGTTACTGCCGCGACATCATCTGCTACACCTCCACCGCCACCTCCACCAGATCGGTACGTGCGATATATCTCGATCTGTTTAGCGATGGATGTTGTACTGTTTGCTATGCTACTGTTCATGTTGATCACTACATCTAGTATGTTCGAGTTTCACGTGTTAGTAGTTACTGTCGTCATGCTTAATATTCTGGAATTAATCATGGAAATTGTGCCTAATTCTCCAACAATCCAAAAACCTAATTGTAGGCAATTTCCTGAGTTAACAATGGCTGGTTTTTCCGATGCACTGAGGCCGGATAAGTTTACCGGTGTGCACTTTAAGAGGTGGCGAGATAAGGCCATGCTCCGGCTTACTCATCCGAAAGTGTTCGGATTACTGATGGTTTACCTAAAGGAACTATATCCGACCAAGATCGAACAAGTTCAAGGAAAACAATACTCTCTTCGTTGGATGCGTTCGAGTATTCTTGTCGATCGTACGTGTGATGTGTACATGCACATAACGGATGGTAAAGAGCTCCGGGAGGCATCGAATGCTAAGTTCGGTGCAACCGATGCGAGCGATGAACTGTACATCATGGAGAACTTCCATGACATCGGGATGGTTAACAACCGTTACGTAGTCGAACAAGCTCATGAGATACAAGTGCATTGCGAAAGAGCTTGAACTCCTTAAGTGTGCCTTACCCGACAAGTTTGTGGCTGGATGCATCATCGCTAAGTTGCCCCCTTCATGGAGGAACTTTGCCACAACTCTCAAACACAAGAGACAAGGAGATATCGGTTGAAAATCTGATAGCATCTCTTGATGTTGAGGAGAAAGCTCGGGCTAAGGATAATACCGAGAAAGGAGAGGGTCAGTCTAGCGCCAACATGGTGCGGAAGAAACCCTACAAGCAAAAACAAAGGGAATAACAAGCCCTCCTTCAATAAGCCTATGAAGACTACAACCTTCAAGAAGAAGAAGATGATAAACAAAGCAGATCCGAGCTGCTTTACATGTGGAGAAGACCGGCCACTTTTCTAAGGACTGTCCGTGAGAGGGCGGACCGCAAGAAAAAGGCGAGGCAAGTCAACACAGTGACCGCTAGCAATGCTGATGGGTACGGTAATCTCTTTATCGTTCTTTCGGTATTTCAATCTCCATGTTGGTGGATTGATACGAGTGCTAATGTTCATGTGTGTGCCGACATATCCATGTTCACTTCTTACCGGTCGCCCGGGATTCTTCCGTCTTGATGGGGAATGGGTCACATGCTTCGTTCGTGGTGTTGGCACGGTAGATCCGAAGTTCACTTCGGGGAAGATCGTGCAGTCGAGGAACGTGCAGCATGTCCCTACTATGAACAAGAATCTCGTTAGCGGCTCCCTTCTATGCGAGAGATGGGTTTAAGGTTGTTTTAGAGTCGAATAAAGTAGTTGTTTCCAAGTTTGGACAATTTATTGGTAAAGACTATGAGTGCGGAGGCTTGTTCCGCTTTTCGCTTTACGATTTCAGTAATAAGTCTCGTGAACCATATTTGTGGCAATGTTAGTGATGATACCAGTGTTTGGCATTCTCGTTTATGTCACATTAATTTTGGTTTAATGTCTCGGCTATCCAGGTTTAAGTTTAATTCGAATTTCACCATTGCCAAAGGTTCTAAGTGCCATAGTTGTGTGCAATCAAAGCAACCTCGGAAGCCTCACAAGGCGGCCGAGGAGAGAAACCTGGCACCTCTAGAACTCATACATTCCGATCTATGCGAGATGAATGGTGTGTTGACAAAAGGCGGAAAGAGATATTTCATGACATTGATTGATGATGCGACTAGATTTTGCTATGTTTATTTGTTGCGAACTAAAGATGAAGCTTTAGACTACTTTAAAATTTATAAGGCTTGAAGTTGAAAATCAACTAGAGAGAAAGATCAAGCGTCTTAGGTCGGATCGTGGTGGCGAATATTTTCCTAAAATCTTTGATGAATTTTGTGAGGAACATGGCATTATTCATGAGAGGACGCCTCCCTATTCACCCCAATCAAACGGGGTTGCCGAGAGGAAAAACCGCACGCCGATCGACTTGGTGAATTCCATGTTAGCCATCGCTGGTTTATCAAAGGCATGGTGGGGGAGGCTTTGCCGACTTCATGTCATGTCCTGAATAGAGTTCCTAACAAGAATAAAGATAAAACCCTTACGAGGAGTGGGCTGGGAGAAAACCATCACTTTCGTATTTGCGCACATGGGGATGTTTGGCGAAAGTCAATATTCCAATTACTAAGAAGCGCAAACTTGGACCAAAGACAGTGGATTGTATCTTTCTAGGTTATGCTCCGCGGAGTGTAGGATATAGATTTTTAGTAGTTCAATCCGAGGTACCTGATATGCATGTTGATACTATTATAGAATCTCGTGATGCAACATTTTTTGAGAATATGTTTCCTATGAAAGATATGCATAGCATTGCTAGAATTTCTACTGAGATAATTTCTGAGTCCAGTACATCTAATGAGTATTTTGAACAATCACATGAGAATGTTACTGAGAAGGATGACAATGAAGCTCCTAAACGGAGCAAGAGACGAAGGATTGAAAATCCTTTGGTGATGATTTCATTGTGTACCTTGTGGATAATACTCCCACGTCCATTGCAGAGGCATATGCATCTCCGTGATGCGGATGACTCGGAAAGAAGCTGTCCATAACGAGATGGACTCGATCCTTTCTAATGGAACTTGGGAGCTATCGAAACGACTCCCATGGATGCAAGCCTGTGGGCCGCAAATGGGTGTTCAAGAAGAAGCTAAGACCCGATGGTACTATTGAAAAGTACAAGGCGCGGCTTGTAGCTAAAGGCTACACACGGAGAGAAGGCGAAGATTACTTCGACACCTATTCACCTTGTCGCTAGACTTACCACCATTCGAGTACTACTATCCATGGCTGCCTCCTATGGTCTTATCGTTCATCAAATGGACGTAAAGACAGCCTTTCCTTAATGGAGAGTTGGAAGAGGAAATCTATATGGATCAACTCTGATGGGTTTGTAGTAAAAGGTGAAGAAAGAAAGGTGTGCAAGTTGCTGAAATCTTTATATGGCCTAAAACAAGCACCTAAGCAATGGCATGAGAAGTTTGACGAACTTTAACTCTCGTAGGCTTTGTTGTCAATGAGGTCGACAAGTGCGTTTACTATCGCCATGGTGGGGGCGAAGGTGTTATACTATGTTTGTATGTGGATGATATTCTGATCTTTGGTACAAACATGAGAGTAATACACGAGGTCAAGTCTTTCTTGTCAAAGAGTTTTGATATGAAAGATCCGGGAGAAGTCGATGTGATTCCGAACATCAAGCTGATTAAGAACGAGAGTGGGATTACTCTAACGCAATCCCATTATGTTGAGAAGATCTTGAGCCGGTTCGGCTATATTGATAGCAAGCCTTCTTCAACATCTTATGATCCCAGGTGTGACACTACGCAAGAACCGGAGGATTGCCATAGATCAATTGAGATATTCTCGGATCGTTGGCTCACTCATGTACTTAGCGAGCGCGACTAGACCCGACATCTCTTTGCTCGTTAGCAAGTTGAGTAGGTTCATGTCAAACCCGGTACTCGATCATTGGCATGCACTTGATAGGGTCATGCGCTACCTATGTGGTACAATGAGTTATGGGATTCACTATTCAGAGGCACCCAGTATGTGCTTGAAGGATATAGTGATTCGAATTGGATCTCAGATGTAGCTGATCCGTACGCCTACAAGTGGGTATGTATTTACCTTTGGAGGTGGCGCAAGTATCATGGAGATCTTGCAAGCAAACCATATTGACGAGGTCAACTATGGAAGCAGTAACTTATCGCTTTAGACACAACCATCGTTGAATCGTAATGGTTGCGTGAGCTCTTGATGGACTTGCCTGTGGTTGAAAAACCTGTTCCGGCAATCCTTTTGAATTGTGACAATCAAACTGTAATTGTCAAAGTGAACAATTCTAAGGATAACGCGAAGTCATCAAGACACGTCAAGAGACGTTTGAAGTCTGTCAGAAAATTGCGAAACTCCGGAGTAATAACTGTTACATATATTCAAACAGACAAAAACCTGGCAGATCCCTTTACAAAGGGACTATCACGTAATGTGATAGAAAGTGCATCGAGGGGATGGGTTTGAGACCCGTTGATGTTACGCCATAGTGGTAACCCAACCTTTGTGATCGGAGATCCCGTGAATTAGGACTCGAGAAGAACAAACTAGTGGTTTAATTGAGGAGAGTATTATGTAACCCTCTCTATGTGAAGATGCACAACTCTCAATTGCTGTAAGGCAGTGTTGGCAACAAGCCTTAATGTGTTTATGTTGGCTATTTTAGCAAAGATGCTCGTCCTACAGAGCATTCTTGAAATAACACACCTATATGAGTCCGATTGTTAAACGTCGCAATCTATGAGATTTGGGTGATCTCTAGTAAACTCATGAAGAGACCATGAAGTATGACGCATATGCTTCACCCGCGGGGTAGGCTACTGCAGCCATGTACTTAGTCATGACTTTGAGTGAAACCCTCGTTCACGCAAAACTTGCAATTCAAGGCTTAGTCCATTGTTCAAGTGTGAGTGGATGTAGCTTAAGGTTCTAGGCGTAAGTTCAACTTAATGGTCTCCACGTAAACACCGGTATATAAACAAGCAACGAGAGTATTGGTAAATCTCTAAATGGGGATTTGAGATCCGGTGGGGATTGTTGAAGATATTGGGCCCACTTTTAGTGGCCCAAATTAGATTTCAGTTTTCCTATAAATCTCAAAGCCCACATAGTGGCAAGCCTGTGAGTTTGAGCCCAAGTTAGTGGCAGCTCAACTAGGGAGTGGCAAGAGGTGGGAAGTTTAGTCCCACATGCAAAGTTGGGAGGAAGTTAGACCACCTTATAAGGTGGGTTGTTCCACCTACTAGTAAGTGAGCGAGAATAGGAGTGCTACACGCGCGCTCCTCCTCCCTCCTCGGCTCGCTCGTCTCGTCTTGACTCGACACGCGCACGACGCGCGCCGCGCCGTGGTGAGTGGATTGAGCCTCGAGCCGAGACTTTCCTTACTTTTGCAGCTCGAGAAAACGAACAGAGTCCTAGACGGACGCGTCGCAGCTTGGTCGGTTCGGTCGCTCCGGATCGTGGGCTATCTCTGTAACCGACTCGAAACGTTCGTGCGACGTGGGTGTGGCCCACGTTGCCTAGGGTCTCCCGAGCCTATATAACTCTCTTGCCGGCTACCGTGGTAAACACATCTAACATACGAGTTAGGGTTTCCACCTCTCTTCGCTTGCGCCCACCATCGTAGCCTACTTCCATCCCGCGCGCCGACGTGCATCGGCGAACGGGAGAGCAGGTCTCCGAACCGCTCGTCCTTGCGATCCCGTACGGGAGAGGCGAACTAGGGTTTTGGGAAGCGGCTCGCGCGATCGCTTCAGCTCTTCATCACGGGCCGCCTTCCGTCCAAGTCGGGCGTGCCGCCTACCGTCGCTCTTCAACGCCATCTACTTTCGACCCGTCTGTCCCCAGCCGTCAACAACGCTGTCATCAACAACGTTCACTGCCGGACATCATCCGCTACACCTCCACCGCCACCTCCCACCGTGACGGCACGTGCGATATATCTCGATCTCGTTTAGCAGCACGTCGACTGCGTCTGCTATGCTACTGTTCATGTTGATCACTACAT
>NC_061509.1:284315241-284555434 GCF_022539505.1 Lolium rigidum
AATAGGAACCCGGGCGTTGATTTCGTCCGATTCCGAGAATATTTCGTTACTAGGATTTCGAAACCAAAAACAGCAGAAAACAGGAACCGGCACTTCGGCATCTTGTTAATAGGTTAGTTCCAGAAAATGCACGAATATGACATAAAGTGTGCATATAACATGTAGATAACATCAATAATGTGGCATGGAACACAAGAAATTATCGATACGTTGGAGACGTATCATTCCTCTAGAGGCACCGTTTACTGCACCTGCCCAGCAGTCTCCTGCATCAGCACCAGCTCGTGTACCAGCCCAGGCTCCTGCACCTGCCCCAGCCAGATCACCGAGGTCTCAGCTCATTGCTGTGGCCACCCGTGTGGTGACCAGGACGCATCTGAAGGCTATGTTCGTGAGTATATGACAAGCATAACTGCTCTTATCTTGATGTCTTCTCTGCTCAAAGTCTCACATGGTTCGAGTGCATTGGTGCCATTGACTAATTTTTGGTGGTATCTCTTGCTTTGAATCAGAAATTGCCTAAAAGTATCTCCAAAGATCTCAATGCTGGCCGAAGGGGCAAGATATCCCTCGTCATGGAGAGTGAAGGTCTCACCGTGGAGGGACGGTACTCCGTCGGTCCCACAGATGGCCGCTTGGCTGTTACTTCCAGGTGGAAAAAGTTCATTGACGGTGCCAAACTTCGCATTGGATCAAAGTTGAAGGTCAAGATCTTTCGATGCCGATGTGACATGCTGGTCATAAAGTTCGCGGTTGTCTAGTTCTGTTGCCCCATGAGCCCTTAGCAAATGCATTTGTAGTTATACTTATATAAGGTTATCTTATCTGAACTGCTAATTAATTGTATGGGTGGTAAAACTCCGGCAAGCTTTTGCTCTTAGCAAGTATGTATGTATGATCGGCTATTATGATAACTAATGTTTGTGTTCATCTTAATTTGCATTTCCGTTTTAGAAAAAAATTAATTTCTATTTTGGCTGACCTCGTTAGAGAACTATCGGATTGAACCCACAACATGATTCAAATAGATTCATTACACCGAGCCACATGTCTTGAACTTGCTATACACTACTTCCATTAATCGAGTGCAAGAAGGCTTACCCGAGCTGCTCGAACCATGGCGGATTCGAATCCACCTTATCTATCTAGAAATACAACCTTTGCGTAAAGAGGATTTGCAGTATGGGGAGGCTGACATTGGGGACCCATGAGCCAGCGAGCGTCGTCAACGTTTTAAAGGTGGCAGGAGATCGAAAGAAAAAATAAGCCAAAAATCAGTTGGTAAACAAATTCAAGAAAAGAAACATTTACCTTTACGAGAGGATGACATGCGGGACCCATGAGGCAGCAGGCATCCTCAACTATTTCAAGGTGGCAGGGATCAAAAGAAAAAAGGAAATAGCCGTAAATTAATTAGGGTCAAAAATAAATCCATCAAAGGAAACTTTTATTGTTCATAGAGGATGACATGTGGGACCGACTTGCCCAGCTGCGTCGTCATCGTTTCAAAGGGGGCAGGGGATCAAAAGAAAAAGGCAAATAGCCAGAAATTAGGGGAAAAAAATAAATCCAACAAAGGAAACTTTTATTGTTCATAGAGGATGACATGCGGGACCCATGAGCCAGCAACTTCCTCAACGTTTCAAAGTCGGCATGAGATTGAAAGAAAAAGGCAAGTGACATAATATCAGGAGCCAAAAATAATCCAAGAAAAGAAACTTTATTGTACATAGAGGATGACATGCGGGTCCCATTTTGTAGCAGCGGTCTCAACGCTTCCAAGGCGGCACAGGACCGAAAGAAAAATGAAGTAGCCAGAAATCAGGGTGTGAAAAAAAATCCAAGAAAAGAAAGATTTCAATTGGGCTGTATCTCGGACATCCGGGCCTTCGAACTATCCTGCTGGGCCTTTTGACTCATACAATTTCAACCCACTCCAAAAAAGGAAAGGTCGAATTTTTCTCAAAAAAAAAAAAACAGGAAAGTCCTATGCTTCGCAAAAACAAAAAACAAGGAGATTCAACATATAAGTTTGTTTATGTAGATATAAAGATTTAATTTATCCGTTTGCAATAGCTCAGAGCGAAATACAACGTTTATTGTCTGCAAAATAAAATATCACATGTTTCTTGTACGGGGAGGTCGACATCGGGGACCCATGAGCCAGCAGCGTCGTCAACGTTTCAAAGGCGGCAGGGGATTGAAAATAAAAAAAAAGCCAAAAATCAGTTGGTAAAAAAATACAAGAAAAGAAAACATTTATCGTTCTGAGAGGATGACATGCGGGACCCATGAGACAACGAGCATCCTCAACGTTTCAAAGTCGGCATGAGATCGAAAGAAAAAGCCAAGTGACATAATATCAGGAGCCAAAAATAATCCAAGAAAAGAAACTTTATTGTACATAGAGGATGACATGCGGGTCCCATTTTGTAGCAGCGGTCTCAACGTTTCCAAAGCGGCACAGGACCAAAAGAAAAATGAGGCAGCAGCATTCTCAACAATTCCAAGGCGGCAGGGGATCAAAAAAAAAAGGAAATAGCCAGAAATTAATTAGGGGTCAAAAATAAATCCACCGAAGGAAACTTTTATTGTTCATAGAGGATGACATGTGGGACCGACCTGCCAACAGCGTCCTCATCGTTTCAAAGGGGGCAGGGATCAAAAGAAAAAGGCAAATAGCCGAAATTAGGGGTCAAAAATAACTCCAAGAAAGGAAACTTTTATTGTTCGTAGAGGATGACATGCGGGACCCATGAGCCAGCAGCTTACTCAACGTTTCAAAGGTGGCATAAGATCGAAAGAAAAAGGCAAGTGACCAAATATCAGGAGCCAAAAATAATCCAAGATTTATTGTACATAGAGGATGACATGTGGGTCCCATTTTGCAGCAGCGGTCTCAATGTTTGTAATGCGGCTTGAGATCAAAAGAAAAGAAAGTAGCTAGTAATTAGGGGGTGAAAAAAATCCAAGAAAAGAAAGTTGATGGACATAGAGGATGACATGCGGGTCCCTTGAGCCAACAGCTTACTCAACGTTTCAAAGGGGGCAGGGGATCAAAAGAAAAAGGCAAGCCAAAAATCAGAGGGTGAAAAAAATCCAACAAAGGAAACTTTTATAGCACATAGAGGATGACATGCGGGTCCCATGAGCCAGCAGGTCTCTCAACGTTTCAAACGTGGCATGAGATCGAAAGAAAAAGGCAAGTGAAAAAATATCAGGAGCCAAAAATAATTCAAGAAAAGAAAGTTTTATAGTACATAAAGGATGACATGCGGGTCCCATTTAGCAGCAGCGGTATCACCGTTTGAGAGGCGGCAGGGGATCGAAAGAAAAAGGCAAGTGAAAAAATATGAGGAGCCAAAAATAATTCAAGAAAAGAAAGTTTTATAGTACATAGAGGATGACATGCGGGTCCCATTTAGCAGCAACGGTATCACCGTTTGAGAGGCGACAGGGGATCGAAAGAAAAAGGTAAGTGACCAAATATGAGGTGCCAAAAATAATTCAAGAAAAGAAAGTTTTATAGTACATAGAGGATGACATGCGGGTCCCGGTTAGCGAGCAGCGGTATCACCGTTTGAGAGGCGGCAGGGGATCGAAAGAAAAAGGCAAGTGACCAAATATGAGGTGCCAAAAATAATTCAAGAAAAGAAAGTTTTATAGTACATAGAGGATGACATGCGGGTCCCGAGTTAGCAGCAGCGGTATCACCGTTTGAGAGGCGGCAGGGATCGAAAGAAAAAGGCAAGTGACCAAATTTGAGGTGCCAAAAAAACTCCAAGAAAAGAAAGTTGATTGCACATAGAGGATGACATGCGGGTCCCATTTAGCAGCAGCGGTCTCAACGTTTCCAAGGCGGCAAGGGATCAAAAGAAAAAGGAAGTAGCCGTAAATCGGGGGTCAAAAAAATCCAAGAATAGAAAGAATTTTGGTTCATAGAGGATGACATGCGGGACCCATGATCCCGCATCGTAAACGGCTCGATCGGAGAACGTTGAACGAGATGGCGCGATCGAGAAAAATACAATGCCGGAGAGGCTGCCATCCGGGCCCTACATCCCTCGGCGGTGCGGATTTGCGTTGACTCGGCCGGCGAACCCGAGATTTCGAGATCCACCACGTCCCGGGCCACCATACGCGACGTTTTGGCCGCTTTCGTCGGGCTAGGTGGCCTCAAAAACGAGAAAAAAAGTTTTGACATGCACCACGGAGGGACCAAAAATCGTCGGCCATGGTACACCAGCAACCACGGCGCGACTTCAACTTCGTCGGCCATGGCAACTTTTCTTGTAGTGAGAGGATCCATGCGGCGTAGATAAGGGCGGAGACGGCGGCGAAGGCCTAGAGGAAGGCTAGCAGCTTGAGCAGGAAGCCGAGGCAGCACGCGGGCCAGCCCAGGCTCAGCGACGGATCTCTGCTCCGGCGACGCACCATCGTGTCTGATTCCCCAAGCAGCAGCAGCAGATCTTGATCTTGATCTCTCTCTTGTTTGGTTTGGATGGGATTAGAGTGGCTGTGAAGCAAGCAACGCAACGCGGATGAGATGAGGGAAGATGAGATGAGATGATTGGAATCGAATCGGGATGATGGATGGATGGATGCGTTGACTTGACTCACTCCTTGGTAGCGCGGCCCGGCCCATAAACAATTGAGCCCAGCCCAGGAGGAATGACGCTCCTCCCTCGATGCATGCAATGCATGGGATTGGGATGTTGCGCCAGCGCCGCCGTCCAAATCCAAGGCCGTTGATCCTCCTCACCTTTCCATGCAAATGCAAATGCACCGCACCAAACCAAACCGACAGAGAGAGACACACTCCCTATAAATGGCAAGTAGCATAACGAATCTAAACTCCTGACGTGAAAAAGCAACCTTTTACCGCAACAAACAGGGATCACGCTGACTGAAATTAACATAAGCACTAGGCAAGAAACTTGTGGTGGTGGACAGGGGAATCTAAATTGGCGATGTGAAAGAAACCTTTTACCGCAAAAAACAGGGGAATGATTTACACCGACTCAAATTAACATGAGCACTAGGCACGAGGATTGTAGTGGTGGACAGGGGAATCTAAATTGGCATTGTGAAAGAAACATTTTACCGCGAAAAACAGGGGAATGATTTACACTGACTTAAATTAACATGAGCACTAGGCCCGAGGGTTGTAGTGGTGGACAGAGTAGTAAGTAACTGGAGTTGCAGGCTACCAACGAATGTGTGATGTCGTGCACAATTAGTTAGTGGCCGAAAGTAAATCTCATGCATGGCTGCTTTCCAAATTTAACGTGGACTCTTTGTTTTTGTGCGTGGAACATGGACTCTTTGTTTTTGTGAACGGAACGCACACGTAGGCGCCCAGCCACCGTGATCAGGAAACCATTGAGTAGTGCGCCTCCATATTCCACACTTCCTTCAAATGTTACAAATATATAAACACAATTCACAAGATTGGACCAAGAAGGAACAGCACGAGTTATGAAGTCAGGTTCGGTAGAAGACGGTGTAGAAAAGTGTGAGCTTGAAGGACTCGAAAAAAAATCCCATAAATGACAAGTACATGACAACATACTACCTACAGTCCTGGTGTAAAATAAATTTGTACTGCATCAGGCTTCACACAATCGTGCTGACTGAAAGTTAACATAAACACAAGGCAAGATTGCACCGGGCAGAAGAGTTCTGAATTCAGGTCCGGGCGGAGGAGGAGGAGCAGCTCCGCAAGGAGTCCGCGCGGAGGGCGCGACTGCGCAGGCCGGCGAGCCCGCCGAACCCGCACTCCGCCTGGGAAAGGGCGCAGTGGTCGCCCTGGCCGGAGTCCCCGCCGCCCTCCGGCGTTTCTAGCCGGAACAGCGCTTCGCCGCCGGGGGGCGTCGTCGTCATCGACGCCGACGACGACGAGTACTACTGGGGTAGTACTGCCGGCGGCCACTGCGTGCTCGCAAACCCTGGCTAGGGTTTGCTTTTTTTTTTTAGTTTAAAGCCCATATAGGGCTTTCTTTTGTGTAAAAATTGCCCAAAATAGGGCTAAGTCTAATTACCGACTAGTTTAAATTTATGTTTTGTTGTTTTCCTTTTTCATTTTAATTTTTGTTTTATTTATTACATATGCGCTGCGTCCGCGCGTTGGGCGCAGCGCGCGACCCAAACGAACACGCGGACGCGGGCCGCTGTCCGCGTGTCCGCTAGGCCACCCAAACGGTCCAAAACGGACGGCCCAGCGCGTCCGTTTGGGTCGCGTGGTTGGAGATGCCCTTACCTCCTCCCCTCTTTGCATCCAGGAGGGAGGATTCAGAGTTCTTGGGAGCCAAGTGCCACTTCCATTCGTCGACAAGCCAATGGTTAGATTCGTTGAAACCGAAAGGAGCTTTACAGTTCCTGCACACCACATAAAAATCTGCCGAAATTCTGCACCGTGCATACGAAGAATGTGATATTTGATGATGATGATGGAATGGAAAGTATGCAGAATTCCTTGCCCCCAATCATTCACTGTGCCTTTCTCTCTAGTTACATGGGAACAGCAGACTGAGACCACCACCAGAAACTTTGCCACTGATACAGTCTTCACCAGATGATTTGCACTGGATCTGCAACTGAATATTTGATCATCTTGGGTAACAAAAGATAACGCGGACCATACGATAGAATAAATCGACATCCTCCCAATTGCAAAAGGGGTCTCTTTCTAATATGTGCAGCTGGGTCATAGAGCGTCTCCAGCAGCGTCCCCCAAAGCGTCCCCCAAAGGGATTTGGGGCGCGCCGGACAAAAAATGCGTTCCAGCCGCGTCCCCTAAAGCCCATTTTTGTCCGGCGCGGTCCGATACGGTGTCCGGCGCCCCGAGCCCGTCCCCGTCCCACAGGGGACGCACCGGGGACGCCGGACACAACGAAAAGCGAGGCGGGGAGTGGCGGGGCCGACTCGTCAGCGGCTCAGTGAAAAATCGTCTCCCACTCCCGCCAAATCCCGCCCCTCCCTCCATATCGCGCCTATCCCGCCGCGCATTTCTGGCCTCCCCCGCCTCCAATTCATTTCTCCTTTCCCCGCCGCCGATTCATTTCTCCTTTCCCCGCCGATTCGTTTCTCCCTCCCGCCGTCCACCCGCCGCCGCTACCTTCTCCCCATTCCATGACGCCGCCGGTAGCCCCCAAGAAGATGGCCAAGAAAGCGACCAAGAAGCCGCCGGGCAATGCGACGAAAGGGGCGAAAGCGCCGTTCGCGAAGCCGCGGAAGGCCCCGGCCCCGAAGAAGAGGCCGGAAGGATTGACCGATGATCAGTGGCATGAAGACTGTCTGCGCCGGAAGATGTCGACAGCGGAGCGGAAAGGGCGGAGGGCGGCGAAGCAGGAGAAGAAGGCTCTGGCGGCGCGCCAGCACCACCACTTAATGGCCGGGTGTATCGCCGCCACCAACGCGAGCCCATATAGTACGAACGTGTCGGTGTACGTTCCGGGAGTTTTCTCTCCGTCGTCATCCGCCTTCTACAACGACGCCCGCTCCGGCACTCCCGGGTGTGTGACGCCTAACTTGTCGCCGCACTACCAGGATGCGCTGCCGCATGGTGGCTTCAACCCCAACAACCTCTACTCCCCGGCGTACGAGCAGCGCGAGCCAGGACCCGGTGCGGACGGCGACCCTTTCACTGGCCGCAGGGGGCCGCTCGAATTCGACGGCGCCGGTGCTGAGGGTGCTGAGGAAGAGGAGGACGATGAAGAGGAGGGGGTGGAGGACGAGGACGACGACGAGGACGAAGAGGGCGGCGAGGAAGAAGACGAGGAGGGTGCCGGTGACGATGATCTCGTGGAGGTCGACGCGGACGGCGTGAAGAAGAAAAAGAAGAAGAAGGCGTCGGGCACACGAGGCCCCAAGTGGACGGCTTTGGAGGATCTTTGTCTGTGCGAGTCGTGGGCGACGGTGAGCCATGAGTCCATCATCGGCGCCAACCAAAAACACGGGAAGTATTGGGCGAGAATCAAGGCCGAGTTCGATGAGCGCAAGCTCATCAAGGGCAACTACAACAAATTAAAGTGACAATGAAGAGGAGCCAAAAGGCAATGTCGACGTGATGGGCCATCATCCAGGCGTCGGTGAACTACTTCCATGGATACCATCAGGAATTACTGACCAGAGCCGAGAGCGGCGCCGACCTCTCCCAAATGGTACGACTCTTTCTTCCATAATCTGTACCGTCTACATTGTGTTCGATGAAATGATTCCGCTTCCTTTGGCTAGTTTGATAGGGCCATGGAGGTTTACGCGAGGAACTCAGATGGGCATAAGCCGTTCGCGCTGATGCATTGCTATAGCAAGCTCAAAGGGAATGAGAAATGGCGGTTGACGTGCCTGTCGCTGTCCAAGGGGAAGGACGCCATTGATCTGGACGCGGCGTCGGCAACGTCGGCAGGGCGTCCTATTGGCAACAAGGCTGCTAAGGCCGCCTTGGCCGACGCCGCGTCGGGTGAGAAGACGCAGGCGTCGATCACGAAATGCCTCGCGGACGTCTCCTCGACCTTTCTCTCCCGCGCCAAAAAGAACGACGAAAGGTGGGCGGAGCTGCTCAAGAGGCAAGAGGAGAAGTTGGAGCTCAAGAAACGCAGGGACGACATGTCCCTGCTGAGAGCGTCGACGGAGGGAATGTCTCCCCGGACGCGGGCGGCGCACAACTTCTTCAAAGGCCAGATCCTCGACGACATCGAAGCCAAAATGGCGGCGGCCGACGCGGCGGCCCAGGAAGCGGCAGCGGCAGCAACTGCGGCGCAAGAGCCGGTTGCAGCGTCTTCGACTGCTACACCATCGTCGGCCTACGCAACAGCGGCAGAGGAGACAGAGCATGCACAGCACCAGGCAGATCGCGACGAGGTCGTCGTGATCGACGGACCTGCGTCGACTCAGGATACGTCGCCGTCGACCAACCCCTTCTTCTAATTTAGCATGCACTATATGGTCTGTATATGATCGCCGCTACTCTGATCGGCGGGAACGATCTCTTTTGAATGCAAAATTTGAAGTCTTGATTGGGGGCGGCGTTTGGGGAAACGCGGCTGGGGAGCGACGTCCCCCAAAGGCGGCACGAACAAAACACGTCCCCCAAACGCTCAATCCGACGCGGTTTGGGGGACGCGACTGGAGATGCTCTTATCTGACCAAAAGGATGGCTGGCAGGAATGTACCCCCAGGCATGGCTGTCGACACCCATCAGATATTCAGATTATTCTGCAATTGAGATGGAGATAAGACGCATTTTCCGATTGGTGGGCAGCATCCACTGGTTCAGGTCACATCTTGCTTGAATCTGAATCATTCCCTGCATTCAGGTTAAACCCTTTCTAGAAGAAAAATGACAGGTTTCTTGGTATTTGCACAGAAAGAAAGGGGCCTAGTGTTGATGCAGGTTGCACCAAAGACTTGGTTCAGAGAAGAGTATGGGGCATGGAATGGCTGAAACTGCACCAAAAACACTAGGGGCCTCTACTGATTACCATCTTTGCTCGCACCTCAGATGGTCATGCACACGAAATCAGATCTATTACACAGAAAACTACAGGAAACAACGCCACAACTCAACTGTGCACCCGTATGAACAGCTATACTTTACAGACAGGGACCACATACTACCTAGTCAACAGGTCTTTATAACCTCAGGCTTCCAGCCCCGCCATACGATCAGGCGGGAACCGAATTTGAATTCGTGGAACCTTCTCTTCAACGATCCTTTCTTCGTCCGCTTTGCACCCGGTTCAGAAACCGAGCCATGGTAGTGTAGAGGAGGCTGCGGCGGTCCGCTCTCAACGCTGTCCACAATCTTCAGAACCATCTCATACACCTCACTCATCTTTGGGCGTGATTTTGGTATACGGAGTAGACAGCGGTTTGCCACGCCTGCCAACTTTGTCATGGACTTGAGGTTGTAGTGTCCCTCCAGCCGTGGGTCTACAATGATGGGGAACCGTTTGACGTCAGATATGTATGGTTTCACCCAATCCAGGAGCTTCTGCTCGCCCTTTGGGCGGTTCCTGTCAATGGGACGGCGACCCGTGATGAGCTCATAGAGCAGCACACCATAGCCCCATATGTCACTTTTTGCAGTGAGGCGCCCAGTTTGCATGTACTCTGGCGCTGCATATCCTAGAGTCCCAACAACCTGCGGAAACATATTATTAAATGTCTTAGTTTAGATGGACGGATGTATCAAATTTAAGTTGTACTAAAAATTAAAAAACTGGCAAGAAGAAGAGAATGGTTTACTTTACTCTTAGTTAGGATGAATACTTTTAAACTGAACTCTTGTTACTTGTAGATGTGGTTGGCCTTCTCCGAAGGAGAAAAACGTGATTTCTTTACTGGACATATTATTTTGGCTAGGATATGTGTACATTCGTCATTCCGAAACTGCTAGAAGAATGAATATAGCACTCATTAACGCTTACTCAAGCTGAAATAGTAACTCATTTCTAGGACTTCCGTTGCAATTATCAAAAAAAAAAAAAAACTGTTCAGCACTTCAGAAACTAACTCATAGACCTTTAAGCATGCATAGAATAAAAATACACTAAAACAACTAATCAATTAAAGCATTTGAGATGGAGCAACTGGGTATCCATTTTCCAACTTCATTGCTATCACAAGGGAGTCATGTTAAAGAAACAGAAACAGCTTACATGTTATGTAGCCTACCTGGCATCATGATTATCTATATATTTCGAACATCGTATATTTGCAAGCATAATAATTAGAAGAATATGAAACAGAATGCTTTCAGAACACACTAACACAAAATGGTTCTTTGTTAGTATATGTTCGTACCGCTGTGGAGACATGGGATAGACCTTCCTGTGGTCCATGCCTAGCCAATCCGAAGTCTGACAATTTTGCATTCCAGTTCTCATCTAATAGAATGTTAGATGTCTTCAGGTCTCGGAAAATAACCTGCATGCATGCTAAATTAGTTAAATACACAACTTCTCCTATTGCATGCATTCTTTCTTGCTGAACGTACTTAGGCAGTGATGCTCACGCAAATGTTTCACATTCAATTTGTTTTAGTATAGACCACCAGAAAGCAAATGAATTACCTGAAAATCCATTTCTTCATGAAGATACTTCAGCCCTCGAGCAGCATCGAGAGCTACTTTTAATCTCATTGGCCATGATAGAGTGGAATTTGACCTACTTGCCAAGTGGTCATCCACACTTCCGTTGGGCATATATTCGTATACTAGAAGCCGCTGCATTCCACGCTCATCATCGTCAGCGCAATACCCTATTAGTTTGACAAGATTTGGATGATCAACAATCCCAAGCACATTCATCTCTGTTAACCATTCCTTCTGCCCCTGAACAAAGATGATATTATATTAGGAACCCAAACTAGTGGCTCAAGCTAGATTACGGTGTAAGTGACTTAGAAAGGGGTAAAACAGCAAGTGGAATTGAAATACTGGCATTCTTGTAACTTCGTTTACCAGTTTTTCCAATACTCTTCCACTAATTGACTCACTCAACCCAAGGATAGAACAACATGTAAGTTAACATGGACTCTAAATGAATTGGAAACTAACAGGTAAAAATTATAGTTTTTTCTTGCCTGAGGCAATGTCTTTTTCTTAAGAATGACGAGTTCAAAATCAAGTGTTAGTTTCAAGATGCCGAGATTGAAGATTCAGAACCAAGTCCAACTGTCCAAGTTACACTACAAATGATTTATGACTCGTCACCGGCTCATCACAATGGAACAAGTGGATTGTAATAATTGTATGGTATTATGACCTTGCTATCTAATATTGTATCGTATTATGCACTAGCTATCTAACAATTTTAAGAGCAATCTCTAACAACAATATTGTCAGCAGTACAATATGGTGAAAGAACTTGCCTGAACCCCTTTCCGATTCAACTGCTTGACGGCGATCTCGATCCGCTCAGTTGGTTCATCTGAGTTCTTGATGACTCCCCTGTACACACACCCAAACCCACCCTCGCCAACCATGAGCGACCTGCTGAAGTTGCGCGTAGCATTCTTGAGCTCGGAGAAGGTGAACAGCCTGAGGTTGCTGGGGTGGTCGGTGAAGCTTGGGTACTGCGTTCTCCGTATGGACTCGGTGCTCATGTCAGAGGCGTTCAGGTTGTTGAGATCTGAGCCAGACCGGGCCTCGCGGTCCGTCGACGTCGTGCTGAAGGACCGCACTGTGGCCGACTTGGTGGTCGTATGCTCCGTTTTGGCCGCTCCATTTAAGAAAGGCAGACACCTCATTGCTGTGCTGCAATACGTTGGGAGTTAGTCAAGAAACTATTGAGTGGTGGGCCTCCATAGTTCATACTTCCTTCAAAAGATTGGATCGTGAAGAGGCAGTACGAGTTATGAATAAAGGTTCTGGAGAAAGTAACTGAGCTGTTGCGAGCTAAGGACAGAAAGTATTCCTTAAAATAAGCACTAGGCAAGAAACTTGTAGAATTCAGGTTCAGGTGAAACATTTTTTTGCTGCGGGCAAGGGAAGGCACCAAATTCAGAGCTTCCTATAAACTCCTCATCGTGTAAGGCAGTATTTCTTAGATTCTGTTTGGGGATGGTGAATTGTCCGACTAATGGTAGTTACTGTCAGCACAACTTGCGTAACTGTACTCGTAATTGCACCGTTACTGGATAAAGAACTCCCTATAAATGGCAAGTAGCATAACGAATCTAAACTCCTGATGTGAAAAAGCAACCTTTTACCGCAACAAACAGGGATCACGCTGACTGAAATTAACATAAGCACTAGGCAAGAAACTTGTGGTGGTGGACAGGGGAATCTAAATTGGCGATGTGAAAGAAACCTTTTACCGCAGAAAACAGGGGAATGATTTACACCGACTCAAATTAACATGAGCACTAGGCACGAGGATTGTAGTGGTGGACAGGGGAATCTAAATTGGCAAGTACATGACAACATACTACTTAGAGTCCTGGTGTAAAATAAACTTTGTACTGCAACAGGCTTCACGCAATCGTGCTGGCTGGAAGTTAACCTAAACACAAGGCAAGATTGTACCGGGCAGAGCAGGCAGAAGAGTTCTGAATTCAGGTTCAGGTGCAACAAGTTTTTGTTGCGAGCAAGGACAGGCACCAAATTCTGAGCTTCCTAGCCATAAACTACTCGTCGTGCCAAGGCAGTATTTCTCAGATTCAGTTTGGGGATGGCGAACTGTCCGAAGATTGGTTGCGTAATTGTACTCGTATAATTGCAACATTAGTGGAGAAAGAGCTCCTCATAAATGGCAAGTTGTTTAACGAATCTAAACTCCCAGTGGTGGACAGGGGAATCAAAACTGGTGATGTGAAAGAAACCTTTTACCACAACAAACAGGGCATGCTGACTGAAACTAACCTGAGCACTAGGCAAGAGAGTTCAGACAGAGTTGTGGTGGTGGACAGAGCAGTAATCAAGTGGAGATGCAGCGTAGGCGTGCAACCAGCGTGATCCGGCGACGGCGAAAGCTAGTAAGGGCGGGCACCGATTTCAGAACTCCCTAGCAGTAAACCCATCGTCGTGCGGAGGCAGTATTTTTTAGATTCAGTCTGGGGGTGGAGAATTGTCATAATAATACAGCACGGCTTGCGTAATTCGTTTTTTTTTTTTGAAACTTTCGGCTTGCGTAATTCGTAATTGTGTTACTACTCGTAATTGCACGGTTAGTGGAGAAAGAACTCCCCATAAATGGATACCGAATCTAAACTCCTAGTGTAAAAAAGGGAACTTTTGCCGCAATAAATAGGGATCACGCTGACTGAAAAACCTAAGCACTAGGCAAGAAACTGGTGGTGGTGGACAGGACAGGGAACCTAAACTGCTGATGTGAAAGAAACCTTTTACCTCAACAAACAGGGAGAGGACTCGCGTCGACTGAAATTGAGCTGGGCACTAGGAAGAGTAGCGCTAGTACCTAAGTGGAGGTGCAGGGTAGGCGCGCGACCGCCGTGATCCGGCGACGGCCAAAGCTCCGCTAAAACCAATCCCGGCGCAGATCGTGGACGGAGACGGAGGACACAGGACGGGAGCACCACCGAATCAACCAACCAACCACGGGAGCAGAGCAGAGCAGAGCAGCGGGGTGGGGAGGGAGGGAGGGAGGGAGGACGAACCTTGGGCGCGCTGCTGGCGACGGCGGAGGAGCAGGAGTCTCGGGAGCTGGGAGGAGCGCCGATCCGGGAAGGCACGAGGTAAAGGGCGTAGGCAATGACGGAAGGAAGGAAGGAGAGGGGAGGGGTGAAGTGAAAGAGATTGGTGGACTGGACCTGGGGCAGTCAAACCTTGGATGGATGGAGGTCGCGACGGCTGGTACTGCTAGATATTTGCTCCTCTCGTCCACCTACTGGAGAGGAGAGGTCCGAGGAAGAAGATGAGGAGGAGCAGGAGGGAATGGGAGGATTCAGAAGTGGTCTTCTTCCTCGTCGCCGCGGTCGTCGGTGAAGGAGGGGTGCAAGATCGGGGGAGACTGATGAATAGGGTCGGGATCGATACGTAGCGGAAGGCACGCAATCATTAGTCTAATCCCATCCACACTGATACAGTGCTAATTTATTGCCCAATGCTCAGTCTTGTTTGGATTACTAAATCAGCGGCAGCGCAATTGTCATCCCGCACTGGTCTCGTGTATGCCGTGTGATCGTACTCCCTCTGTATTTTTTTAATTCAATTTGTCTTTTTAAAAGTTAATCTTTGTTAAGTTTGACCAAAAGTATAAGAAGAAATATCAGCAACTATAGTACCAAAGTGCCTCCTATGAGTTCCGAATTACAAAATGATCTACCTAGGCGGACGATTGTATTTCGGTGTGTCTATTTATTCATTTTTTTTTGTTTAAAGGTAGCTACCCGAACCTGCCGCTCGGTTCTATTCATTCATTCAAGTCTGTATATATGCAGTTCATATTAAAATAATGGGTGTGACTAATTATCGGTCTACGGAGAACTAACTTACTCCCTTCGTTCGCGAATAAGTATATATATATGTTTCATTCCTTTTTAAAAAGTTAATTTCTAAATATAGCAACACATGTGATATTAAATTGCTATACTATTGAACTACAAGTTAAGATGAATCTAGCGACATTAATTTATTATCATAAATGCGGCTACTTTTTTCTAAGAAGTCGGTCAATAATGTTTGGCTTAAGATATATCCAAACATACATGTATTCGAGGACGGAGGGGTAGTTCTCAGTAGAATGACGCCATCGAATTTGAGTTGCAGCCGATGTTGCAACTCATCATTAGCCCCGATCACAAAGAAAATCCAACGGTTTTGAGGCACTTTCGTAGTTGCAACCTCAGTGGCAACCGAAAAAATTCGGTCGCAACCCCACTTGCAAACCAACTTGCAACTTAAATGCACAAATCACGATGTAAATACAACGGTTGCAAGAATCTCCTAAGCACTAACTTAGTTCTCGGTCTACTCATAACTCCCATCCACATCACTAGTCTAATCCCATCCACACTGATACAGTGCTAATTTATTGCCCGATGCTCAGTCTTGTTTGGATTACTAAATCAGCGGCAGCGCAATTGTCATCCCGCACTTGTCTCGTGTATGCCGTGTGATCGTACTCCCTCTCTGTTCTTATTTATTTAGTTTAATTTGTATTTTTAAAAGTTAATCTTGTTAAGTTTGACTAAAAATATCAGCAACTATAGTACGAAAGTGCCTCATATGAGTTCCGAATTACAAAACGATCTATCTAGACGGTCGATTGTATTTTGTATTTCGGTGTGTCTATCAGTTCATATTAAAATAATGAATGTGACTAATTCTTGGTCTACGGAGAACTAACTTACACCCTCTATTCGTGAATAAATATATGTTTTCCTTTTTCTAAGTTAATTTTAAAAAAAATTGATTGAACTTTTACATAAAAATAGCAACACATGTGATCTTAAATTGCTATATTATTGATCTACATGTTAATATGAATCTAGCAATATTAATTTACTACCATAATTGCGCAGAAATTCAATTCGGCACATGGGTGCATATGCTCCCTCCACCCAAAAAACGTATTTCTAGTTATCAAAAAAAATTAGCAAATAATTTCGCATGTACATCTCGATAATCTATATGCGTTTGTGTAGTTTCGCGAGAAACCGATATTTTTTATAGTCGATGTAAAAAAGACAAAACAAGTCTCAGAAAAAGCCTTATTTTTAGCACTAAATTTTGTCTTTTTTACACAGCTCAAACTACAAGTTGATTTTTCATGGAAAGACTTTCTGTGTATGTAGCATGTCAAGATGTACACGTGAATTTTTTGTTTGAAATTTTTTGACATTTCAAAATGTATCAAAGTTGTAGTTTAAACTAAAGGGAGCATATGCACCCAGGAGCCAAAACACCACTCCCCATAATTGCGGCTACTTTTTTTTTCTAAGAAGTCGGTCAATAATGTTTGGCTTAACACATATCCAAACATGCATGTATTCGAGGAGAGGGTAGTTCTTGGTAGAACAACGCCATCGAATTTGAGTTTCAACCGATCATTAGCACCGATCACGAAGCAAATCTAACTGCTTTGAGGCATCTTTCGTAGTTGCAACTGAAAAAATCTAGTCGCTATCCCATTTGCAAACCAACTTGCAACTCAAATGCACGAATCACGATGTAAATTTAATGTTGCAAGAATCTACTAAGCACTAACTTAGTTCTCAGTCTACTCAAAACTAACAATTCCCTCAAATATACATAAGCCCACTTATAATTTGACCTTCCAAGTAGAGTAGCGTGGGGTAGTCTTATATTACATCCGTTCAAAAAGTATAAGCCGAACGGATGTAGTAAAATGTTGAGGCTCTGGGTTGTGAAGAACGTCCTTGCTTGGGAGTGGTATTATGGCACCCGGGAGCTCCTGGTTTTTAAATTTCGTATTAAATACACTTTCAAAATATTGAAAATGTTGGATCCAAAATTTAATGGTACATCTCCAAATTCTACGTCATGATCACAAGCCGTTTCACGGAAAACCGATATTTTTAGTGTTACGTGTAAAAAGATAAATTTTGGTGTAAAAAAGGTTGCCAACATGATTTTTTTTTTGTTTTTTTCACACAAGCCATAAGAAATATCTGTTTTTCGCAAAATTTGATGTGTGCACACATAGAATGATGATACGTAAGTGCGGAAATTTGCGCTCTAACTTATGAAATTTTGAAATATTTTTTCAGTGGCAGGAGAAAATGCTCTCATGTGCAAATTGAATTTCTGGTCCTTACTCTGAGTACTTGCTACTGCTCCGTATGAACGTCCCTTTTCTTGTTTCAGGTTAATTACACCTGTCCGACCTGGTTGGTGGTGGGGAGGAAATGTTGGGCTCAACCACCCCAACTAGCTCGCCACTTTTTCTTGAACCTGCTGCCTGCGTCTTCACATTCGTTCCAACACTCCAAGGAAAAAAGAGCCATGAGCCATGTCACTAGCAGCGCGTACGATCCCAAGGGAAGAAATACGGAGTACTATCAACATATTGTACTACCTCCATTTCAAGGAATAAGGCGTCCTTGTTTTACGTGCTTTTTGGTTGACCAAGATTTATTTCAAATAGATAAATATTATTTATATGAAATTAGTATCATTAAAAAGTGATTTTCAATATGAATCCAACGATACTAATTATATATAATATAATCAAGACTTTGTTGCTTAATTTTTATGATCAAAGTTTGTCTTGAAATACGCGTGCGCCTTATTTCTTGAAACGGAGGTAGTACGTAGTAGCGACTGTAGAAAGGGATCTTATGTGGATGACTGATGTAAAAAAAGGTCGATCTAGAAGAAGAGCAGCACGGGTTGCATAACTGAATTAATGGCCAGGTGAATTACTGACACCTCATCGACCGGCCGGCCGGGCATGAAAGATTTCACGCGCTCCATTCCGCTTTGCTACCCTTTTTATCGCTTTCTTTCTGGGCGTTGTTGATCCACTTTTTGTTTATCGGTCACACCATCCATCTGAAGTTGGCAGGATAGCCTGCTAGCGTAGCACCTGGAGAACTGATCCTCAACAGCCCATGACACGTGCACGCGTATGTCCACGTGTAACGGCGTAAGTGAGCAGCCGTGACCTGTGATGGGTGTGATGTGATTAAGACCAGATAGCAGCACAGGTGGCTGCGTGAGTTCATGTGTGAGTTCATGTGCGGATTCATCGTCAAGGATATATATAATACTAGTATTACAGTTCGTGCTAATCCGATATGATCAGGGCGGCTTTGGCTACAGTCTACGACTCCACTGGTGTAGTATACGTGCCTACATCCGGAGTTGCGGTCGATATATAGTGAAATGTAGTACGGAGTACTACGTATTGTACAGTCCAGTGGTTGAGGTGTTCACCAACAACATATATAGACGTACCTTCCTGCCATGAAAGCTATTATTAAAACCGGGCTCCACTTGTGTCAAGTGCATACTCACCCTCAGTCAATCTACCACCTGGCCCCGCTTGTCATACAACTGGTTACTTGCTCGCAAAATTAATCAAGAAAATTCAAAGAACGTTCTTCTCGATATATAGCCTCCGACAAGGTCTTGGATGGACTATGCAAAATTAATTGGAAAACGGTTTGATATCCTCGAGTATTAGGTCTTGGTACCCTCAACGCTGATTTCTTTGTGATAACTCTTAGATTGCGATGACCATGACTTGAATGGAAGGACATAGAGAAGAGTTGATTCGGTTTAGGAAACCCTTGCACTGGGAGGCACCATGGCTAAACGATAGGAAGCCTACAGATATTGCCCCTCATCTTTGGGGTCTCCAAAAGGGAAAACAATCGTATCAAGCAAGTGTTGCATAATGATGCTTGGGTCCCTAAAATAAATATGACGGCGTTTTTTCAATGGCTCGTGTTGCCTAATCTATTGAGCTATGGCTTCAACCTAGACAAGTGCACCTCCATGCCAACGTTGATATGATATTGTTTGGAACCTCTCCGTAAGCGGCCAATACCGCATAAGTGGCTCAACTATCTAGTGCTAATGCTTCAATGAACATGAGAACAATGATATGGAGCATTTGGGCCGTTCCCGAAACAAAGGATCTTTTGCATGGCGTAGCACCTAAAATAAGCCTTGGACAGCTACTCAGTTGGAGAAGAGAGGTTGGCAAAATTGCGACAGGTGCCCATGTTGCAAGAGGGTTCCGAAACCAATTGCACACATATTTGTTCATTATTGTTTCACCACAAGACTTTGTTGGGGTCCCTTTAAAGATTGACTTGGCTTGCACCACCTTGACCTTGCCCAATGGCCAACCAACCAATCCACTCTTGGTGGTCCTCCATGACGAAGACAAAATCTAGCCTCCCTTACTCTTCTTTCATCTTGGTAAATTTTTAGCGTGCAGAATTTGCGGGTCTTCCACAACAAAGACGCATCCCCTTTGGCACTTCTTGCGAAGATAAAGTTTGAGGTGAACCTTTGGGTACCTGGGGGCGCGAAAAGTTTGAGTTATCTAATTACGAGGGTAGCATTATATGTAGTAAGAGCATGTCTAACAGACCCCTAAAACCCCAACCCCGTAAAATAACCGCCGATATACGGGGTAGAGCTCTACCCGGCCGTCTAGCAGACCCCGTAAATCAACTCCCTGTATTGAATTTTTACAGTTTTGGCTACGGGGCGGCTCCTCGCCCCTTGCAAGTACAGGGTGGGAGGCTAAATACAGGGCCAATCCCTCACCTGTGGTGCGCTGAATTTTCACCAAATTGCAACTGCTTCCGCCATGGAGCCCCGCTGGAGAAACGTGCGACCACCTCCGCCGCGCCGCCGAGCGTCCGTGGCTGCCGCGCTGCAGCCTGCAGGTCTTCTCGCGGGCGGGGGCGGGCGGGGGCGGCCGTGGCCAAGGCAGTGGCGGGCGGAGGCCGCCGTGGCCAAGGCTGTGGCGGGCGGGGGCGGCCGGCCCACGGCTGGTGGCGGGCGGGTGCCGTGGTGGGCGGTGGAGACGGGGCCGTGGTGGGCGGGGGCGGCCGGCCCACGGCTGGTGGCTGGCGAAGGCTGTGGTGGGCGGGGGCAACGGGGGCCGTGGCGGGCGTGCGCGCCGGCAGGGGCGGCGGCGGGCCGGTGGCGGCGGGCAGGGGCGGCGGCCGGCCGGGCGGGGCAGGGGCAGGGGCAGTGGGGCTGGAGGAGGAAGAAGGAGAGGAGGAAGAAGGGGAAAAAAGAAAAAAAAATGATTTGGCATATTCTAGAAATATGCTCTTTTACAGTTTAGGGATACGGGTTCTGCTAGCTCGTCCGAGTTTTCGGCCGGCGAAAAGTGAATACAGGGTACTCGTGTTTTAAGGGACGAAAATATACGGGGCCTGTTAGACATGCTCTAATATGTAGTACTATATTTTCTTGTAAAACTCCCCTCTTAATTGGGGGAAAGCTTTTGCCCCCATTTTAAATAGAAAACTGAGCTTCATTGGTCGGCTTATTTGCATAGACACCGTTTGTTTAATTAAGATGTGTTTATATACACACCGAAGAATGAAATCGGGAGGCTGATGAATGAATAAGGTCGGGATTCCGGGGATGCTATGCGAGCAACGCCTGACGAACCCACGCAATCATTAATCTAATCCATCCATCCCGCTAAGCTAATTTATTATTGCTCACTGCTTAGCTCGGAGCACTAGTACTCTATTCATTTTCTCAGGAGCAGCTAGCACACCTGTCATTCGTCGATCCCTTCGTTTGTGTGGGTGGAAACTATTAGGAGAAAAACTGATAGCGATCGAGAGAGAAGCAAATGAATAAATCAACTGTGTTTATTCCATTGATGAACAACTATTTATACAAGGTGAAACGTCGCCTTACAAACCGACATATCAAGAGGCGGCGTTTCGGGATCAACCGTCGGAGACGTTTTCTACATCGTGGGAGCGCCGTGACGGTTGCCGAAGCAACCGCACAGGATATTACATAGGGAGGATTACATATTTAATTAAGTAAACTAATTAAATCCTAACACTCCCCCTAATCCTTCCTTGCACTTGCGATTGAACATACTTGGATTAATCTTCTCCAAAAATCCTGTGGGAAAAATGTGAGAAGTAGTGTAGGATATGCTGGTAAAACTCCTTCAAACCCTGTGGGAAAAATAAGGAGAAAATGATCCAACATATAATGATTATTGCCTCCGTTAACTCGATATGAAGTATATCCATAGAAATTAGAGGGCAATAAATATGTTGTGTATACTTTCCTAAAAACCCCGATGGGGAAAACAGAAAATATGACATATAATCTTATGTTGATATTACCTCATTAAAAATCTTTATGAGAACCTGTAAAGTAAACTCACTAAGGAAAAAAAGAGTATAATATGATGCTTTGAACAGGAGTAATTCAGGAAGATACTCCCTCTGAATCTTGCAAATCTCGGAGTCGTCGCATACCAATTCCATGAATATATTTCTGGAACGTTGAAGTTGGTAGAGACTTTGTGAATAGATCAGCGAGGTTATCGCATGATTTTACTTGCAAGATGTTTATTTCCCCACTCTTTTGGAGTTCGTGGGGATAAAACAACTTAGGGGCAATATGCTTAGTGATATTGCTTTTGACGTATCCTGTTTGCATCTGTGCAACACAAGATGCATTATCTTCGTAGATAATGGTAGGTGATTCGATAGAACCAATTCCACATGATTGTTGTACGTGGTTTATCATCCTGCGAAGCCACACACATTCGCGTGATGCCTCATATAATACGATTATTTCAGAATGATCGGTGGATGTTGCAACTAGAGTCTGTTTCGAAGACTTCCATGATATTGCAGTTCCACCATGTAGGAACACAAAGCCGGTTTGTGATCTGGTATTATGGGGATCAGATAAATAGCCAGCATCCGTGTATCCAATCATATTGGTGTCCAGATTTCTCTGAAACCGAAAGAATAGGCCAAGATCCTTTGTGCCTTGGAGATATCTAAAGACATTCTTTACTCCCGACCAATGGCGTTTGGTAGGAGTTGCGCTGTGTCTAGCAAGTAGATTCACTGCAAATGCGAGGTCAGGTCTCGTACAATTTGCAAGATACATAAGCGCTCCAATGGCACTGAGATATGGAACCTCGGGTCCCAACATCTCTTCTCCATCATCCCTCGGCCTGAACGGATCTTTCTCTACGTCTAGAGATCGAACCACCATGGGAGTTTTAGACGGATAGGATTTGTCCATATTGAATTTCTCCAATATTTTCTGGATATAGGCAGCTTGGTGTACCATTATTCCCGAGGGAAGGTGCTCGAGTTGGAGACCCAAGCAAAATTTGGTTTGACCCAAATCCTTCATCTCAAATTCTGTCTTTAGATGATTGCGTGCTTCATCAATATCTTGTGTGTTGCCAATGATGTTGAGATCATCGACGTACACTGAAATGATGCAAAATTCTGAAGAGGACTTCTTGATGAAGACACATAGGCAGTCATCACTGTTGGAGTAACCCTTGCGAAGAAGGAACTCACTAAGTCGGTTATACCACATCCGTCCCGACTGTTTCAAGCCGTATAGAGACTTGTTCAGTTTTACACAGTACATGTTGCGTTTTGCGCTTGCATCCGGGACAGAGATTCCGTCTGGAACCTTCATGTAAATGTCCGAATCTAGTGAACCGTAAAGATATGCGGTCACGATGTCCATCAACTGCATAGATAGACGATTTTGCACTGCCAAAGATATTAGATATCGGAAAGTGATACCACTCATAACTGGAGAATATGTCTCATTGAAATCAATGCCGGGTCTCTGCGTGAAACCCTGTGCTACGAGCCTTGCTTTGTATCTCACCACCTCATTGTTCTCATTCCGTTTGCGGAGGAGAACCCATTTGAATCCCACAGGGAAAACACTGGGAGGTGTAGGTATTGCTTCTGTGAATACCTTCCTTTTATTAAGCGAGGCTAATTCTGCTTGTATTGCATCCTTCCATTGAGGCCAGTCGGAGCATTTTTCACGCTCAACGATAGTCCTTGGATCATGATCATTAAGAAGGGTATCTGCAATTGTAGCAGAAAAATAAGTGTCGACAATCGTAGACTTACGGTTGAATGATTCTCCAGAATCGATATAGTTGATGGATATCTCGTGCACCGTTGATAACTCTTCGTGATTTCCCAATAGGCGTGAGTCTAGGTGTTCCGATGTCCCAGCCAGTGTGTGCAAGCTGGAGTTGGGTTGTGGAGGTTGCCCTTCCACTGGGTGTATACTACCCATAAGGTGTTTGTCAACGTTGAGTTGACTTGCATCTACTGACTTTGAGGAGTTTCTCCTCATTCTCCTTTGCTGCTTGCGAGAAGCAGGATCCTGGTCAGAGACCGTACTACTCCCCTGATACGTCTCCAACGTATCGATAATTTCTTGTGTTCCATGCCACATTATTGATGTTATCTACATGTTTTATGCACACTTTATATCATATTCGTGCATTTTCTGGAACTAACCTATTAACAAGATGCCGAAGTGCCGATTCTTGTTTTACGCTCGTTTTTGGTTTCAGAAATCCTAGTAAAGAAATATTCTCGGAATTGGACGAAATAAAAGCCCGGAGGCCTATTTTCTCACGAAGCTTCCGGAAGACCGAAGACGAGACGAAGAGGGGCCACGGGGTGGCCAAACCCTAGGGCGGCGCGGCCCCACCCCCGGCCGCGCCGGCCTGTGGTTTGGGCCCCCCGTGCCGCCTCTCGACTTGCCCTTCCGCCTACAAATAGCCTCCGTGACGAAACCCCCGGTACCGAGAGCCACGATACGGAAAACATTACCGAGACGCCGTCGCCGCCGATCCCATCTCGGGGATCCCGGAGATCGCCTCCGGCACCCTGCCGGAGAGGGGAATCATCTCCCGGAGGACTCTACACCGCCATGGTCGCCTCCGGAGTGATGAGTGAGTAGTCTACCCCTGGACTATGGGTCCATAGCAGTAGCTAGATGGTTGTCTTCTCCCCATTGTGCTATCATTGTCGGATCTTGTGAGCTGCCTATCATGATCAAGATCATCTATATGTAATTCTATATGTTGCGTTTGTTGGGATCCGATGAATAGAGAATACTTGTTATGTTGATTATCAAAGTTATGCTTATGTGTTGTTTATGATCTTGCATGCTCTCCGTTATTAGTAGATGCTCTGGCCAAGTAGATGCTTTTAACTCCAAGAGGGAGTACTTATGCTCGATAGTGGGTTCATGCCCGCATTGACACCGGGACGAGTGATGAAAAGTTCTAAGGTTGTGTTGTGCTCGTTGCCACTAGGGATAAAACATTGATGCTATGTCTAAGGATGTAGTTGTTGATTACATTACGCACCATACTTAATGCAATTGTCCGTTGTTTTGCAACTTAATACTCGGAGGGGTTCGGATGATAACCTCGAAGGTGGACTTTTTAGGCATAGATGCGGTTGGATGGCGGTCTATGTACTTTGTCGTAATGCCCAATTAAATCTCACTATACTCATCATGATATGTATGTGCATTGTCATGCTCTCTTTATTTGTCAATTGCCCAACTGTAATTTGTTCACCCAACATGCTGTTCGTCTTATGGGAGAGACACCTCTAGTGAACTGTGGACCCCGGTCCAATTCTCTTTACTTGAAATACAATCTACTGCAATACTTGTTTCTACTTGTTTTCTCTCGCAAACAATCATATTCCACACAATACGGTTAATCCTTTGTTACAGCAAGCCGGTGAGATTGACAACCTCACTCGTTTCGTTGGGGCAAAGTAGTTTGGTTGTGTTGTGCAGGTTCCACGTTGGCGCCGGAATCTCCGGTGTTGCGCCGCACTACATCCCGCCGCCATCAACCTTCAACGTGCTTCTTGGCTCCTCCTGGTTCGATAAACCTTGGTTTCTTTCCGAGGGAAAACTTGCTGCTGTGCGCATCATACCTTCCTCTTGGGGTTGCCCAACGAACGTGTGAAATACACGCCATCAAGCTCTTTTTCTGGCGCCGTTGCCGGGGAGATCAAGACACGCTGCAAGGGGAGTCTCCACTTCTCAATATCTTTACTTTGTTTTTGTCTTGCTTTATTTTATTTACTACTTTGTTTGCTGCACTAAATCAAAATACAAAAAAATTAGTTACTTGTTTTACTTTACTTAATATCATGCATGTTTTTATTTCACTAGTTTGGCATAATGTACAAGAGTGAGCTTCTTATTCTATTTCCTGATTTAAAACATGGATTGTTTGATGCGAAAATTAAAAAACCTATGGAATCTTATTTGCATGCTGGTAGTAATATTAGTATGAACGCTTTGAACACCATTGTTGATAATGATATAGAAAGTTCTAAGCTTGGGGAAGCTGGTTTTCATGATATTTTTAGTCCCCCAAGCATTGAGGAGAAAATTTTCTTTGATGATACTTTGCCTCCTATTTCTGATGATTATAATGATAGTGGTCTTTTGATGCCACTTACTGCTGAGAGTAAATTTTGTTGTGATTATACTATGCCTCCTACACTTGATGAGAATAATAATGATAGCTACTTTGTTGAATTTGCTCCCACTACAACTAATAAAATTGATTATGCTTATGTGGAGAGTAATAATTTTATGCATGAGACTCATGATAAGAATGCTTTATGTGATAGTTATATTGTTGAGTTTGCTCATGATGCTACTGAAAGTTATTATGAGAGAGGAAAATATGGTTGTAGAAATTTTCATGTTACTAAAATGCCTCTCTATGTGCTGAAATTTTTGATGCTACACTTGTTTTATCTTCCTATGCTTGTTACTTTACTCCTCATGAACTTGTTTATTTACAAGATTCCTATGCATAGGAAGCATGTTAGACTTAAATGTGTTTTGAATTTGCCTCTTGGTGCTCTCTTTTGCTTCAAATACTATTTCTTGCGAGTGCATCATTAAAACTGCTGAGCCCATCTTAATGGCTAAAAAGAAAGAACTTCTTGGGAGATAACCCATGTGTTATTTTGCTACAGTACTTTGTTTTTATTTTGTGTCTTGGAAGTTGTTTACTACTGTAGCAACCTCTCCTTATCTTAGTTTTGAGTTTTGTTGTGCCAAGTTAAGCCGTTGATAGAAAAGTAAGTACTAGATTTGGATTACTGCGCAGTTCCAGATTTCTTTGCTGTCACGAATCTGAGCCCACTGCCCTGCAGGAAGCTCAGAAAATTATGCCAATTTACGTGCATGATCCTCAGATATGTACGCAACTTTCATTCAATTTGAGCATTTTCATTTGAGCAAGTCTGGTGCCATTTTAAAATTCGTCAATACGAACTGTTCTGTTTTGACAGATTCTGCCTTTTATTTCGCATTGCCTCTTTCGCTATGTTGGATGAATTTCTTTGATCCACTAATGTCCAGTAGCATTATGCAATGTCCAGAAGTGTTAAGAATGAGTGTGTCACCTCTGAATATGTCAATTTATATTGTGCACTAACCCTCTAATGAGTTGTTTCGAGTTTGGTGTGGAGGAAGTTTTCAAGGATCAAGAGAGGAGTATGATGCAACATGATCAAGGAGAGTGAAAGCTCTAAGCTTGGGGATGCACCCGGTGGTTCACCCCTGCATATATCAAGAAGACTCAAGCGTCTAAGCTTGGGGATGCCCAAGGCATCCCCTTCTTCATCAACAAATTATCAGGTTCCTCCCCTGAAACTACATTTTTATTCGGCCACATCTTATGTGCTTTTTCTTGGAGCGTCGGTTTGTTTTTGTTTTTGTTTTGTTTGAATAAAATGGATCCTAGCATTCACTTTATGGGAGAGATACACACTCCGCTGTAGCATATGGACAAATATGTCCTTGGTTTCTACTCATAGTATTCATGGCGAAGTTTCTCCTTCGTTAAATTGTTATATGGTTGGAATTGGAAAATGATACATGTAGTAATTGCTATAAATGTCTTGGGTAATGTGATACTTGGCAATTGTTGTGCTCATGTTTAAGCTCTTGCATCATATGCTTTGCACCCATTAATGAAGAAATACATAGAGCATGCTAAAATTTGGTTTGCATATTTGGTTTCTCTAAGGTCTAGATAATTTCTAGTTTTGAGTTTGAACAACAGGGAAGACGGTATAGAGTATTATAATGCTTTCAATATGTCTTTTATGTGAGTTTTGCTGTACTAGTTCATCCTTGTGTTTGCCTCAAATAACCTTGCTAGCCTAAACCTTGTATCGAGAGGGAATACTTCTCATGCATCCAAAATACTTGAGCCAACCACTATGCCATTTGTGTCCACCATACCTACCTACTACATGGTATTTTCCAGCCATTCCAAAATAAATTGCTTGAGTGCTACCTTTAAAATTCCATCATTCACCTTTGCAATATATAGCTCATGGGACAAATAGCTTAAAAACTATTGTGGTATTGAATATGTAATTATGCACTTTATCTCTTATTAAGTTGCTTGTTGCGCGATAACCATGTTTACTCGGGGAACGCCATCAACTCATTGTTGAATTTCATGTGAGTTGCTATGCATGTTCGTCTTGTCCGAAGTAAGGGCGATCTACACTGAGTTGAATGGTTTGAGCATGCATATTGTGAGAGAAGAACATTGGGCCGCTAACTAAAGCCATGTTCCATGGTGGAAGTTTCAGTTTTGGACAAACATCCTCAAATCTCTAATGAGAAAAGAATTAATTGTTGTTGAATGCTTAAAGCATTAAAAGAGGAGTCCATTATCTCGTTGTCTATGTTGTCCCGGTATGGATGTCTAAGTTGAGAATAATCAAAAGCGAGAAATCCAAATGCGAGCTTTCTCCTTAGACCTTTGTACAGGCGGCATAGAGGTACCCCTTTGTGATACTTGGTTAAAGCATATGTATTGCGGTGATAATCCAGGTAGTCCAAGCTAATTAGGACAAGGTGCGAGCACTATTAGTACACTATGCATGAGGCTTGCAACTTATAAGATATAATTTACATGATGCATATGCTTTATTACTACCGTTGACAAAATTGTTTCATGTTTTCAAAATCAAAGCTCTAGCACAAATATAGCAATCGATGCTTTTCCTCTATGAGGACCATTCTCTTTACTTTTATGTTGAGTCAGCTTCACCTATTTCTCTCCACCTCAAGAAGCAAACACTTGTGTGAACTGTGCATTGATTCTTACATACTTGCTTATTGCACTTATTATATTACTCTATGTTGACAATATCCATGAGATATACATGTTACAAGTTGAAAGCAACCGCTGAAACTTAATCTTCTTTTGTGTTGCTTCAATACCTTTACTTTGAATTATTGCTTTATGAGTTAACTCTTATGCAAGACTTATTGATGCTTGTCTTGAAGTGCTATTCATGAAAAGTCTTTGCTTCATGATTCACTTGTTTACTCATGTCATACACATTGTTTTGATCGCTGCATTCTCTACATATGCTTTACAAATAGTATGATCAAGTTTATGATGGCATGTCACTCCAGAAATTATCTTTGTTATCGTTTTACCTGCTCGGGACGAGCGTAACTAAGCTTGGGGATGCTGATACGTCTCCAACGTATCGATAATTTCTTGTGTTCCATGCCACATTATTGATGTTATCTACATGTTTTATGCACACTTTATATCATATTCGTGCATTTTCCGGAACTAACCTATTAACAAGATGCCGAAGTGCCGATTGTCGTTTTCTAGCTGTTTTTGGTTTCAGAAATCCTAGTAAAGAAATATTCTCGGAATTGGACGAAATAAAAGCCCCGAGGCCTATTTTCTCACGAAGCTTCCAGAAGACCGAAGACGAGACGAAGAGGGGCCACAGGGTGGCCAAACCCTAGGGCGGCGCGGCCCCACCCCTGGCCGCGCCGGCCCGTGGTTTGGGCCCCCCGTGCCGCCTCTCGACTTGCCCTTCCGCCTACAAATAGCCTCCGTGACGAAACCCCCGCATGCGAGAGCCACGATACGGAAAACATTACCGAGACGCCGTCGCCGCCGATCCCATCTCGGGGGATCCCGGAGATCGCCTCCGCACCCTGCCGGAGAGGGGAATCATCTCCCGGAGGACTCTACACCGCCATGGTCGCCTCCGGAGTGATGAGTGAGTAGTCTACCCCTGGACTATGGGTCCATAGCAGTAGCTAGATGGTTGTCTTCTCCCCATTGTGCTATCATTGTCGGATCTTGTGAGCTGCCTATCATGATCAAGATCATCTATATGTAATTCTATATGTTGCGTTTGTTGGGATCCGATGAATAGAGAATACTTGTTATGTTGATTATCAAAGTTATGCTTATGTGTTGTTTATGATCTTGCATGCTCTCCGTTATTAGTAGATGCTCCGGCCAAGTAGATGCTTTTAACTCCAAGAGGGAGTACTTATGCTCGATAGTGGGTTCATGCCTGCATTGACACCTGGGACGAGTGACGTAAAGTTCTAAGGTTGTGTTGTGTCTGTTGCCACTAGGGATAAAACATTGATGCTATGTCTAAGGATGTAGTTGTTGATTACATTACGCACCATACTTAATGCAATTGTCTCGTTGTTTTGCAACTTAATACCGGAGGGGTTCGGATGATAACCCGAAGGTGGACTTTTTAGGCATAGATGCAGCTTGGATGGCGGTCTATGTACTTTGTCGTAATGCCCAATTAAATCTCACTATACTCATCATGATATGTATGTGCATTGTCATGCTCTCTTTATTTGTCAATTGCCCAACTGTAATTTGTTCACCCAACATGCTGTTCGTCTTATGGGAGAGACACCTCTAGTGAACTCGTGGACCCCGGTCCAATTCTCTTTACTCGAAATACAATCTACTGCAATACTTGTTTCTACTGTTTTCTCTCGCAAACAATCATATTCCACACAATACGGTTAATCCTTTGTTACGACAGAAGCCGGTGAGATTGACAACCTCACTCGTTTCGTTGGGGCAAAGTAGTTTGGTTGTGTTGTGCAGGTTCCACGTTGGCGCCGGAATCTCCGGTGTTGCGCCGCACTACATCCCGCCGCCATCAACCTTCAACGTGCTTCTTGGCTCCTCCTGGTTCGATAAACCTTGGTTTCTTTCTGAGGGAAAACTTGCTGCTGTGCGCATCATACCTTCCTCTTGGGGTTTCCCAACGAACGTGTGAAATACACGCCATCATCCCCCTCTTTTTGGGAACGGGTAGTTGAGTGGTTTTAGTTGGTACCTCCACTCTTTCGGGCGCATTTCTGGCCGGATTCAAGGATTTTGTGACACCTTTTAGATCAGTAAATGAATCTGGCAGATTATTTGCAAGATGTTGCAAATTTATGATTTTCCGAACTTGGAGTTCGGTCTCTTGGGTACGTGGATCAGAGGCTGAAATGGCAAGAGCATTCCAATCAATTTCCGGGCATTCTTTCTGGTACTTGAAATCTCCCCCTACTGCCGGAAAGTGTTCCTCGTCAAATATGCGATCGGCGTGACGGGCCGTGAATAGATCCCCGATAAGGGGTTCCAGGTACTTAATAATCGACGGCGATTTGTACCCCACATAGATCCCGGCTTCCTATGTGGGCCCATGGATGTCCGCTGAGGTGGTGAGATCGGGATGTATGTAGCACATCCGAACTTACGCAGATGGGAAATGCTGGGTGGATTTCCACGTACCAATTGCGAGAGGGAAGTACTCGTGATATGCGGTAGATCACAATTGGATTAAGTCGGCAGCGTGTAAAACTGCGTGACCCCAACACGAGGTTGGCAAGCTGCAATTCATTAACAAAGGTCTTGCAATGAGTTTGATCCTCTTAATAAGGGACTCGGCCAAACCATTTTGAGTATGGACATATGGAACGAGTGCTGAACTTCAATCCCCGTGGCCATGCAATAGTCATTAAAGGCACGTGAAGAGAATTCTGCAGCGTTGTCCATGCGAATTGATTTAATTCGACTCTTCCGGATAATGAGCCTGTAACTTAATTACTTCCCTCATTATCTTGGCAAATGCATGGTTTCGTGTGGATAGAAGGCACACATGTGACCATCGTGTAGATGCGTCAATCAAAACCATGAAATACCGAAATGGTCCAGATAATGGTTGGATGGGACCACAAATGTCTCCTTGAATTCGTTCAAGAAATTGAAGTGGTTTACCTTGTATCTTGAGGTGTGAAGGCCTCAGAATAAGCTTTCCCGTGGCACATGATGTGCACACAAAATCCGATGACTGATGAAATTTGGACTCATGCAAATTATGACCAATGGAATTTCTAGTAATCTTCCTCATCATCCCGATGCCGGGATGGCCTAGGCAATCATGCCAGGTTTGGAATGCGTCAACATTCTGGAAAATTACCCTGTAAGCAACATGTTCTACGGGCTTGATGTACGTGTAGTACAGTCCAGACGACAGAGAAGGAATCTTTTCAAGTACTTGCTTGCCATATCCGTAATCTTTTGTGAAGAGTAGATACTCCCCTTTGTTGTCTTCATGGGTTTCGATGTGAAAACCATTCTTACGGATATCTCGATAACTGATTAAGGTACGTGAAGAATCGGGATACAACAAGGCATCCTCAAGTATCACTTGTGTACCGTTTGGGAGGGTAAATATGGCACATCCGGTGCCAACAATTACCGTATCGCGTCCATCGATAGTCAAAATATCACCATTCATCTTTTTCAGAGTTTGGAAATATTTCAACTCCCTCAGTATGGAGTTTGTGGTAGCACTGTCCACAAGGCATAATTCCTCTTCCATCGGATTGTCCCCGTAGAGAACTTTTCTTCTTCTTTTCTGATCTTTGTCCTTCTCCGGCTGTTTGCTCTCGGCAGAGCGTGCTGATAACGTATTAGGAGAAAAACTGATAGCGATCGAGAGAGAAGCAAATGAATGAATCAACTGTGTTTATTCCATTGATGAACAACTATTTATACAAGGTGAAACGTCGCCTTACAAACCGACATATCAGGAGGCGGCGTTTCAGGATCAATCGTCGGGGACGGTTTCTACATCGTGGGAGCGCCGTGACGGTTGCCGAAGCAACCGCACAGGATATTACATAGGGAGGATTACATATTTAATTAAGTAAACTAATTAAATCCTAACAGAAACATCACCGAACTAATAAATAACAAACAGCATCAGAAGAGCATTTTCGCACTCAGCAGCTAGCTGCTAGCTAGCTCACCTCAGCGACCTTTTTTTTGTCAGATAAAAAAAATCAGTGTGGATCGCCCTGTTCCTGTAAATGTAAAACGGTGGCAGCTGGACGACGTGCAACCCAGCTGGCATGGTTTTGACAAAGCAAAATTAACGTTATTTTTTTTTTTTTGACAATTTACCGCTGCGTATGAACAACTTTTCTCCTTGAGGTCATTACACTTAATTTTGTCCGATCGACCTGGTTGGCTGGTTGGTGGGATCTGGGAAGGAATAACAAATGTTCCGCTCACCGATCAACCACCACACCCAACCAAAAATTTCTTTGGATCGTACGTACGAGGAGCCGCTAGTGCCGTGGTCTATGGCATGAAAGCGAATGTGAAGAGGAAGACTTCTTGACTAGCAGCTGCATGCAGAAATGTTTGGTGTAGAAAGAAGAAGAGAACGGGAATCTGATCACGGGTGAATTGCTAGCTAGGTGGACAACGTCAGCCGGTGACACCTCATGGAACCGCCATTGAAAGGTCTCACAGGTTCCGTTCCACTTCGCTTTACCCGTGAGTGCAGAGAGAGTAGTCAGCCGATGATGACACGTGAGCATCCATCCACGTGTTGGCAAAGCAACGTGTCAAGTTCGCAGTTGTGGAGCGCTCTACGTGTTCTAAGCCAACAGATCCGTGCCAAGTGCTAAAGTGATTTTTTTGGCACCTGGTACCGTCGAACCTGATTGGAACAGTTCCAAATTTGACTATACTTACAAAATTTCTTAAGTTACATGGTGTTCGCGTAGTACTAAGTTGCATGCCTTTTAAAAAGCTGCAGGATTCCTTCAGGATCTTTTGCACGACATAGCACCTGAAATAAGCCTTGGACAGCTACTCTGTTGGAGAAGAGAGGTTAGCAAAAATTACGACAGGTGCCCATTTTGCAAGAGGTTTTCGAAACCAGTTGCACACCTATTCGTTCATTATTGTATCACCACAAGACTTTGGGGTCTCTGTAAGGATTGACTTGGCTTGCACCATCTTGACCTTACCCAATGGCAAAACCAACCGATCCACTCTTGGTGGTCCTCCATGACAAACACAAAATCTCACCTCCCTCATTTGATTCATAGGAATTGTATAGGAATTGTGTAGGATTTGTATCCTATTGGAAAATTTCCCACATAGGTTATTTGGTTCATATGAACATATTATATAGGAATCTTGTAGTGTAAATCCTATATATAAAAATATTAGATCATACCTCACGAAAAAATTCATTTGTTACAATCAAACATATTTGATGTTCTCATAGAATTTAAGCATCCTATCCCTACGATTTTCCTATTCCTATGCATTTCCAATCATGTGAATTTAAGCATACAATCAAACACATTTCAAGAAGGTCAAGGAGGAGCCATGGAAGGCGTACACCTAGAGTAGGCATTGTGGTGCGGCGCCGAAGACCCCGACTACATCCCAGGGCTCACGCTCGTCCTTGAGAGTCGTGCAACGATCTGTGCGCAATAGCAACACCATTGTTTGTCAGCATTGAGTGGTCAGCGTGCGACACATGAACTACCTAGACCTTGAAATGTGGGGTCGAAGCGGGCACCAGCGGTAGCGTGGGAGGATTCGGTGGCGCATGAACTAGCAGCACCGGCCCTAGTTGCGACGTGAAGGACAAGGAGGCCTACCGCTGGTTCTAGTACCGCAACGATTAGTTTAGATTTTATTTTAGTTTAAATTTTAGTGGAATTTCATTAAAATTTGTAATATATAACCAAAAACAGTATGAATTAGATTGGAATTTTCGTTTCAAATTTTAAAATCCTATTGAAGGCACCGTTGGGGGAAGACGCCCCCATACGTGACAGCTAGTGCCAACTGTCCCATGCGCTCGATATGGCGTTATTACTGGTTGTAAGGAGGCTTAAAGGTTCTAACAGTTGCCAATTTACTTAACCTAGTGATAGATGTGGTGATTTTTGTTGCATGGTCTTTGTGCTTCTAGTGGAAAAGGTGTTGTTCTTGACATGTTTCGTCTTCCTTTTGGTTATCCCCACTGGCTCGTAAACCATGTACTAAGTACACCCTTGCTACACCTTGTATGCTTTTTCTCTTTTAGATGCCTTATTTTCTTTTACTTGTATGATAACAGTGGCCGTTTTTTAATGGAAATCGACAAGGCGAGACTTGTTTGGTGAAAAGAAAGGGGAGCCTCTTGAAAAACACAAGGAGCTGTCCCCAACTCACCATGCACTTGTCTTTGATGCTTCTCACACCAAACTTACTCGTTCTTCTCAAGTACATGCCGTATAAAGTCGAAAAGTCACTGCTTACTAAGGTTAATCGAATATAGAAAAGAGTGTGAACAATTACAATACTATAAATTAATAATGTATGTCACTAACTTCTGACTTTGTCAAAGTGTTTTCTTGGTCTCCTTTGCTTCGTTTTTCAATGGGATCGATGTAACACCTTCTTTCAAATAATAAATTCACATATGTTGGTTTGTGTTCTATTTCATCTGATACATAATAAGTGTCATGGTTGAAACTGTAACCACAATACTTATTATTTGTTTAAACTAAAATTAGAACATTTATTATGGATAAGATGGAGTACATTTATTTAATTTTTTGAGGGAAAAATATTATAAAAATGGTGGGCTACACCTTGGACCTGGACTTGGGCTCTCCTAAGTCAATTGCTTGAAGGCCACTACTATAAGTGAAGGCCCAGTAGACAAATGGGCGGGCGCAAGCTCCTCGTAGAGATCGGGCCTCCCATATTGAGACATCTGCGCTGCGCAAGCGTTCACCAGTCACTGACAACTGGGCCTCCCACCCCGCCACGACCTTGTACTCCCTACGCCTTGTCCACTGAACCGTATATTCATCCAGCCAGCCACGTGCCCCGGCCTCTACTACCACCGTCCGATGAACCCCGCGTCGTGGACAGTAGACGCGCCCCATTCCCGACCATCCTTTCTCCCTCCATGGCGCGAGCGCGACCACCCCGCCTCCTATTTCTGCTCTCCACCACCACCGCCCCGCGCCGCGAGCTCCCCTCCCCATCATGGCATCCCGCCCAATGCCTACCTCCACCACCACCACCAACCCCTAATTTCTCCCACCGTAGGTTCGACCAGCGTCCACCGCTCGTCCGTCCGAGTTTCCATGGCCCGTGTGGCGGCGCGCCAGCTCGCCGCCGCGCTGCTCCTCCTCCTCACTGCAGTCGCCGTCGCCATCGACTTCCCCGCCTACCCACGGCATTCCCTCGAGGAGGACATCCCGGAGGACGACTACGGCGGGGACGGCGTCGGGGGCGGCGCGGCGGCCGGCGGGGGCGGGACCAAGGGCCTCGCCGGCAACCCCGTCGTCGCCGAGATCGTCAACAAGCGCCTCAAGGCCCTCACCGCCACCTTCGCCATGGCCATCCGCGGCGAGCTAGGATACTGCATCAAGGACACGTACGTCATTAACACTAACGTCCTGATCGATCTCATCACCGAGGAGGGAGCCGTGGTTGATCCGATTTTGCTGGTTGGTCTCCTGCAGGGACTCGGAGTGGGACCAGGCCTTCAACTTCACCAAGGACACGTCCTTCCTCAACACCTGCATGAAGCAGACCAATGGTACACACACACACACACATCTACGTACATAACCACCACGAATCCAATCATTCATCTTTGTACCCGGCAGACTCCTACATTTGTACAACGATTACATGATGTTGATAATGTTGGTGGTCTCTGTCCACAATGTTGTCATCTACCATCTTGAATCTTGGGGTGGAGGAGAATATATGGAGCACTTACGTTGCAAATTAACTGAATGCTATTTCAAACCTACACTGGCAAGCAATCCAGAGGATGGATCTGTCGTCGTTGCTGCAATGAAAATGACCCTGGCTTCGCCATGATCTCCCAGGTGACCTGCACCAGCGCGTGTGCACCGCCGCGGAGATGCTCTTCTACTTCAACAGCCTCATGGACAGCGGGGAGGAGACGAGGGGGGAGAAGAGCTACATCAGGCCCAACAAGAACTGCAACCTCACCTCCTGGATCGACGGCTGCGAGCCCGGCTGGGCATGCAGCGCCGGGGAGCAGAAGGTCGACCTCAAGGACTCCAAGGACATACCCTACAGAGCCGACGACTGCCAGGCTTGCTGCGCCGGCTTCTTCTGCCCCCACGCTCTCACCTGCATGATACGTAAGCTTCACCGCCACGGAACATTATCAGGATGAAGGCTCGGTTAAATGTTTCAGGATTTGGGTGTTGCTGCTTATGTTTTGATGCATCCTGTTTGTATCCATTTGTTCTCATGCATTCCATTGTTAGTTCCTACTATGCTTACCTGCTATGTTGGCCTACAATGAAAATGCGTGATAACAGTTTACAATGCTTAGGTGTAAATAACAGACTTTCCATTGGTCTAAAGAAATTTGTGTCCTACAACAGTTTGACCGATCCACTGAATTATCAGAGGCACTTATCCTATGTTTAACATCTTCTCAGGAGTAATCAATTTTTTTTTTTTTGATGATTTCTCTTGTGTGCTGTCACCTGCAGCTTGCCCTCTTGGAGCATACTGTCCGGAGTCCACCTTGAACAAAACTACAGGCATCTGCGACCCGTAAGTCGTCTACTCGCCTGTCCTTAAAATTCTTAATTCCAGACGAGCATAATAACGCTGAAGATGTATTCCAGATACAACTATCAACCACCCGCTGGGAGCCCCAACCACACTTGTGGCAGTGCTGATAATTGGGCAGATGTGATCAGCACTGATGATGTGTTCTGCCCAGCTGGATACTACTGCCCCAGCACCACCAAGAAACTCCCTTGTAGTAGTGGGTAATCCTATCTATCTGATGTTTCAAATTGTTCATTTTGATGATAATTCCCCGCCAGTGATATTTACTAGGCATGTTCTTCGTACGGTTGATTTCTGTTGCTCTATCAAGATGCTGAGAGTATCAGGTGTTCTTTTGCAGGTTTTACTGCAGGAAGGGATCAACAGCACCAACCAGTAAGCTAAACTTCTCTTTGCAAAGTTGGAATCCAGTCTTCTTGATTTGTCCGCATCCTGACGCCGCCGCTTCTTCACTGCAGGATGCTACAAGAAGAGCGCTTGTCCACCGAACTCTGTTAATCAGGACATAACAATTTTTGGCGTATTGTTAGTGGTAATGCACTAGCAAATCGATAGCATGACATCCCTTGGAAGTTGCAGCTATTGAGGTTGAAGTCTTTATTTTTTCCACGGTTCTGCAGGTTGCCTCCTGTTTAGTCCTTTTGATCATCTACAATTTCTCTGGCCAACTTCTGACCAACCGTGAGAAGAAGCAAGCAAAATCTCGAGAGGCTGCTGCAAGGTATGCGAAAGATACTGCACAGGCTCGGGAAAGGTGGAAATCTGCTAGAGATGTCGCCAAGAAGGCCAGCAGTGGCCTGCAGTCGCAATTGTCGCGCACCTTCTCGCGCAAACAGAAGCCTGGACAGACAGGGGGGATGTCGTCGAAAGGTCTTCCTTCAGTCGGAGCAGATGGTGGTGGAAAGAAGGACAACTTCGCCGACATGAATGAAGATGCACCGGAGCCAGATTTTCATCTGGAAACCGGAGACAAAGGCAAAAAACCAAAAGGGAAACAGATGCACAGCCGGAGCCAGATTTTCAAGTATGCATATGGTCAAATTGAGAAGGAAAAGGCCCTGCAACAGGAGTTACAGGAGAACGACAACAACTTGACCTTCTCTGGCGTGATAAACATGGCGAAAGAGCATGATGAAACTTCGAGAATGGTCATCGAGATCGCGTTCAAGGATCTATCTCTGACATTGAAGGGCAGTAAGAAGAAGCTTTTGAGGTCCGTGACTGGAAAGCTCATGCCTGGCCGTGTAGCCGCTTTCATGGGCCCATCTGGTGCTGGTAAGACCACATTTCTAAACGCTATCGCCGGCAAGGCAACTGGTTGTGACACATCAGGCTTGGTACTTATCAATGGTAAAGTAGAGCCCATTCGTGCGTATAAGAGGATTATTGGCTTTGTTCCCCAAGATGACATTGTCCATGGCAACCTAACTGTTGAAGAAAACCTCTGGTTCAACGCAAGATGCAGGTACTTTCCCTAGAGTTAGCCATCTATCTTTTCAGCCTGTACCAGTGGACTTACGATATGTTGTTGAATGTCAGGCTTTCAGGAGACATGTCAAAAGCTGATAAGGTCCTCGTCGTGGAGAGGGTCATTGAGTCTTTGGGGCTGCAGGCAGTTAGAGATTCTCTGGTCGGGGATGTGGAGACACGTGGCATCTCCGGTGGTCAGCGCAAGAGAGTCAACGTCGGTCTAGAAATGGTCATGGAACCATCGGTGTTGATCTTGGATGAGCCAACTTCTGGTTTGGATAGCGCATCCTCCTTGCTTCTTCTCCGCGCCCTTCGCCGGGAAGCTCTTGAAGGCGTCAACATCTCCATGGTTGTTCATCAGCCTAGGTTCACTTTCAAACTCAAATACAGAACAATATGTGTTTGCCTCATTGCCTACATTTCTCCCTGACTAAACACCTCATTTGTCCTCTCAGCTATACGCTGTACAGAATGTTTGATGACTTGATACTTCTCGCAAAAGGGGGCATGACGGTATACCATGGGCCGGTGAAGAAGGTGGAAGAATACTTCTCAGGGCTGGGCATTGTTGTGCCAGACCGTGTGAACCCACCCGACTACTATATCGACATATTGGAGGGCATCGTGAAGCCAAACATGAGTGCGGGCGTAACCGTGAAAGACCTGCCGCTCAGATGGATGCTGCACAATGGCTACGATGTTCCACGGGACATGCTGCAGAGTTCCTCCACGTCTGAATCTTCGTCCGGAGGAAGTGCAGGACCTTCCTCCCCCAGTGCTGGCGCAGGCCCATCCTTCGCAACAGAACTGTGGGCCAATATCAAGGATGTCATCATGCGGAAGAAGGATGAGTTTGATTATAACAAGTCAACCGAAGATTTGTCGAACCGCTGCACTCCCGGCATCCTTAGGCAGTACAGGTACTTTCTGGGAAGGTAAGGTCTCTCACATCTCTGCATCAAAGATAATATTTCCTAAGGAAATCTTCTCTAGTTCTTCTCAAGAACAACACTGTTTTATCTCTTTTCTTCTTCAGGGTTGGCAAGCAAAGGCTCCGGGAGGCAAGGATTCTCGGTGTTGATTACTTGATACTCTGCCTTGCTGGGATATGCCTAGGGACGCTGGCCAAAGTTAGCGACGAGACATTTGGGGCGCTTGGGTACACTTACACTGTCATTGCTGTCTGTAAGTCTGACTTGCCTTCTCTGATCTTGAGTAAGCCTACTGCTATATGTCTATGTCTCAATGTTTACTTATGTTAAGATGCCTCTGTCACGTGTGATGCAGCTCTGCTTTGCAAAATCGGAGCCTTGAGGTCGTTCGCACTGGACAAGATATACTACTGGAGGGAGAGAGCCTCGGGGATGAGCTCGCTGGCTTATTTCCTGGCCAAGGACACCATCGACCACTTCAACACCATCGTCAAGCCCATCGTCTACCTCTCCATGTTCTATTTTTTCAACAACCCCAGGTCATCCATATGGGAGAACTACGTCGTCCTTGTCGCACTTACGTACTGCGTAACAGGCATTGGATACACCTTTGCCATCTTCTTCCAGCCTGGCTCCGCACAGCTGGTATTCATACATGTTTATGTTTCTCAATTTCATTACTGCGACCATCAAATTAAGAGAAGCTCTTGGCACACCCTTATAGATTGCTTATCATTTCTGGTGACACATGCTTTTTTTGCAGTGGTCTGCACTCCTCCCAGTCGTTCTGACCCTGATAGCAACTCAGCAGAAGAACACTATCATTGCTGATCTTTGCTACACAAAGTGGGCTCTGGAGGCGTTCGTGATCGCCAACGCTCACAAGTACATCTCCCCATCAAATTCTTCCCTAACATACACAAACTCGTAAGTAAATTTGTCTCTGTATCAAGCACCTGATTGTTCCTGGTTGCAGCTACTCCGGGGTGTGGCTGATAACACGATGCGGTTCGCTACAAAAGAGCGGCTACGACATCAGCAACAGAAGTCTCTGTTTATGGGTGCTCATGGCCAATGGGGTGATCTTCCGCTGCATAGCCTTCTTCTGCATGGTAGTCTTCCAGAAGCATTAAGGCGCCCCCCCTCTGTTGATAGATACTGCTGATCCATTACTGATTCTTTCTCTGCGTAACAGAAAATGTACAATTAGAACTTTCTGTGTTCACAGCATGAGGTGTAGATAAGAACAGATTTTGTTTTACCTTTTTGTTGTTGACATGTAAGAACAGGTTGTTGTTGAGTAGCAGGCAGCTGGTCAGGAATGCCCTAATTTTATGTAGAGGCGTTATCCATTTCAGGTTAGCTGATAGCACATGATAGAGGAACAGTTCACTTGTTGCATTCAGTGTAAATTTCGAATAGCAACTGTCAAATTATGTGTGTCTGTTCATTGTCAGGTTTGTAAAATCAGTACAGTTTTCATAACTGTCAAATTCTGTGTGTCTGTTCATTGTCAGGTTTGTAAAATTTCAAATGCAGCTGGCAACTAGTGGTACTTGAAGTTAACAGTAGAGTTTTCATAACTAAAAGTTCAGAAGGCAGCATTACATTATCTTGTTTTGTCAGGTACATGATCAAACAAGGATGATACTAATACACAATCTGATACAGAATGTGAGTAGTGCACTAGAAGCAATTCAGTATTGCAGCCTCAAGCAAGAACTTAACAACTTGTATTCTATTTGAGAGGACATGAAACCAAGCCAAAAACTCTCGCTAACCATTTTATAGCAGCTTGACCATAGCCAACATACTACAAAGAACACTAATTTTCCCCAGAAGTTTCCTTGGAGTTGACCTGAGTCCCAGCCAAGTCCTCCAGAGTGAAATTGAGAGTATCCGTTGCGCCTTTCTTCACCTCCTCCCCTTTGTCCGCCAGGAAGTCCTCAATGCTCCCGGGCTCACCGAACCAACCGAGCCTGTCTGCCATCAGGTGGAGGTTGTTGCAGCCACCACAGCGGGCGACCACCACCCCGTTCTCGTACGACTCCCGGCTGGCCATCTTCATAGACCTGGTGTCGCAGACCTTGCACGTGAAGATCATTGCCAGGTCGTGTCTGGGCGAGATTTTCAGGCTCGAGGCGTCCCTGACTTTGAAGCTCGACTCTGCGGCTGCAGGGACCGAAGGTGGCGGCGGCGGAGGGGCGTCGGGTTTGGAACTCTCTTGGTCTTGGTGACCCTCGTGCGGGCTGCTGTTGCTCGCTTCGATGATCGTTTGGAGGGACCTTAACCCTGCGGTTGCTGGAGAAGGAAACAATAGTCCTGCAATGGCATAAGTTCCCAGTTTGCTGTTAGCTAATTTACAATGCAAAAGTGCCAATAGCTGACATACATATGATGAAAATCTTGAGTTGTTTGCCAATCTGTCAGGAACTAATAACGACCTCCCACATAGAAACATGCTCTTCAGAATTCAGGGTCACTCCCATAAGAGGGAGCACATCACAACACAAGGGACTACTAGTAGTACTACTGCATCCCCCCAAAAAAATCAAAGGCTTTGAGTGGATCAATCGTACAGCGCGCGCAGAATTTTTTGACAAAACCATGGGAATTTGAACAAACAAGCGCTTGGGGGATGCCAACAGGTTAGGGATTTTGACCCATGAATCTCTGACCACTCCAGCAAGAAAGGTTACTACTGGGAGATTTATGCAGGGTCTTCGGGGGAGGCTAACAGGTTGGGGGCTCACCTCGAGGAGAAGGAGCGGTCGGTTGAGAGAGGACGCCGGCGAGACGGCGGCGCAGCAGCGGGAGCATCCGGGCGGCGGCCATGGCGTCGGCGGAGGAGAGGAGAGAGCGGCCGCGTGTGCTTTGTTTATGTCCGTGTCTGAATTATTTTTCGAGCAAAATGTCCGTGTCTTCTTCTTGGAGGAGAAGAAGAGGCCCGTGTACTCTTAACTGGGCCGGTCCTTTTATATGGGCTAAAACTACGAACATGTGGTCTTTTTTGGAACAAAAGTGCAGTAAAAGAACAGAACCATTTGGAAAAATGATTACGAATAATTTGTGATGCTTAATACATGTTTAAAAAAATTACTTGAGAGGTTTAAAAATTTTGCTCGCGATATTTGAAAAATGTCTGTACAATTAGTAGAAGTGTGATGTTTCAGAAATGATTACGATCCTTCAAAATGTTTGCACCGTACAAATAATAGTTTGCGAGGTTTAAAAAAGTGTTCGCAAGATCTAAAGTACGTGCGTATAACTTAAAAATGGTGAGGTTTTCAAAAAATGATATCTATGCTTAAAAATGTTATGTACGGTCAAAAAAAAGTTGCAAAGTTCAAAAACTTGTTCACGAGATTTTTAAAAATGCTCATAGAATTTTAAAATTCGTGAGATTTAAAAACTATTCGCGAACCTTATTGATGTTCATACGGTTCAAAAAATTAGGTTTCGACGTTCAAAAATTTGTAAAAGGTTCAAAAAAGTTTGTACAACTAAAAAAACCCTTAAAGTCTCAAAATGTTCGCAGCCTTAAAATTGTTTGTATGGTTCAAAAATAGTTTGCGCTGCTTAAAAATTGTTCGCTAGATTGAAAAGTGTTTATGCGATTAAACAACATTTTCAAGGTTTTAAAAAATTGTTCGTGAGTTTTGACAAATGATTGTAATCTTAAAAAAACTTGAGGTTTCAAAAATGTTCACGGACCTTAAAATTGTTCAAAAAATAGTTTGTGGGATTTTAAATTTGGTCTAATAAAAGTTAGTATTGTTTTAAAAAGTTATTGCAAGATTTAAAAGTGTTCATGTGACCGGAAAAATAGGCGTGCAATATTCACTGGATTAGAAAAAGCATTCACACATTGCACAAAGAAATAGAAAAAAAAAACAAAAAACAAAAAAAAAGTGAACTAATTAACATGACAAAAAGTAGACCACGTGTAGCTTAATAACTTTGTTCAACTAGATGCTAGTATGGTCGTTTGTGTATATTTCGGTCGCGTCACTTTAACCCAAGTATGTAAGCAACCGTACTAGACACGATACTGCTTTCCTGCATTGGAAATACTTCTGTACATTCACGCATGGTCATAGGTGTGGGTGTTTCTATCACCATTTATTTATTTCTCGAGGTTCGTGCCCATCATGGTAGTGTAGGGTTCGTAGCGTAGGAAACAATAAATTTCTATCGCAATAACGAACAAGATTTAATCTATGGAAAAAGCCAAGATCTAATTTACAAGATATGTGCATCGAGATACATGAGAACTAACACTCGAAGATCCAAAGACTTAACGAGATACGATCTCGTGGTTCATAAGGACGTCCTTCCGGTGCTGCAATTCGGTAGTACTTTCGTACTTGGTCACACGTACGGAGTCGATGAAGACCTTCCTTTCCCCCGTTCCAACGGGCAGCGGAAGTAGTATATCCCCTCAGAATCCCAGCAGCACGAAGGTGTGGTGGTGGCGGAGGAGAAATTAGGCTATTACATGATGAATAGACACGCACGTCTTAACAAATTTAAAGACACCCATTAGGCTCCTGCCAATTTCCATAATGCAATAATGATCATCTCATACATCAAAATATAATCACAATCTCATCATGGCATATCACATCACATGTCCTGCAAAAACAAGTTAGACGTCTCTAATTTTCTTTGCATATTTTACGTGGCTTGAGGATTTCGAATAAGAACCGTTCTTACCTACGAACGAGAACTACAACGGTGATACAAGTGTTGTCAAGTGCAGATTGTAAATTGGATCTTAACTATGGTGGGAGAGACAGACACCTACAAAACCACTTACGTAATACAAGTTGCATGTCAAGCGTGGAGCATGTTTCATGTGCGCATACATGTAAGGTTAGCCTGAGCCGCTTCATCTCACCACCCCGCAAGATGCATAGTAAACAAAAAACAAACGACAACAAAAGCCCGTCTTCTCCAAATTCCAGGCCAACACATCTCCATTGCCTAATAATCTAACAATAGATGTTGAGAAGTTTCTAATAATTTAGGTCAAAATTAAAGAAATTTGACTTGGAACAAGTTAGAACCTCAGGAAATTTGAAATGAGTCGTAGCTGATTTTTTTTTTCTTGGCATATCCATGACATAAGTGAATCAACTTAGAACTCAACTTCATATCTCTCATAATAGGAGGTAGTACAAACAAACACGTAGAACATAATTGTTCTGGCAAACATACATATGGAAACGTAAATATGCATACCGTAAATGGCATCTCGACCGTATCTAACATAATTACCATTGTTTACTAGTAGAGGACATAAGTTTGCGCGCAGACAAGCATGTTGCCATCTAAGGATCTTTCTTGTTTCTTCTAGGCAACATCTCTTCTTCCTTAGGCCTTACTTAGCTTTGACGGTTATTTGTAGCATCATACTGTTGGTATCCTTTTTTAGCCAAGCTTGCCTTATTTTGGAGGGAATTTTCACCACCCATGCTATCGTTTCCTTGATCCAATGCAGAGACAAGTAGACAAGGACGGATGCAAACATAACCATGCTGGGCATCCCTTCCTTGGGGTTATGGGACGAGCCAGTGACGTAGCTACTCCCCAGGCTCAGAATACAAGTAGCAATAAGGACTATGAAAACAATACCATCGAGTCCAATGGGTTCATCCTTTCCGTTCCCCTTCTTCTTTTTCGCGAGCATCACGATGATCGTGAGGGAGACGAAGAAGGCAGCGGTGTTGCTGTAGTAAAAGGCCAGGTACCTGTAGAAAAATTTGTCACGCATGACCGAGGTGCCAGCAACGTATCCATTGGCCTTGTCGTCAGCGGACCAGAAACCACCGGGCGGGGCGTGACCAGCGGTGAAGGTTACGGTGGCAGCGAGTGACGCCAGGAACATTAGCCAGGTCCGGAAGCCCTCTTCATTCTTGCCAGCCAGATTCTTGACGCCATGAACATTATCCTCCATACCCTCTTTCATCACAACGGCAGGAGTGGGTACATCGGGGGATCCTCTTCCATCCCGAAGGCCGTTCAAAGCTACTGCCACTAGCCGACTTCCATCGGTGCTGGGGACGAATAGTACCGATATGCCATCGGCTCCTTCTATTTTGTTCAACAACTCCTCGATTGACATCTCATGTGGACCTTCGACAGCTGCTTTCTCAACTCGTTTTGAAGAGTTATCTCCTGCATGCAAAAAATATACATCAAACTTTTTATGACTCTGGTTATTTACAATGTAGCTAGGGTGATTTTTATATTTGCTCAATCGTCACGAGGCTAGGTACCAAAAACGAATTCTTTATGTGTTTAACAGGTAATGAGAATCACTTATGTTTTGAACTAACATGTCTATAGTAAATAACCTTGATACTTCATACTTGAATGTTTCTTCTATCAAATTCAACTGGCTTGAGTTTAAATTGCAACTTCATCTACCGCACCACTTTAAAATAGAGTGAACGTTACTTCTGTTAGCCACAAGTTCATTGTCTATCCTCGAAGCTTTGAAACCTCAAATCATTTCTTATTTAGTATATGTTAAAATCCTTCACTTGCAGCATCGAGGAAATCTTTTCATTAAATAAAGGAATGAACAAAATGCTTGCACTAATGATACGCTGCCTTCATACATCCGATATTCCACGATAAAATTTGAATGTGGGGAAAATGGAAGGAAATCCTCTTGGGACCAAAATAAATAGATACACATCGTCTATGCTTCAGTACCTTGTAACTAAAGTGTGTGGCTTATGAAACCTATATTGTAGTTTGGAAAACAAACTCTTGATGATGTGGAGAAAATCGAAGGAAAACCATTGTTGGTTTAAAAACTATAGTTAGATAATGTAACTAGATAAGTAACTTCTATCCTATATTTGGCGGTTGCAGGTCCTGTTTGATCATCAGCAAAAACAAATATACAGTTTTCTGTCCACTTCTTCTTGATCCATCAAAAAACTTATGCACTACCATGGTGATTGGACTTTCGACGAGGAAATATCTCTTTGGTAGGTTGGCCGTGGTTGCCGGTTCTCCGATGGGTTGGATGTTATTGACTGTTCAAGATGATTTTTAACTAAGTACTCCCTCCGTTACAAAATAAGTGTCGTGAATTTGTACATATTCGTATGTATTTACACGCTAAAACACATATAGGTACTATACAAATCAAGATAAAGCAGTGATACTTATTTTTAAACAAAGACACTATATGTTTGCATGCTATTTCAGCGTACGTTAGTACACCATTATAGCATATCTGGAGAGGCTACACTAAATTAATTAGTGTACAATGCCTCACTAATACTATCTCCATCCAAAGTTTCAGGCTGATTTTTTTGAAAAGTCAAACCAAGTAAAATTTGACCAAATTTTTAGAAGAATCTATCAACAAATATAATGTTTTGTAGATACCATGTCATACGAAAATATATTTCATTAGCTATCTAATGATATTGAATTTTTATTTTACATGTTAAATTTTTTTGGTGAAAAGTTATTCAAAGTTGACATTGTTTGACTTTTTAAAAATAATATAAACTTTAAGATTTGGGATGGAGGTAGTAGCATGCTATAGCGCGATATAGCATGCTAATAATGTTATTTTTAAAGCTGGCATTATTTTGTTATAGGGCGCTATTTTTTCCCTTGGGTTTCGATGGTTCGATGGATTATATATTAAGCCAATAACTGGTTTATTTCCACGTGAATCCAGCCATAATATATGTGTATCCGTGTACATGCACATCGAACGCCCCGTGTGTATGTATATCTCGGAATTGCAGCACCGTCACCGTGTAACTCTTCGTGTCTAGATATTTTTACCTTCTTGATGTACCTAGCATTTTTATTTTATTTTCATTGCACCTTTTCCATTCCGAACAAATATAGTTAGCTAGTGTTCTAATATCTCATGTTTTGTTATTTTCTTGTTAGCACTGACGGTGGAATGTGCGTGACACTGGTCGGACTATAGACTTGTATCTATGTAATTTTACTACGGAGTATCTTTTAATTTTCACCTTTGCAGTTAAAATCAAAATCAACGAATACTATACTTTTATCCTATGTGTATCAATGTGGTGTCTTTGTTAAAACCTTATCCCATATATTGCTTTTAGTAGATAATAGTAATAGATTGTGACCTTATTTCACTCGATTGTTTTCATTGAAATATCAGGTAAAAGTTTCAGCTCACATTTTATCTGGTTAGGAACAAAATTAGCATGTGTCCTACAAATAATGATATTGTGTACATAGTACTCATGGATCAAAATTAGCATGTGTCCTACAAATAAGGATGTTGTGTACATAGTACATAGTACTGTGGGTTAGCGAAATAATTGAATTTCGCTCAAAAAAATTTGGTACCTTTGAACTTGACTAATAAAAAACTATGATATTTTTCGGTAAAAAGGATATATTTATATCACAAAGATACCAAATACATTTAGCATGTACACCAACAAGATGCACAAAGACATCAAGGATGTACATAGCCAAGAAAAGATAAAAAAGATAGAAAAATAAAAGAAAAGAAAGACCCTGTCACGGTCATGGAACACTCACAACAACAACTATGATAGTAGGACTAGGAAGTTTGCGGCGCGGCGCACGGCGCGCCCTTGCTGTCTACGGTTTCTTGTTCATTTATGGTATTTTTATTGTGCATTTTAGAGAGATTCGGAAGTTGAAAGAAAGTACAAATATGTATTTATGTAGGAAAGAGAGGGATGGGGAGGGGGTTTGTGGTGTGGAAGGCGTTGACTCCATACCTATTGCAGTTTTGGGTACATGACTATCACTGCTTCGCTCCGGCAAGTCAACAATGGATTCCTCTAGAAAACACCAGCTAAATTAGTAACCATTTCATAAAAAAGTACGATTAATCATCACTTAATATGCAACATGTTGGATAATATCGTTTCATTTAGTAGAAGACGGTGTTGTAATAGTATCTTATATTACGTGTTGGAGGGGATAAATGTCTAAGGCTAAATCTTCATTTTGTGCAGCAATGTTTTCAATAAGGAAGTACACAACTCAGTTCATACTATGTATATGTAGAATAGTACTAACAAAAATATATCATGACGACGAATATGGTACTCAAAACTCAGTTCCCTTTGTATCTGTTCACGAGTAGAGTTGGGTGAGAGATCAAGAAGGAAGGCATGCAGGGAGTGAGGGAGAGAGTACGGACATACCTTTTGTGCTGTTATGAGGTACACCACTTCCGTTGCCCGAAGGAGAGAGATTGTTCATAACTCCTGCAGTGTTAGCTACAGGATGGATCACCTGTTCCCTTAAGCGAAATAACTCGAAGGCTAGGTATATATAGCAGATGTGCTAGCTGCAAAACAGGAAATGTTAGTGCCATACTTAGTAGTACGCATATAGTATACTATACCACCCATTACGGCCGTCCCGCCGGTCTTAAACAATCTAAAGCTAGATCTAAGATAGATAGCATTAAGCAACTAAACATGCTTGAGAGCTACAACTATCCCCTGGAACTAGGCATCTGAGCTAAGGAACGAGGGGGCAAAGATGTTGCCGTAAAGCTACGCTTGACTAGTACATACTCCCTCTGTTCTATAATATTCTCTATATAAGATTTGGTTAAAATTTAAGCTTCGTAATATAATTGATAAAACTTGGCAAAATTTGACTTTGAAAAGTCCTTATAGGCCGAGTAATATGAAACGAGGTTGTATAATGTACCATACAGATTTTTATTTAACCTATCTCCGTTCCACATTACTATAATTAGCCATGTCGCGACAGAGCTCCGGCGGCCAGCAGCATCCTACATTTATGGGTTGCGAGCTGACTAGCTGCCTTTCGTGGCCGGATAGGCAATTGCTCACTTTCCCACTACTGAATTTAAGTTTCAACTTGTTCTTTCTTTTTTCAAAAGTGCACCACATTTTCCTTAGACGTATGGGTACTACATGTAAGTGCATGCATGGTGTGGTTGTAAAGCAAGTTGTAAAGCCACGACATACCCTTTCCTCCCACCAGTGTATTTGCCTTTTCATTTTGTATTCCTCAAGATTTAAAGGCTGTGAAATTCTTTCCAATTTCCTAATGCCATGAGCAAATAAATAAACAAACAAATTATTAGTGCTTTTATTGAAGCGATTGCAGTGAGATTTGACAAAAGTGAACCTTTTTTTTTCCCAAGTTTAGCGAAAAAGATACCGTTCAAAACCTTTAACCAATCTAATCTTGGTGCTCAACTATAACTTACCATGGACCTCGGCATTGGGCGCTGTGTCTTGTTACTTTGATCCACATAGGCGATGGAATCAAATTAAGCGTGAAACATGTCACACTTCCGTCGTTTGCACACCGAAAATGATGTGTGCCCATACACTAAAACCCACTTGTGTTCCACATGATGAGGCTACTTAAGGACTTGATCAAGTTGTAGCATCAAATTTTAAATGTAGATGAACGTCATGGCCCCATTTTCACAAGAAAAACAAATGAATCAGATCATGATCTTAAAATTACACAACAATACCTATAGAAATTTCAGTGACATCCTTAATTTTTTTTCATTTATTTGTTGCTATAGCAAGCTCAGTGCGAACACTCATATAATTTTTGCTTCCTCCAATGGGACCCTAGTCTTTACCCAAGAAATACATTGCTGTTGTGAAGACAAAAATTAGATCATATATATTGTATAAAGTGGTAATACAATCAAATAATTATATCTTACAAAAAATAGAGAAAATTTGAAATACCAAATACTTCAGCACAATCGAGCTATTCTCCTATGATTTCTTGATAGGAAGTCTTAATTAGAACTTCATAAAAATTATCCAAAAAATCATTCTAAGTTCCTATCATAGCAAATCCACCCAAGTCTATCTTGTGCTATCATAGAATGAAATTATCACGGCAACGATTATAGTTTAGGGAAAATTATGTCTATCAAGGCATCTGCCACTAGAATAGTCAGCAATAAATCTATAGTGTGTTGTGGTGTTAGCTCAAACTATAGTCGATGCATATGCACTACACAATCAACAATAGTGATCGAAGGAAGAACACAAGGGAGTGCGAGTGTGCAACAGTGCGAGATATATGAGAAATTAGAAGAGAATTTGCTTCAATAAAGGAAACCATAAGAAAACACGCAAAACAGATTAGATACCAAGAATGGAGTGCACCAATTCATTACTATCAATGACCGTAGTTTCGCCAAAATTGTGGAGAAATTCATCTGCGAAAGTACCGGGGGTGGGGGTGACTAAATAAACAGTTACTAATGTCCAATTGAAAGAAGAAGATGAACGAAGAGTGTGTGTGGTGGAGTTTGAAGAGTTCTTAATCTTGATTCAAATTTGTATCGACATGGTTTTAGTTCTGCATGTGTCCATGCCGTGTGGTTCCTGGACGGATTCTAGGAATATACAAGAGGTAATGGTTTTAGTGGCTTAGTACCTGGTGTTAATGGCCGTCTGGTGCCCAGGTTATTAGCATGGGAGTACCTTGTAATGACTATTTAAGTTAATCAAGTGACTGAGAAAGAGAGGCATCGGGCTGAGAAAAAAATGTCGTTTGTGAACAAGGAGGAGAGTTGCTTGGCAAACCCATAATTCCTTCCTTGGTTGTGTGTGTGTGGTTTGTGTTATTGTGTGAGGAGATAGTGATATTAGAGTGGTAGAAGAGAGAAAAGAAGAATATGAGCTGAGAGATTCAGCTCCAACAGATGCAACTACATCGAGCTGATTTCCTTTTACAAAGCCATGAGATAAAGGAATTGTAGAATACAACTTCAAAGTATGTATCAAAGTAGGAGGTTACAAATGAATAGCAACATGCTGGCTCTAAGCCCACTTAAAAGTAGAAACGTAATATGAATACCAATATACCATTAAATGCCTGTTGGGCTTATCAATAACACAACCATCTTTACTATTATATTTGAGTTGGTCGTAGGTCGTACAACGCGTTTGGTGAAGGAGATTCAGATAATCCTAGCCGTCAAATATAATCTCCCGGCTCCGCTTAACATTCAGTCGTCCGATTCACTTTTCACGGTAAGTCGCCACTTGTTTGCATTTATTACCACTAATCACGTACAAATTAATTTATTTGAGTTGGTCGTAGGTCGTACAACGCGTTTGGCGGCTCCGCTTAACATTCAGTCGTCCGATTCACTTTTCACGGTAAGTCGCCACTTGTTTGCATTTATTACCACTAATCACGTACAAATTAAACTCTATAAATACAAATTAAATATGTTCTTTCCATGCAGCGTATGTCACTACCCAAAAGAGCATTCACAGTATCAAATTAGGATCAATAAGTGCAGATTAAATTGGATCATTCCTTCCTTATACCAGCAGCCCACGCCCAAATACGGCTGTAAAATTAGCACGGGGCCAGCAAATCAATCGGATCAGTCAAGATAATTAATTAGATCAGTCCACCAAATCAATCAGATATTTTCTTTCCTAACTAACTTTTGGACGGGTCGCTTGATTAATTCTCCTGAGAAAATCAGTGTGCATGCCTTGCAGGTCTGATCCTCCACATAATTTCCTTCCGCCTATTCTTCAACCGGATCCGATTTCCTTGCCCCGGCCATTGTGCTTACCATCTCTACCGGCTCTCCGTTGTGTGCTCCTACTCCTGCTCCAACGGCGCACCCTTTCCATCACGCACCTATTCGCATCTCCATCTACCCGAGTCACCGCTCCTTCAGCCTCCTGCCGCCGCCACTTCTACCGCGCCATAGGATGGACCTTCTCCTCCTCCGGTCTGGCGCCCCTGCACGCAAAGGGTACCGACGTACCGTTGAGCGGCCACGGTTCAAGATGATGATGTCGAGCCAGATGGGCAGCAGGAGGTCCCAGTTCAGACTTCTGCATGTGTCTCATCGCCGAGATGATCGCAGTTTACAATAATAGCATAGACTCTGGGAATCAGAATCGGTGTACCTAATTTCACTTTCTTTGCTGATTGTTTGGGTTCACCCTTGCTATCAACACTTCTGTTTCTCAGGGCTCCTTCACCCCACCGTACCGCAAAGCTCGGTTCGGCCGTCTCCCCTCTTGTCTAGCGCGTAAGCTGCCGTCTTGATGGCCACGTGGAGACTCGAAGGAAAAGGCAGATGCGCGGCCTGCAGGGCACGATCTTTGGCAGGAGCAATGGCGATGGCCGGCCATGCGGCTCGGCACTGCATTGACAATGGCTTATAGAGAGGGATAATGTTGCCGGAATGAGTACGATAGCACAGGGGCAACCTGCCTCTCCATGATGATTTATGAGCTTGTCGGCCTCGCTGCCCACCTCCCATCAAACAAATCAACCAAAATACGAGCTTGTACCTGAACTACACATTGAAGTGGTATAGATGAACGTGGTCACCTAGAGCTCGCTCCCTCGCTGATTGTTTAACAGGCAGATCCAAAGAACCTGGTGCAGGAACCGCACGGCATGCCGGCTACAAGATCACAGGCTACCAGATCCATCAAGACAACACTGAAGTATGAAGTGTCATATGATCTGATACCTTTCCCAAGTCGCACGCCTAATAGATCTTCAATCCAATGCTTAAGTAGCAGGTTATCAGGTGCACACAACAATGTTTAATTATTTTGGATTGATCGCTTTTATGCCATTGAATATTTGCGCCATCCAGTTGTTCCATTCAACTATATTTTCTGTTTGGATCATATTTGAAATCTGCAGGCAAACAAGATTACTCACTAGAGTACTATACTGGCATATGCATCGTTCTTGGCTATCTTTATTCCCTTAAAAACTTGCCCATCACCTATTAGATTTATGTGGTGCAATCTTCAGTTATATTTTCTTTACCCGACACTGAACACACAATCATCATTCGCTAATATTTTCTTTTTCTCTGGCTTTGTTCAGAATAGCCCGCTATGGGTTTTAGTATTGTACAAAATCATGACCTTTGAGCAGAAACAAATATAAAACGAGAGGAGAATCAGGCACCAAATATGGAGGTATCATGAAGGTGTGTTAACAATAAATACATCATTGGTCGGTCCCGTCTTTCTACCTATGATTTTCATTTGTCGATGTTATTCTTAGAGTAAAATGCATGGTACATCATGGAACTTGTCCGTATAAAGCAGTTCAGCCACTGTAGTCAGTAAAGTTTAATTTACGTTCATGGAAGACGTGTTGTCGGCTCACCTACCGTCACTGCCTATGGTACATGTACGTATCTGCCCACGTGGCATGGTGTTGACCGGTCAGCAGCGCGTCTATTTTACGAAAATTCCCCTAAAATAATTGACCGCCGTCCCCCCGATGGATTGACTGAGGCGCTGCTCTCCAAATTGCCGTACGCTTGAGGTTTTACCTCAACGTGGCACCGGTGTTGGCTACCGTGAGCCTAGACAGTCTACATAGAAGCTCCGCCTTGCTCGTGTTGGTCTTCCATGCCGAAGAAATTAAGGTGTGGCGCCCGTAATCGGCTGATTGTGGTCACCATCTTCTCCGTCTCCGGCTACCCTCCACCATTGAATGATCTCTTCTTTTCTTCAACCCTGTAGCTCCTGCTCGGCCGGAAGGATTCAATGGAGTCTATAGGATCATGTCGAAGTGCTCCCCCAAGCACCTATGTGTTCCTGTGTTCCTCCGACACGTGTTCCTGATGTGGCCATCTCTTTCGTCAACCATGCATGGTGTTGCCTCGGTGCTCACATGATTCCTCCGGCTAGACGAGCACTGGCTGCTAGGTCGAGAATGGAACTCGGGGTTGGGAGGTGAGGCGGTGTTGGCATGGTTAGGCAGGGACGCGCGCTGGCGTGCTAATACAACAGCGGCGGCTGCGGATTGGGGCTTGAGGCGAGAACGAAGGGAACCGAATCTTATCAACGGGTCGGGTGTTTTTCAAAGATAAGAGATGTGTACGTGGTTTCCTGTATAAAGTACAATCGGTTGGGACGGTGCTGCCACTACCATACGGGTCCCATGCAACCACGTCACAAAATATGTAGCTAGACCATCTACGGTGATGGTACATGAACTTGCAGTGCGTCTTTGATGGCCGTAAATTGAACTTTCCGAAATACAGTGACTGAAGTGATTTATACGCCACAAGTTCCATGATGTCTCGTGTATTTTACTCTTATTCTTATGTATGGTTTGTCCCTGGCCTCTGTTGTCATTACAAATCATTTTTTTGTTGTACTCTTTCATTGACAGAGCCATAAAGGTTTCCCTTCTTAGTTTCTTCTGCTGAACTGTCAGGATGTGTGGATGGTTGCGACGAGATCGTCCGGCAGGTGCCTCCGCCTCCATCGCTGGTGTAAGCGTTTGTATTTTCTGGCAAAATTGTGGTTATTTTCTGAAACTTGAGAAGCTATCCTCATCTCCATAATTATTTGATGCACATATTTCCCTTGTTTTCTGAAGCATGATTACTTTTACAATTTTACTTTCCAGAATTGAGAATCCTTTATGTTTAGCACCATAATATCTTGTTTATTTTCTTCTGACCCTTAATGACGTATTTAAGGGAATGGAAAAATGCTTGCGTTTTCCCAAATTGCTTGCTTTGCAGATTTGTTTTCATGTACCTCTTACTAAAACTAGCTCTAGCCTATAGTTAATTCATCAAAAGATAGTTGTTTTGGCAAGGAAACCAAGTTTAAAACTCGCATATAAAAATTGCATTGTCAAGTTACATGACATATGCTTGTAATTTTTATTTACTACACAAACTTTATCACACAGGCGGGCAAATCAGCATGGCCTGAAAACCAGAAATGGTTCAATTGGGACTTGAGAGTGAGTGTGCATACGGAAGATGCCACTTGCAGAACAAGCAAAGAACTTTTCAAAATCACAAGTTATGTCAGTATGTTTCTACTCTGGAGAGAGTGGTACATGGTGGAATGGAAACACCTCAAGTCTCTGGACAATAGTTCTTTTCTTCAAAGGCTTCTGAGGTGATCATGTACAGATATAAGATCAATTAAACATATTTGAACAGTATTTCATTTTGCACTAAAAGGAGGTTTGTACTCAACGTTTTCGGGTGGATTTTTATTTGTAGAGATCAATGGCGCCTTCATGTCAGTGCAGTTATGTAACTTCCATATCCTCGAGACAAGGAGGATGTGTCATGTCCAAGTCTACAATATGCTCAACGTCTTGACACATGCAGGCCGGGGTGTCTTGACATCAAGATAAGTTTGTTGTTTGCAGGTGTACATGACACAATACAGTTTGATCAAAATCTATATATATGTTTGTTGTTTGATTTGCAAGACACATGTTGCTTGAGATGGTGGCATTGATGTTTATAGAGACATGATGTAAAGTGAAGAACTATATGAATAATTTCTCTTTCCATATTACTGTTTTCCTTAGCTTTTGGTCCTATGAAGTCGTTTTGACTAGCACATCAAAATAGGGATAAAAGAATAAGAGAATTTAAATCCGAGATTTATCTAAGAAACTATTAAAAAACATCAAAGTTCTCAATCATTTCATCTACCAAATGTCCCAAATAATAATAGAGAGAGAACAATAAGAAAAAATAGATAGTCCATAAAAATCCGTGTGTTGTATTTTTCTTATAGTTAGTTCACTTAGGAACCAACAGTAAACATCAAATTCTATAAACATAAAAATATGTAACTTTCATATTGTAGTGATGAAGAATATTAATAGGATGCTTTGGTAGTTTGAATAACCCAAACGATAATGATGTCCTCATCGGCAGAATGGTGTTGCTGTAAAAATGTTGGCACAACAATCCAGTTTTGCTTGGTTCCGAAACATAATTCCTTTTTTTATCATTTTTATTTCAAAAGCTTCTTCATTTGCAGCTCATCCACGCCACCACATATTTTACATGCAAAATTAATTTGAGGGACCGTGGCAACGCACGGGCATTCAACTAGTCATTGTTAAAATAGGAGTTACAAGTCCCTTCGGCGACATCCGATAAAAAAAGTAGGAGTTACAAATGAGTATCAACGTCAGGCCATTGCGCCACTGACAAATATATACCTAATTGCGAAAATAGGAAAACAAGCTTAGTATAAGCAAAGCCGTAACTTACAGGAAACCGACGTCTTAACCATTCCTTAACCCAATGCGTTGACATATAGCAAATGACAACCAAGAACAGAGAAATGGTTAACATCCCCAGGGTGAGGCTCACCCAAGTGCCGGTGATGTAGCTGGTTCCCAAGCTCAGAAAGCAAACGCCCGTAAGGAGTATGAAATGACGACTTCTGATGCGAACGTTCCTGGCAAGCATTCCTGCGACGCCCAAGGACGTGAAGAAGGCGATCGTGTTGCTGCAGTAAAAGAACAAGTATCTCAAGGGAAATTTATCACGCATGACTGAGGTGCCAGCGACGTATCCCTTTTCCACGTCGTCGGCGGACCAGAAACCACCGGGTGGAGTCAGCCCTGCGGTGAAGGTGATGGTTGCAGCCAGTGACGAGAGGAGCAATAACCAGGAACGAAATTCCTTCTGTTTCTCTTTGTTGAGATACATATCTTGTATATCTGGATGTGTATCCTCTGTAGTTATTGTATAGCGATACATATCCTTGTATTTACTATTGGGCCCGCCTCCTTCCTTGTATAGTCGAGGACGTGGCCTATATATGTACCGCCATATGCATCCGATCAAGACATCGAGCATTGCATCTCCTTCTACATGGTATCAGACACCTCCTAGATCCTAAACCCTAGTCGCGCGCCGCCTCTCCTCCCCGTGCGCCGCACCCCCTCCCCCAACCCCAAAACCCTAGCAGCGCCGCCTCTCCTCCCTCTCCCGGCCGCGCGCCGCCTCCCCTTCCTCATCATGTCAACCCCTAGCTCCAACCCCTTCGCCGACTCCTCCATCCCCGACCCCGGCCAGCTCCGCGCCGTCGCCATCACCGACCATGTCCCCGTCAAGCTGTCCACCACCGCCGCCAACTACCTCGCCTCGGAAGACGTACTTCTACCTCCTCTTCCGCGAGTACAACCTGCGCGATCACATCGACGGCACCGCCGACCTCCTCGCCTGCGACGCCGACCGGCTGGCCATCGACGCCACCATCATCCGCCGGCTCTTCCTCACCGTCTCGCCGGACATCTTCAAGACCGTCGTTCGGGAAGGCGATGATGCCCGCACGGTGTGGGGAAAGATCAACGGCCTCTTCACCAATAACAAGCTCCAACGTGTTGTCTTTTTGCAGCAGGAATTCTTCGGCACACCCCAGGGCGATCAAACCTTGGACGCCTACTGCCTGCGCCTCAAGGCAATCTCCGACGAGCTCCAGGACCTTGGGTTCCGGATTGGCGACGAGCTCCTCCTCTCCACCCTCACCGCCGGCCTCAGCGAGGACCTCGGCAAAGCCGCCTCCAACCTCACCCTCATGACCAACCCTACGTTCGAGCGGGCGGTCGACTACCTCCGGCTAGAGGAACGCCGGCTGAAGGGTGTGCGCACCCGGGCGGTTCACACCGCTCTATGGGCAAGCGGCAACAGCGTTCTTCCTCATGGCGGAGGAGCTCCACCGGCGCCCACCCCCGCCCCTCCACACTCTGCGCCTCAGCCGCAACAGCACCAAGGAGGAGGGGGCGGTGGCCGCGGCCGTGGCCGTGGCCGTGGTGGTGGCCGTGGCGGTGGCCACAACGGCGGCCCTGGCATCGTCGGTCCGCGCCCCGGGTACTCACACCCCACTCCGCCGTGGGCGGGCGGACACAACCCCTGGACGGGGGTCGTGCACGCCTACACCATGCCCGTTCCGCGCCCCCCCGTCCCCGGCACCGTCGACCCCCGTCCACCGACGCACCAGGCCTTCCTCGCCGCGCCACCGCAGGCTCCCGCCGGCCTGCCCTACGCTCCCGCCTACGGCAGCATGATGCCGCGAGCCCCGACGGCCAACCGGGACCCCGCGCCGTACACCGCCCTTCAGCCACGCCCCTCGCCGGGCGCTTACCCCGGCGGTGGCGACCGGTTCATGGACACCGGAGCCTCCGCACACATGGCTGCTCACCCGGGTAACCTTTCCACTTCATCTCCGACATCCACTTCCTCTCGCATCATCGTCGGTAACGGTGCTGGTCTTCCCATCTCTCATATTGGCTCCACTCCTTTTCCTTCTAATTCCACACCATTGTCTCTTAATAATGTCTTAGTTTCACCACATCTTGTTCAGAATTTATTTTCCATCAAAACTCTTTCTCGCGATAACTCTGTCACTGTGGAATTTGACGAGTTTGGTTTTTCTGTAAAGGACACCCGTACCCGGATGGTTTTGCACCGCTGTGAGAGTCCCGGCGACCTGTACCCCGTTCAGCCGTCTCCCTCCACTCACGCTGCACCTCGGGCTCTCTCTGCCGGCGTCGACCTTTGGCACGCTCGTCTCGGCCATCCCAGCTCCACCTCGCTCCGCCAAATAATGAGAGGCTTTTCTTTTTCATGTAATAAAATGGCGGCTCACTCATGTGATGCCTGCCGACTAGGCAAACATGTTCGGCTTCCTTTTAGTACTTCATCCACAGTTGCTTCTCTTCCTTTTCAATTACTTCATAGTGATGTATGGACGTCCCCTATACCGAGTCATTCTGGTTTTCTTTATTATCTTGTTATTCTCGATGATTTTTCTCACTTTGTCTGGACTTTTCCACTTCGTAAGAAATCTGATGTCGCTTCAACACTCACCGCCTTTTATTCTTATGTGTCTACACAGTTCGGTCGTCCCATCCTCGCCCTCCAAACTGACAACGGCAAGGAGTTCGACAACACCACCATCCGCACCCTCCTCTCCACCCACGGCACCATCTTCCGCCTAACTTGCCCATACACCTCCCAGCAGAACGGCCGCGCCGAGCGCGTCCTACGCACCCTTAATGACTGCATCCGTACCCTCTTGTTCCACACCCACATGCCCCCTCAGTTCTGGCCGGACGCCCTCTCCACCTCCACCCTCCTAGTCAACCTCCGCCCGTGTCGCCCTCGCTGGAATTACACACCACATAACCTCCTGTTTGGCTCACCCCCCTCATACGACGGTCTCCGCATTTTTGGTTGTCGTTGTTTCCCTAGTACCGCTGCCACCACCCCTCATAAACTCGCACCTCGCTCCATTCCGTGTGTTTTTCTCGGTTACCCGGCTAACACCAAAGGCTACCGTTGCTATGATCCGGTCTCTCACCGCGTCATCACATCCCGGCACGTGTAGTTTGATGAGCACTGTTTTCCCTTTGCACAGGAACAGGTGAGGACTTCTCCTCCCGCGACTGACAGTCCGCGGCGTCGCGGCCCTACCTTGGTGGAGGTCCCTGGCTCGGCAGCGCCTCCGCGCGCTCCCTCTACTACAGCTGCGACGCCTTCCGTGACGCCCTCGAGCCCTGCCTCGGGCTCACACGTGGCGCCCTCGAGCCCCGCCTCGGCGCCGCCGCCCGCCCCGACACCGCCCGCGTCGCCCTCGAGCACCGCCTCGGGCACCGCCGTGTCATCTGCGCCCTCGACCGCGTCGCCCTCGAGCCCCGGCTCGGGCGATGCTTCGCCTCCGGCCCCGCCTCCGCCTCCTCCGCCGCCGGCGACGGGCCCCCTCACGCGCGCCCGTGCGGGGATTCGCGTCCCGAGCACGCGGTACCCCTCGGACGAGTACGTCCGCACCGCGTCGACTTCCGCGGCTTCACCCGGCCACGCCGTCGCCTATGCCCACCTCTGCCCGGGCTGCTCTCCGTGACCCGCGAGTGGTTTGCGGCCATGCATGATGAGTTCGACGCCCGCAGCGGAACCGGACATGGACGCTTGTTCCCCGCCCCCCTCACGCCAACGTCATCACCGGGAAGTGGGTCTTCAAGCACAAGTTCCATTCGGACGGTACCCTCGACCGCCACAAGGCGCGGTGGGTGGTTCCTGGTTTTCGCCAGCGCGCCGGCGTCGACTTCACCGACACCTTCGCCCCGGTTGTCAAGCCCGGGACGATTCGCACCGTTCTTCAGCTCGCGGTCTCCCGCGCATGGCCCGTGCATCAGATGGACGTCTCCAACGCCTTTCTTCATGGCCATCTCGAGGAGCAGGTCTTCCGCCAGCAGCCCACTGGGTTCGTCGACAGCGCCCACCCCGACCATGTGTGCCTGCTCTCGCGCTCGTTATACGGGCTCAAGCAGGCCCCACGCGCCTGGTACCGGCCGCATCGCAGCGTTTCTTCACCAACTCGGCTTCCGCTCCACCCGCTCCGATGCATCGCTGTTCGTGTACAACAACGGCGCCACCACCGCGTACCTGCTGCTCTACGTCGACGACATCATCCTAACGGCCAGCTCCACGGACCTCATCGCGCCAGCTCACCGACCGTCTTCGCGCTGAGTTTGCCCTCAAGGACTTGGGGCCTCTGCACTACTTCCTCGGCATCGAGGTCGTACGTCGCACCGACGGCTTCTTCCTCCATCGGCGCAAGTACGCCCATGAGCTCCCGGACCGCGCCGGTATGCTTAATTGCAAACCCGCGGCCACGCCTGTCGACACGAAGTCCAAGCTCTCCGCCACAGACGGTTCCTTGGCCACGGACGCGTCATCTTACCGCTCCATCGTCGGTGCCCTGCAGTACCTCACCCTGACTCGCCCCGAGCTGCAATATGCTGTTCGGCCAGGTGTGCCTTCACATGCACGCTCCGCGGGATCCTCATTGGGCTGCGGTCAAGCGGATCCTCCGCTACATTCGTGGTACCATGGACTTCGATCTCTCTCTCCACGCCTCCACTGCCACGGACATCGTCGCCTACTCGGACGCCGATTGGGCTGGCTGCCCCGACACGCGTCGCTCCACGTCCGGCTACTGCGTCTACTTCGGCCCTTCGCTCATCTCACTGGTCGTCTAAGCGACAGCCCACGGTATCTCGCTCCAGCGCCGAGGCGAAGTACCGGGCTGTTGCTAACGCGGTTGCTGAGGTCTCCCGGCTGCCGCAACTCCTCGTTGAGCTCTCATGTCCCGTCGCCAAAGCCACCGTGGTCTACTGCGACAATGTCTCCGCCGTCTACCTCTCCGCCAACCCGGTTCACCATCGCCGCACCAAGCATATTGAGCTGGACATCCACTTTGTTCGGGAACAGGTGGCGCTTGGACACATTCGAGTACTTCATGTGCCCACCTCCCAACAATTTACGGATATCATGACCAAGGGTCTCCCTACAGCATCTTTTGAGGAGTTCCGGTCCGGTCTATGCGTTCGACCGTGCGACGCTTCGACTGCAGGGGGTGTTGAGATACATATCTTGTATATCCGGATGTGTATCCTCTGTAGTTATTGTATAGCGATACATATCCTTGTATTTACTATTGGGCCCGCCTCCTTCCTTGTATAGTCAAGGACGTGGCCTATATATGTACCGCCATATGCATCCGATCAAGACATCGAGCATTGCATCTCCTTCTACACTCTTCATTGGGCAAGTTGTGACTGCGATGGGACAAGTTGGGGTTTCGACCGGCTCTCTTTATAAAAAGATTGTTTTTCCGTCTTTTAATCTTCACCGGCTCAACAGTGATGATTTGTTGCTGCTGATGCTGATCGGCTCCTATTATCATCTTTCGCTGGCTCAACTGTACGGAGACGATGATGGCCAACACAGTGGTGATGTCCTGCTGCCGAGGCTGTGGTAAATTTCTAGCTAAATCATTCCATGAAAATATTGCCACTCTGTTTGCTCTGCCCGCTTCTTCCAAATTAGTGATCTCTGCAACAAACATTAGCTTGATTAGTGACTGTTGTTCGTTTTCCATCTAATGTTCTGGTTTCTGTGAATTAATTATATGAGAGTGTCTAAGTCTCAATCAACTCACATTCACATCAGCCAATGTCATAGGAGTGGGTGCGAATCTTAGAAAGATTGTTATAAAAGCGACAAGCAAATAACGAAGAACGAAACAAGAACACACGCAGGGGACACAAGATTTAACGTGGAAAACCCCTTCCAACAAAGAAGGGGAAAAACCACGGGCGTCAGCTAGCAAAACATCACTATATTGGGAAGTGTTTGCAAACACCGTTGGTTATCTTATATTCTGATCAACCCTAGTTGGCAGCTTACATGAGGTATATATAGGCGGTGCCAACGATCCGTACCGTACCGCGGGCCTCGCTCCGCTCGTCAGAAGTTAGCCTCCCTTTAGTATATGAATTTGGATCACAATACAACAAACTCCACCTTGAGACAAATTCCATCTTGTAGCATGAACTTCAACAATCTCCTGAACAGACAAAGGAAAAACACTTGCTGGCGCCAACAGCCACTTGGGCTAAACAAGTTATACCAACCAAGCTCGAGCAAAGCTCAAACTTGGAAACAGGAACCGGCTTTGTCATCATATCGACAGGATTATCATGAGTACTTATCTTGCATACCTTCAGTTTACCTTTAGCAACAATGTCGCGAATATAATGGTACTTGATATCAATGTGCTTTGTCCTCTCATGGAACATTTGATCTTTAGTAAGGTATATTGCACTTTGACTTGTCGGAAAACAAGTTAATGCAAGAATCATCTCCACAAAGCTCAAGCATACAAACCTTTCAACCAAACGAGACTCTTTGCCAGCTTCATTAATTGCTATATATTCTGCTTCGGTCGTAGATTGGGCAACAACAGATTGTAACGTTGCCTTCCAACTCACAAGCACATCCACCAACAAGTGAACACATAACCTCGTGAGGGATCTTCTCTTATCCAAATCGGCAGCAAAATCTGAATCCACATAGCCAACGAGTCCCTCACCGGTCTTGCCAAACTTCAAACAAGCTTTGGATGTGCCACGAAGGTACCTGAAAATCCACTGAACAGCTCTCCAATGTTCTTTACCAGGATCAGCAAGATATCGACCGACCAAACTCATAGCATAGGATAAATCAGGACGAGAACAAACCATGGCATACATCAAGGAACCAACAGCACTAGAATATGGAACTCGAGACATGTACTCAATATCTTCATCAGTACTAGGACATTGCAATGCTGACAATTTGAAGTGGGAAGCAATTGGTGTACTAACAGACTTTGCATCATGCATATTAAAACGATGAAGAACTTTCTGAATGTAATTTTGCTGACTAAGAAATAACACACTAGATTTTCTGTCTCTTGTAATTTCCATACCTAGTATTTTCTTAGCAGCACCAAGATCCTTCATCTCAAACTCACTACTTAATTGTGCTTTCAAAATAGTGATCTCTTTCTTGCTCTTGGCAGCAATCAACATATCATCAACATATAACAACAAGTATATTGGTGATCCATTAACAAACTTGATATAAACACAACTATCATACTTAGATCTCTTAAACTCATGTGCAAGCATAAATGAATCAAACCTTTTGTACCACTGTCTTGGAGACTGTTTCAGACCATAAAGGGACCTCTTCAACTTGCAAACAAGATCCTCCTTACCAGGCACAACAAAACCTTCAGGTTGGTCCATGTATATCTCCTCCTCAAGCTCACCATGCAGAAAAGCAGTCTTTACATCTAGCTGCTCAAGCTCAAGATCACGCATAGCCACAATACCAAAGAATGCACGAATGGAACTATGCTTCACAACCGGAGAGAATACATCATTATAATCAATACCTGGAATTTGGCTGAAACCTTTTGCTACTAACCTTGCCTTAAACCTCGGAGGCTCACTAGGAGAGAAACCTTCCTTTTTTTTAAATATCCACTTACAGCGGACAGCCTTCTTTTGTTTAGGCAAGGGCACAACATCCCATGTGCCATTCTTGTCAAGCGATTGCATCTCCTCTTGCATAGCAGAAATCCACTTCACGTGGTCAACGGATGCAACGGCCTCAGTATATGTAGCAGGTTCAGTACCATGCTCCACCTGTTCAACACAACTCAAAGCATGAGCAACAAGATTACATTCTTCAATTAAACGAGGACGTGGACCTTTGTTACGCCTCGGTCTATCAGCAGCAATGGAACTATTTGTTTGCTGCAAAACAGGTGGTGAGTGCTGAACAACAGTGTTATCAATTTCAGCAACATCATTTTCTTTCTCCTCCACGTGCTCCACCTGCACGCTAATCCTCTGTTGTTCATCATCAGAATTATCAGAAAAATCAACAGCATCAATAACATCTTTAGATGAACTCTTATAAAACATAACAGCCTCATTAAAGACAACATTCCTGCTATGCAAAACTTTCTTAGTTTCAGGATTCCATAACTTGTATGCCTTAATTCCTGAACCATAACCAAGAAACACACACTTAACAGCCCTGGGCTCTAGCTTTCCATTATCAACATGAGCATAAGCAGTGCAACCGAAAACTCTCAACTGTGAATAATCGCGAGGTGAACCGGACCATACCTCAATAGGAGTTTTCTTATCAAGCGGAATACAAGGTGACATGTTTATCAAGTAACAGGCGGTGGAGGCTGCTTCAGCCCGAAACGTCTATGCATACCGGCATTAGACAACATGCAGCGAGCCTTGGAGATGATGGTTCTGTTCATCCTCTCCGCCACACCATTCTGCTGAGGAGTATATGGGATGGTGTGGTGCCTGACAATGCCTTCATCGCTGCAATAATCATTGAAAACAGTAGAACAAAACTCCATGCCATTGTCAGTACGAAGCAATTTAACTTTCTTTTCTGTTTGCTTCTCTACCATAACTTTCCACTTTCTAAAAGCATCAAACACATCAGATTTATGTTTCAGAAAGAAAGGCCACACTTTTCTGGAGTAATCATCTATGATAGTAAGCATGTAATTTGCACCACCAAGAGAAGTCTTGCGGGAAGGTCCCCACACATCAGCATGCACATAATCTAAAATCCCTTTGGTGGTATGAACGGAAGCATTGAATTTAACTCTTTTATGCTTACCAAAAATGCAGTGCTCACAGAACTCAAACTTACTCAAATTGCAGCCATCTAGCAGGTCTCTCCTGTGCAATTCTGCCATGCCATGTTCACTCATATGTCCAAGACGCATATGCCACAGATTAGTTTTACCAGGTTCATCAGGAATAACAGACAGCAGCAATACCGGATAAAGTGCTACCTCTAAGAACATATAACTTTGCAGTAATTCATATCACCAATCATGTGAACGAGAGAACCTTTTGTTACCTTCATAACTCCGCGAGAACCGGAGTGTTTGTACCCGTCAACATCAAGGGTACTGAGAGAGATCAGATTTCTGGCCATGCCAGGTATGTGTCTAACATCTGTCAGAGTGCGTGTCATGCCATCATGCATCTTGATCTGAACGGAGCCAATGCCCACGATCTCACGTGGGTTGTTATCTCCCATACGCACAACATCTCCACTCTGCACAAACTCATAAGAACTGAACCAGTCTTTGTTACAGCAAATATGAAACGAACATGCGGAATCAAGGATCCACTCATCATTACCAGAAACACAACCAACAAACACAACTAGGCAATCGTCATCCGAATTATCACTGGAAACAACAGCAGCCTTACCATCACCCTCAGATTTGTTTTTCGGTTGGTAGGTACCGTTTCTTTTCTCTTTGTTCTGCAACTTCCAGCAATCATCAATATTATGGCTAGTTTTCTTACAATACTTGCAGAACTTACCATCTCGTCCCTTGGACTTTGAGCGACCTCTGTCGGTCTTGCTCTTATCTCTGTTGTAGTTGTTGTTTCTGTTCTCAGTCCTGCCTCGGACCTGCAGTGCCTCTGCCTTAGATGACGAACCCTCTGCCTGCACCATAGATTTCATCTTTTCCCTCTGTTGGAGGGCCTCATAAACTTCGGCAAGGGTTAGTTCATCACGACTGTATAACAAGGTGTCTCGAAAATTCGCAAAAGAATTAGGCAACGAGACTAACAAGTATAAGAGCTAGATCCTCATCATCATATTTTACCTCCATGGATAGCAAATCAGAAACGATCTCTTTAAAGATCGATAGGTGATTCATCATTGACGCACCTTCTTGCAGCTTGTGCGAGAACAACTTCATCTTCACGTGCATCTTACTCGGTTAGATCTTTGGACATGCGGATCGATTCCAGCTTTCAACCACAGCACTGCTCGGATTTCTCAGCCAGCACTTCCTGCAAGATATTGTTGGATAGATGAAGCTGAATTAATGAAAAAGCCTTACGGTCTTTCCTCTTTTCATCGTCGGTCCAGGTCTTGGCATCTTTCTTGCCAAATCCATCAAGAGCTTCATCCAGATCAGAAGATTGGGTAAGTATCGCCCTCATCTTCACTTGCCACAGAGAAAATCTTGTGGTGTAATCCAGCTGCGGTAGATCGAACTTCAAGGAAGACATGTCGCAAAACCCTAGATTGAAACACGGGCTCTGATACCACTTGTTATAAAAGCGACAAGCAAATAACGAAGAACGAAACAAGAACACACGCAGGGGACACAAGATTTAACGTGGAAAACCCCTTCCAACAAAGAAGGGGAAAAAACCACGGGCGCCAGCCAGCAAAACTTCACTATATCGGGAGGTGTTTACAAACGCCGTGGGTTATCTTATATTCTGATCAACCCTAGCCGGCGGCTTACAAGATGTATATATAGGCGGTGCCAACGATCCGTACCGTACCGCGGGCCTCGCTCCGCTCGTCAGAAGTTAGCCTCCCTTTAGTATATGAATTTGGATCACAATACAACAAAGATCAGGCACAGAAGAAGCGACGGAGATTTGTAGGAAGTTCTTGCGCATATGATTAGCAAAATTGTGAAATTATCAAGCCCAAATTGGTTGGTACTTTATATATCACTTGCTTCCCCAACAATAGAACATGAGTCTTTTATGGCTGTGTGCATCGATTGATGCAGAGGCCGGGGCTATGCTCCCATATCTAAAAAAAAACATGGGTCTTTACAATAAGGTTCCACAAAATATTCCCGAGATGTTTTTCTTATGTGATTATTATTACAGAATAAATCTTATGTCGCTGCGGCAAAAATATACTTATGGTACTTATCAATGTTTTCCACAGTTGACTATATACTTATGAATACGTCTATAACACTACAGAATCAATTCGGAGTGAGCTAGAGCTTGTTGAGTCCATACCTCTTGCAGTCCTAGCTAGCTAAAGGACCGACTCACTTCCAGCCTTAAGCGAAGGGAACTCCAAGGGGCTACACGTCCCTACAGCTATACTAGATTGAACTGTGCTGGTGTTTTATAAGAACACGCACACATATATAGCTTGAAGGTTGGTGTGTTATGCAAAGCATACTTTACCACCCAGTGTTAAGAAGTTCTTTCTGGAACTGGTATAGTCTACCACCCATGGTAGTAGTTTATGCCCGGTCTCAAACAACCTAAAGTATCCATGCATGATAGAGGTTTACATCATGAGTGTTAAGAATCTGAACAAGTAGTAAGCTCCGACCAATTAAGCTCTCTAAGTCTTTTGATCGACGACGGAGCGGCGCAAGTTCATTGACCGGTCGCTCTTTAATTATCGGCGTGGGTTGGGTACTCTCCCACTGTGCTCAGTTTTCTTATCGTTTTTTTTCCCCAAAGCTGCACATGTTTCACCTCAATCCTCATACGGTTATATGGTATGGATGTAACTTTCAAAGTACGAGCTGTAAAGTTAGGCCTGCCCACTTTTCCACTGGTCTATTTACTTTTCTTTGTTTTGTATTTGTCAGGATTTAAAGGCTATGAAATTCTCTCTAATTTCCTACTGCCATGAGCACAAAGTTTGATTCTATCAAGATAGCTTTAATATTAAAAATACATACATCACGAGAAGCATATTTTGGAGACTCGTAAATTTCAACTCCATAATTTTGAACTGAAGAATTGATGGTGATGTTTTGGTGTGTGTGACAAAGAGAAAAATATGATTCTTGGTTACTTGGTTGAAACCGTACAAAACTATAGATGTGTGCACATAGGAGTAACAAACATGGGTAGCAAACCCAGGGTTGTCACGCGTTTACAGATAGATACCTAGTAAGTACTTAATTACAAGTAGTAGTACAAACCAGAGTCGTGTGTGAATACCGTTAATTGCCTGTTGGGCATACATATGAGATGATCACTGTTTACTCCAGAGGAAATGAGTTTCTAGGTTGCATGCTGTCGAACCTGTAGTGGTTCTTGCTGTTTGGTTCTTCCGTAACAACTTTCTTCCTTAGGAATTACTAGGAAATATGCCCGCGCGTTGCGGCGGACTGACTTTTTTTACGGAAATGCAATTACCATCGGAAATATTAAATTTTTTTTTTTCAGGTGTCACTCTGTCCATAAATCTCGGTCACCTAAATTGCATATTTGATAATAAGTTTTTGTTAATTGCCAGGTGTTTATGAATGTCCATTAATCTCAGTCACCTAAATTGAGGGATCAATGGTTTATGAGTACGGAAAAGTATAATATTTGGTCTTCATATTTCTTAGAAATAATATTTTTTTGATTGAAAGTCTTGGCCATATCTGACCATAATTTTTCTTGAGAATCAGTGTAAGTCGCAACCTTGCACAGGGTGTTTTTTGGCGACAGTAGTTTTCGATCGACCGATCGGATTTGTTGATGAAACAACCAACCCGACTTGAGTGTTAACTTTGCTTTTATCTCGTGGGTTTGATGGAGATGTGGAGAAAATAGATTATGTGATTTGTATGACCCTAAGGCTTGTCCACCCCATACACTGACCGTCTGAATTGCAACCAATTTTGGGGAAATTTCTTCCTTTTATGATTTTGTTGCTGACTGATTATTTCTTTGAAAATGCATGTGAAAGCTATGCATTGACGGCCATCTTCGTGCGTCTCCGGGAACTCCCTGCCTCTCGATGCTCTCCGCTCGCGTGCCCCAGCCGGCCGTCATCCTCTCTCATTCAACCCACACACCCTTCTTTCCACGACAGTCGCCACACCGCCAAATCCTCTGCCTCTGAATTCGAACCAATTTCGGGGAAATTTCTTCCTTTTATGATTTTGTCGCTGACTGATTATTTCTTTGAAAATGCATTGTGAAAGCTATCATTGACGGCCATCTTCGTGCGTCTCCGAGAACTCCCTGCCTGTCGATGATCTCCGCTGGCGTGCCCCAGCCGGCCGTCATCCTCTCTCATTCAACCCACGCACCCTTCTTTCCACGACAGTCGCCACACCGCCAAATCCTCTGCTGCCTCTGCTTGTCCACCCCGTACACTGACCGTCTGCTCTCCGCTCGCGTGCCCCAGCCGGTCGTCATCCTCTCTCATTCAACCCACGCACCCTTCTTTCCACGACAGTCGCCACACCGCCAAATCCTCTGCCTCTGAATTCGAACCAATTTCGGGGAAATTTCTTCCTTTTATGATTTTGTCGCTGACTGATTATTTCTTTGAAAATGCATTGTGAAAGCTATCATTGACGGCCATCTTCGTGCGTCTCCGGGAACTCCCTGCCTCTCGATGCTCTCCGCTGGCGTGCCCCAGCCGGCTGTCATCCTCTCTCATTCAACCCACGCACCCTTCTTTCCACGACAGTCGCCACACCGCCAAATCCTCTGCCGCCTCTGCTTGTCCCTCTCCGCTGGCGTGCCCCAGCCGGCTGTCATCCTCTCTCATTCAACCCACGCACCCTTCTTTCCACGACAGTCGCCACACCGCCAAATCCTCTGCCGCCTCTGCTTGTCCACCCCGTACACTGACCGTCTGAATTCCAACCAATTTCGGGGAAATTTCGCATCTCTCTCGTTCGCTTCAATTCTCCTAATTACCCCCACTGATGTTCATCAGTCGAGATCGTTCCTTAGCCAACCAGCTCTTTGTTATTGTGGAGACACCTTGCTGATAATTCAGTCAATTTATGTGCTATATAAATCGGTGATAGTACTTGTAAAGGATCGAGGTGGGACTAACAAATAAGTAGAAGCAGAGATGAAAACCAATCAATCTTTCACGTGCGTTTGTTGGTAGTGAATTGGGCCGTTCGGCCGGCCCACATAAAGCAGCCAGCGAACGTCCAGGTCGGGCGAGCGTTCCGTCTGGGAGCTCAGGTCGGATGGAACCCGCAAATTCTGCTAAAAAAGGTCGGATGGAGCCCGCAAATGAACTGCTATGTCTACAATTTCCTGGTTTCCTCTTTGAGCGACCAAATCAACCGCAGTACTGTATTCCTTTGATGAAAAATTGCAGAGCCAAGCTAAGCAGATTGGCGTTCAGCGGTAAGATTAATGCTCTGCAGCGAGTGGTTGCGGGGATACCGACGACAGGACACCAGCCCAGAGCAGATCGAGATTCAGGCTCTGCTCTGCGATGTGGCAACATGCTCGCGGCCGAGATCGGCACAGTAGGGACGGCGTGCAGCAAACGGGCGGGGAATGAGAACGCGAGCACGGCAGCCATGTCGCCCGTCAGCAGAATTACTGGAAGCCGAGAGCTGCTCGCTAGGACGGGAGCGACAGGGCTGGGTGGGCCGGTGGTGGCCGCCAAGAACACCACGGTGCTGTACCAGGAGGCCGTGGGGCTACAGGGATAAGGTCGAGACAGAGCCAAATCGGGGGGATTCGGGGACGGGGGCTCGGCCGCCAGGCGGCTCGATCTCGGGGGATGTGTGATCAGCGGCGGGCGGGTCTCCCCGCAAAGGAAATAACGAGAAAGACAAAACCGAACCGGTATAATGAAATTTTAAGTACTATGTAATTTGGTGGGAGGACAAAACGGTCTAAAAAAAGCGTTGACGAAACTTTTTGGCAGAAACCTTAGGTCCTTTATTATTAGGTATAGATTCGTATCGCTGGGCTCGTCGCCGGTTGTGCGCGAGCGGTACCAAGCTGGGAACAAGCTCATGGACATGCATCCAATGACACCAACAAAAGAAATAATGAGGGCAATCCCCCATAGCTGGCCATCCCACGTGCCGCTGATGAAGCTAAGCTCGAACATCAGAAAACAAGCACATACCATAACTGGGAAACTCTTGCTGCTGTAATATTCCTTATCTGTGTTGGTATCGAGCGCTCCTATGATCATCAAGAAGAAGAAGAAGAAGGCCCCTGTGTTGCTGCTCTGATCCATGCGGTACCTTTAAAAAAACTAGCAGTGTGGCCCTCGCAAATACGAGGGTATCCTCTTTAATTTGTCGAATGTGACACTTCCTATTGAAGAGAATAATATAGTTCCATAGTTCACGATAATAGATACATAAATGTGAGAACTTCAGGATTATAGTTTGTGTTCGAATCTATTGATATTTTCTCTAATGGCTTGAAACTGAATTTGTCAGAGTTTCCCTGTCCCCCGAGTAAGGATTGCATCCTAGAGCAGAATCAAAGTTGTATAAATATTTGTATCTCTTTATGTGTGTTATAACTGAAATTAGAAACCCACTTGTTTTGACCAGCTTGCTGTTTACGGATCAATATACTCAACCTATCATACGCCCGTGGCATAGTTTATACTTTATATCTTAGCACATATTTACATTTCCACCATGATCTAACTGACTTTGTTTACCAAGTTTCTTTTTTACTATTGTTGATACGCCTACCAAGATATCCATTGGCAATCCACTACTATGAGTTTTCTTTTTGTAGGGAGATCTGCCTAATTTTCATTCATTTGAAGTGAGATCCAATCTGGTAGATATAGGTGCAGGTTGGCATTGAGCGTACCTCCATTGAATAATATATTTGGAACTCGTGGTAGCTTTTCACCGATAGAAAAATATTCTACATATAGTCAAGGCTATTTTTCCTGGCCGATATCGGAATATCGGCCGATATTTTGCCCGAGATATTCAAAACGAATTTATAAATTCTTTCAAAATTTTCTAAAATTATTTATATTTGATCAAATCATATTAATATTGGTACATTCTGTTCGATGTGAAAAAATTGATTTGAGATCCAATCCGGTATATGTACATGTAGATCGGCATGGATCGTACCCTATCTTCTAAATAATATATTTTGAATTCGTGTTTGCTTTTCTCACGTGGAAAAAAGTTCTATGGACAATCAAGGTTTTCTTTCCTCGGTTGCGTTAAAATGTCGCTAGACACCCTCCATTCTTCAAAATATCGGAAATACTGGTTGGTATTCTACCCGAGATATTTAAAATGAATTCATAAATTCTTTTGAAATTTTCTATAAATTTAGAGGACAAGTATAAACTTCTATAGAATACAAATATACTATGAGGATCAGTACCTTATCGGTTTATATTGTCACATCTGTCTTCCATGTAACCATGGTCTAGCTAAGCTAGCTATAATGCTTAGTTTTCTTTTTATTAAACGAACGCACCTACATCTACGTCTTTTAGAAATATCTTATTTATTTCCTCTTGTGTTGAATGACAAATGTTGTAGGGAAACAACTCAGCATATTCTTGTTTTTTCCTTATATGTTGAATGGATGAGGGCTGCACCTTGCGATTGTATGGAAACAAATCATCACGAAACGTCTTTTATAGTAGATCTGCTTAATTATGGGAGACCGCATCCCACACGTGATTGTCCGGCCGGTCCGGCCGGGATAGCTAGACTACACAGTAGACTTCTAACTATTTAAAATAATTCAGGTGATGTATAAAAGGTATGTATGGCACGGTATGTTAGCGTGTTAGACACCATATGTATACTAATTAATTGAAACACGTATGCCATATCTGTTACGTAAATATTATAGTTGTCATTTAAAATCATAGCCACCAGTTTTAGATCTAACTATCAAAAATAATAATGATGATGTGGATTAATGTGGTGTCTCTATTTAAAACATCCGTATTTTGCTTTTAGTATATAATAGATAGATAGATTTGTCGCGCATAATTGGAGTACCAGCGACATGCCCGTCAGGTCCGTCTTTGTCTTCGGCCCAGAAACCACCGGGTGGGGTGAGCCCCGCGGTGAAAGTCACCGTGGCAACCAGTGACGTTACTAGCAACAACCAGGCACGCAAAGCCAGGAAGCTATTTTCAGTGGAGCTGTTGACATGCTGATTGCTGGCACCACGTTGATCTGAACGCCGCTCACAGCTCTTGCCGATAGGCGCCCGTCACTGGTGGTGATGACGAGCACCGGCGTGCCATTGGCTCCTCCTATTACCTCCAACAACTCATCAATCGACACAACGATCCCTTGTTGCTGAGGTGCCGAGGAATCTACACGTATACCGCGTCCAGACATATTCGATCTCTGCAGCAAATATCAGGTCGATTAATTAGCGACTAATTCAGGTCGATTAATATATTCCCTTTATCGCATTCAGGTTTGCCTCTTTGCTATGAGATGCATATCCAATTGTACGCACATAATATGAACTACTTCTATCCATAAAGTGGTGATAACAAAATTATCTAAATTTAGATATATCTAAACACTATTTAGTATATAGATGTATTGCAGCTCTGATCGCACATGACGAAGGTGTAGGATACTGCAAAGAAAAAAAAAATGAATTAGTGCTAGGAGGAACTAGACACTAAATGATATAGTAGAAGCGGGACCTCGGCGTGAGAATTCCAGAAATTCGTTCCTGACAGGATTCGAACTCTGGTCGTTTGGGTGCGCCACTGCGATCCCAACCACTGGGCTATGCCCACGTCCTCAAAGGATACTGCAAAGGTGTAGGCCTTTCCCGGGTCCCGGCTGGTAGTATGACTAAAAGCGTTGCACGCGGAGCTCTCAACAAGTGAGGCTTAGTCATCTATGTGTCTTCATCCTGTTGGGGGCTGGCCAACCCTACCTTTTGTTACCCTTGATTTAGTACTAGTCTACTTAATCGTTAATTTTTTGCTAAGTTGTATGCTGCAAAATTTACTGAATATTTGTAACCTAAGGATTTTATTAATTTAAAGTCGCTTTTTTGCAACAAGTCATGTGCATGAAGGGGTTTGATCCTAAATGGTGTGATATGATAAAGAGCTTCGTGCAAGGCGGTAGTGTTGGACTGAGGGTTAATGACGATATCGGACATAATTTTCAAACAAGAAAGGGATTGAGACAAAGTGATCTTTGTCTCCTATACTTTTCAACATTGTGGCGAACGTTTTAGCTATTTTAATTGCTCGTGCAAAAAATGAAGGTCAGATCGGTAGTCTCGTACCTCATTTGGTAGATGGCGTTGTGTCAATCCTCCAATATGCAGATGATACAATAGTTTTTATGGACCACGATACTGAGAAAGTGGTGAACATGAAAGTAATGTTTTGTATTTTTGAGCAACTATCCGGTTTGAAAATTAATTTCCACAAAAGTGAATTATTTTATTTTGGGAAAGCCAAGGAGATGGAAACTCAATATAAGCAAATTTTTTGCTGCAAAGTAGGTTCTTTACCAATTCAATATCTTGGTATTCTGGTACATTACAGGAAAGTAAGGAATCCAGAATGGAACCCTATAGAGAGTCATTTTGGTGCTAAGCTAGGTTGCTGGAGTAGCAAGTTGCTCTCTTATGGAGATCGTTTAGTATTAATCAACTCATTGTTGACAAGCTTACCCATATTTATGCTCTTTTTTCTGGAAATACCGGTTGGAGTTAGAAAATGTCTGGATTTCGCCAGGTCTATTTTCTTCTGGCAAACAAGAAAAAGTATTTATAAACTAAATGGAATATGGTTTGTAGGTGGTTGTTCAAACTTCTAAGTGAAGAAGGTATGTGGCAACAAAGTATACACAATAAATACCTGAAGCATAAGACGTTAGCACTAATTGAAGCCAAACCCACGGATTCTCCTTTTGGAAAGGCTTAATGCGTGTTACAAAAGATTTTTTTAGTAGGAGTTTTTTCAAATTAGGCAATGGCTCTTCTGTTCATTTTTGGGAAGATGTTTGGCTTCAAAAAACTTCTTTCGCGCAACAATACCCGTCCCTATATAACATTGTTCAATGAAAAAGTGTTGGTTGCAAATGTGTTATCAAAGACACCGTTGAATATAGGTTTTAGACGTGTTTTGAATGATCATAAGTGGAATCAATGGATCCATTTATGTCAACGATTAATGTCAATTCAGTTAAACAACGACCAGGAAAAATTTATGGGGAAACTTACTGAAACCAGAACTTTTACAGTCAAATCCTTTTACCTCGACCTCATGAACGGGCATACTAGGTTCTTACATCGGTATTTGTGGAAGTTGAAAATTCCTCTAAAGATCAAAGTTTTTATGTGGTTCTAAAACAACAAAGTGTTGCCAACTAAAGATAATCTTGCTAAGAGGAATTGGAAGGGATGTACAAAATGTTGCTTTTGTGATTCTATAGAAACTATACAACACTTGTTTCTTTCTTGCCCTTTTGCCCAAATAATCTGGCGTATGATTTATTTTACATATAATATACCACTTCCTGCAAATATTACTAATATGTTTGGGGATTAGATGAATGGTGTTGAAAAGAAAGATAAAGACAGAATATGAATTGGTGTCTCGGCTTTGTGTTGGTCTATTTGGATCACCATAAATGATCTGATTTTTAACAAACAAAAGGGTACAATTTTTTTGCAAGTTATTCGCAGAGCCACACACTAGATTCAACAATGGGCGTACCTTCTCCCGGAGGACCAATGGGAGGTTATGGATATTGGATGCAATCGTTTGCTAACGATTACTCAGGACTTTTATTTCCGGGCTACTGGGTGGCGTCATACTAGTAGGCTATAGGATGGATAGATATATGTTGCTTTTTTATTTCGGAGGTTGACACATGTCTCAACCTTCTTTGATTCACAATGTAAACTTTGGAATTCTAGAATTTTAAATAAATAAAAAGGCAGTGTGCATCGATTGATGCAGCTGGGGTATGTCCCCATTTCGGGAAAAAAACTGCTTATTATCTAAAATAAATCAAACGTAAATACAGAGGCTACATAATAATAAAACTGTATGGCCCTCACGATAAGTTTGAATCTGGATTCACTCAAGAAACTTAGGATAGAGATATCGGAAGCGAATGACAGGGAGATACAGAAAAATTGACTGGGTACCTGTTAAGACTTGGTAGGAGAGCCCTTAAAGCGAACGGAACTTCAAGATCTCTGCTCTGATTCAACAAGAGAGATTAGTGTCATATATATAGACATAACTTGAGAAGGCAGTGCACACCAGTTAGCAGTAGTGGTATTTTGGTCTGCTGGTTACGGATACAAATAAAGTTAGCTCTAATATCATTGTTCATGCACTAGGTGTGGCTCCAGATTTTGTAATGCATTATACACAGAATAAACTGATAAGGGCCAATTAAGCCCGCATCTGAACTCAACGACGACTTGACTGCAATGTCAATAAGTCATTAACTAATCCCACATGTCTATATTTTTTTTCGTTTGTGAAGGGGCGGGCGGAGGAGACTCATCAGGTTATGAAAAATTTCAAATAATGCCTTCTGATAGTTTCAGAAATTTGAAATAATGCACGCATTTATATATATTATGTTGATACTTACCTGTGTAAGTTTTCCTGAAAAATAAGATTGTATCTGACCTATACACAAAAATGATAAAACGGAAATTCCTATTATTTGAACAGTACAAATTCAAACATTATAGTGTCATTTGGATATTTTGTCATTTTCGTGTAACCCACATACAATCCTATTTTTCGATAAAAACTTACACAAAGCATCAAGATAATAAGTATATGCAAAATTTGTTTCAAGTTTTTTTTGAAACTTTTAAATACTTTCTCCGATTCAAATTAATTGACTATGTCTGGATGCATTTGTTAACTATATATATCTATATCTAGACAAAATTAAGTCAATTAATATAAATCGGAAGGAGTAGCATTTAAAAACAATAAACCAGATGGGCGCGCACCCAGGTTCTGTTTGCTTTTTCCCACAGGCGGACACTTCTACGATTTTTCTTCTTTGGATCCATAGTGCCAATTCAACTGCAAACAGTGCACATGAATAAACAAAACGGTTTACGTATGTGAAAGAACAGAAGCTGAGGCATCAATATTGGAATATTGACATTACGACAAATACAATATTTGTGGATCAGCGTAAGACTTATCAATGATGAATGCGATCCACAGAATGAGAGAAATATTAACAAAACAATACAGCTAGCGGACACAGTCGCGTGTGTGTTGACGCTGTTGGTTTCAAACAACATGCCAGACGATTATTGAGTTGACGGTGAGCTGTTCTCGCCTCTGCGTCCCCACCCCTCCCCGGTAAGATGAGAGGTCGCTGGTAACGCCCATTTTCAACCTGGGTATAAAAAACGGATAGAAAAGTTTGGGTTCTTTTGTGGTACCCCAAATTGAATAACAACCATTTATTTTCGTCTATCCAATGGCCTTCTATTAGAAAAAGCAATGGTCTAAGTAATTTATTGGGATTGCATTGACGCCAAAGGACAAGTAAAAGAAGAATGAGCGTAGCAGCCCTGTTGTAGTTTCTCCAAAATCTACAATCATGGTGTTTTATCGCTGCCTTATAGCGTGTCGTGTCTGAACAAGTAAAAGAGTTCTAATGTAGTCACTACTAAATCACTATCACTGTTCTTGTGATTGTTTAATTTTCATAACTAAAAGCATCTCCAGTCGCGTCCCCAAACCGTCTCCCAAACGGCGCCGGATCGAGCGGTTAGGAGACGTATTTCGTTCGTTCCGCGTTTAGGGGACGTCGCTCCCCAGCCGTGTCCCTAAACGTCGTCCCCAAACATTAAAATATTCTTTTTTTTTGTTTTAATAGATAGAAGAAAACTATGTACTAATATTTAAATCGGTGCAACATAAATAAATTACATATAAAAACTTTGAAAAAACATAATCAAATTACATTTTTTTTAAAATTACTTCTTATTCTTCTTTGATGGCCCCGCCTCGTCATCCTCATCACGGTGGCGCTTTCTGCTCATCATCTCTTCCGAAGAGGCGGTATCGATCGACGTGTCGGATGAACTTGTGTCCTCCTCGTCGTCGACGGTGCTCGCCGGCTGCGCTTTGGCCTTCGATTTCGCGTCCACCTCCGCCTTCGCCCGGGTCGCGGCCGCCGTCAATCCTTGCTCCTCCGCCTCCTCCTCCACGGCCTGCCATTCCTCCGCGCTGTCCAGTGGCGGCGAGGAATCATCGCCGCTGCTGGGCGTCTGGACTTTGTCCCACCAATGGCGCCATCCTGGAGACTTTCCCTCGCTGTCGGTGTCTGATGGAAGTCTAGCGAGGTCACTCATCGTGAGAAGCTTGGATGAATGGCGGTCGGTTGAAGATTCGAAAGCGCCTACGTACGGGTCTTATTGAGCGCGGATGAACTGCGGTGCAGAAGTTGAAGAGAGCGGCGGTTGCTCTTCCGAGGAGTTTGCGCTCCATTCCGGCGGTTGGCGTGTCGGTCGACGCGGTTGCCAATGCGACGATTCCCCTTCCCGGCAACTGCACTGTCACTAGGTAGGCGGCGGTTGAGCGTCCGAGCTGCTGACGCGTTGGGCCCGCGCCTCCTCGCCTCTCATTTCGTTGTGTCCGGCGCACCTGAAGCGTCCCCTGTGGGGCGGGGACGGGCTCGGGACGCCGAACACCGTATCGGGGCATGACGGATAAAAAAGGTCTTTGGGGCGCGCGGCTGGGAACGTTTTTTTATCCGGCGTGCCCCAAATCCCTTTGGTGGACGGTTTGGGAGACGCGACTGGAGATGCTCTAAGCTATCAAGAAAACCATGAATTTCTGGTCCATTTTCCCTATTTTTTTTTAGATAAAGGAGCAAAGCCCCGGCTAGCCTCTGTCATCCAAGGAATACACACAACTCTCTGCTTTACTAAATTATTCGCAATGCCTTACAAGGAGAATACAAAGATTAACTTGAAGCCACCTTCTAGCGACAACTTGCTATACCTACGATAAAAGGGGTGACCAAGAACAAGGCCATACTCTCTGACGGTACACCAACGCACATCATCCAAAAAGCAAAACCCTGAGGGTGTGTCATTGCACACGTCGCAGAGTTCGGAACCGCCATCTATCTCGAACCCATCTCCAAGTGAGATCAACGCATTGACCGCGTCAGGATCGTGCTTATCAAGTAACCGTTCCTTGTTTTGTTGTAATTGCAGGATGTTCACCGAGTCTTGCCTAAGGCTAGGGTCATGAAAGGTTCAGATGCAGTTGGACGTGGTATGTTCAGAACTGTTGGTTCAATATCCATTTTGTCTTTTACTGAGCACGTGTCTTTCTTATGTAGATAGTTGTTTTATTTAACCATTTATTTGCATCATGATACTGCCTTATTGTTCAAGCTGTTTCTCGGGCTTGCTTCATTATTTGAAATACACATTTGCATGAAAACATCGTACTCCACAAAAGACTCACCGAAAGGATGTTTACTTGACCGCCGACAGATTTTGGGCTACCTATAGAGCTCCATTTCACATCGTATTTGCCACCTAGTCTACATCTACATCTACATCTACATCTATCTACATCTACATCTACATCTACATCTACATCTACATCTACACTAATATAAAAAGAGGCAGAGAGTCCCATCCAAGCAATCTACACCGTTCACAGGGTAAGATCCAACGTTCGACGTCATCCCAATGATGAATTGTCTGCCATCCCGATCCCTTCCAAATCCCACGATCTGCAGTTACAATCCAAACTCACGCACGACAGCACGACACCACGACCCCGGAGCCTTCCTCCAATCCTCTCCTTGCCGCAAACGCCCTCTCCTCCCCGCCATCGCGGTCAGAAGAAACACGTACTGCCGCTGCCTTCTAATCATCGCCCCCCGCGCCGCTCCAGATCCGCTCAAAACGCAAATCCCATGGAGACGCAACCGCCACACCAGAGCCCCGGCGGCCCGACCGCGCAACTCCCGCGGCTCCTCCAGGTTCACGAACCACCGCCAGGGACGCGGATATAACTAGCCACGCTGCCGCCATACATAGGCTTGCACGCCGCCTCAACCAGATGCGGGAACGCCGCCTCCCCATCCAACTGTAGCGATCAGCACAGACCTGCGGCCGCTGACATCGGGCCGCATCCAGCATGGGTTGCATCGGCGGCCACGCCCCGCTGGCGATGGCAGCGAGGGTGCAGCCTTCCGCTATCTCATCGACCTTAACATCAGTGACAACGATCGGGGTCCCTTGAGGTTCATGTGTTTCTCTTCTTTGCTTGTCTTGTCAGATTCAGTTACTCCGTCTTTCTTCACTTCGTGTCTGGTTCCAGCTTACTTTTTCAACGAGAACAGTTTTGGAGGATGGAGTTTGTGGCTGTCACGTGTGTGATGGTCCATAGAGTTCTTCAAAATTTATCCTGCAGTCTTTCCCTTGATTGAAATGGTAGTTTATATCCAATCTTTGAAGTTGTACAACCATACAGGATGTTCGTCAGTAATATTAGCCATATGATTTCTGTTCTTCCATAGTCCTAGACGGTATGTAATGCTGCTGCGCCTAAGTTAATGTGTAGACAATCTGGGTATACCACGTATCTTCCTTCCCATAGGTGGTAAATAACAGTACCTGTCGTTGCCTAATCGACGGTTCCCCGGAGGAGGGATCCTCACGAGGGGGAGAAGAAGTAGGGGCCATAGGGCGGAGTGCACACGGGACGGTGGCACGCGAGTTACCCAGCTTCGGAACACCTGCACGATGACAGAGCCTATTGCTGCTTGTCTGGAATTAACTGGGCGCTTTCGCGTTGTTACAATGAGTTGTGGTTGTGCCTCTAGGGCTCCCGGGATCCGGCTTATAAAGGCGCACGGATCTAGGGTTTACATGGAGAGTCCTAGCCGGATTACAGATAGCCTAGCTACGATACAATATCTTGCCGTGCACGTCACGGATCCGCCTTCCATACACGTCGTCCTAGATCCGGGTTACTCCTATGTCGGTACGGATCCGGCCTGCTGATCCTGGGCTGGACTTCTTCCTTCATGATCAACAGCAACTGGGCCGCCCGATCGGCCACATGCCTCATCACCGTCTGTGGGCCACCCGGGCTTGCCGGATCTAGGCACTGTCGATGGTACACCCATGAAGTATACCCACAACAGTACCCATGATTGCCTTGATGTAAATCTACTGGTTGTCCAAACAGTTAATTTCTTCAAAATGAATTACTGTGCAAACCAAGGGAATGAAATGAATGCATTTCTTCTATTTCCAAAAGTAAACTTAAACAGAGCTTTCTTTATAAACGATGATACAAGTAAAAAGGTTAATTGCCTTATTTACCTGTCATGCCTACTGTGTTATGTCTCTTTTTTGTAGCAAATGAGGAGCACAAATCTGTGTTGGATTTTTTTAAAAATAAATATATGTTGGTAACTTCTTATGAATGATCATTTTTGTTTTCTAATTACTATCTGCTCGCGTACTTCCTGACTTGTGTTGTTATGTTATAGTGTACTTCTCTATTCTCTTCATAATACCAGCTCATCTAAAATCGCGCCTCATGTTAATTGGCTTGCTAGAAGCAGTGTGTGTTGCTTCAGGCAAAACTGCTGTAGGTGTTTAGTGCTTTAAGTATGGTTTCTTCAGAATCTGAATTGTAACTAATTGAGTTCCCTATTTTCTTATCTGTATGTCCTCACAACTTTGTTGCATGGACACTGACAGGTACACATTTTAAGGGCTTCATGCATGACGAAGAAAAGTAGTAGATTATGATCAGGTCAGAGAGAAACGGTGGTGGCAGAGGCAGCTCAAGCTCATACTTTTATCTTCAGTGGATAGTGCATCTGTTTGTTGCCCCTTCCTCTTTTTCAGAATTCATAAAATTCCTCAATTTTTTTAGGTTAACTGTCATCCTTAGCAAGAGGTTCTCATTTCTTAAGAAGCCTTTTCTCACCCTATTATTTGGTTATCGTTGTTTATTGTAGTATGATATTGCCTTTTTCGATTGCTTAGCAAGAGGCATGACATGAAGTCTGAACTAAGTTCAAGCATATTTGTTAAGTTCACATTCCTTTCATGTTCTTCAAGAAACTCGGTTGATTCTTTTTCTATTCAAGACGGATGCAGTAAGTTATTTATTGGCATTAATTACATGGTTGTTTATTGGATACTTTCCGGTGAAATTTTCCTTTCAGCATACTTTTAGTGATGTTTTTCGCCTTCCAGAGCATCAACGAGTGCCGCCGCCGCTTCTACAACGTGCTTCCCGTGTGCTATATGTGGACTCTTATGTTGCTGGCATTCCTTTCTTGCTGTGCTGCTTCCAAATTATGTTCTTGAAGACGGTTCAGAGGTGAATAATCCTCAATACTTAGGTGCTTTGTTTTCCTGTGTTCATGTTATTCAGGTAATCTATTTGACTACTTTTTTCATCTTTCCTTCTATTACCATGTACTTGCAGTTCCATTCAGCATGTACCGTTGGCACGGGATCTCCTTGCTCCTTCTTATTATGTTCTTGTTGTTTCTAATTCCTTTTGTTGTTAACTTGTATGCTTTTCTTTTCTTCTGCTTGCTTGCGTGTCTTTCGTCATGTGTTCTGAAGAGAAAGGGTGTACAACTGTGTCACCTCATGGACTCCAGAGATTCTTGTACATTCACCTGACTAGCAGTTTGATTGTGCCCGGTTTCTGGGAGTGAGCTGCCAGTGTGATCTTATAAAGGAAGGTTCCAGGGAGTTAGCTGCCAATGTGAACTCATAAAAGAAAGAGTTAATTTTATTTTTTGCAGGAAATTATTGTTTGATCCTTCCAGTCGATCCTGGGAAATCCTGGATCGACATGCTGATGGTGTGGATTCCCTATATGTCGATGGTAGAAACGCTTCAACTGTATAGCCCTGAATGCGTTCCCTCTATGAGAGAGAGGTTGCTAATCTTGGATCTTGATGATTAGTCAGAAGTTTGGATCGATGATCTTCTTGACGGAAAGGTAAGGTCATTAAAATCCATAGCTGAGCTTTATTCAAGGCCAAAATCTATACATGAAATTTGTAGTAGGTCAAAATTATCAAGCTTATATACTACTAGCAGAATACCCGTGCGTTGCTACGAGTATATCCCATGTATTTAGCTAAGCATTTACATTTTTTGATTATTGATGTAAATGATTAGCAAAAAAAGTCTTTCCTATATATGTCATGTTGCTCGATTATTATCTTCTAAAATATTTCTAATTGATTTCCTTTTCTCTTATTATTACCGTAGTATTGATGCAATACTTGATGCTTACTCTGTTATTCAGCTTAATAAAAAGTAGAATATACTATAGCACAAACTTTATCATTTGAGTAGTATTTTAGTTCATCGTCATAAAATAGTTTTTCATGGTGCTATGTTGTCACAACTGCACATAAAAAATCAAACATATTCAGAAGATCCCCAACTGTGCTTGAATATCCAAAATCAATGTGCTCGTCTATTGACACTACTTTTAACATGTGGATTCTTGATCACAGATCCCTTTGATAGTGCTAGAGTTTAATATTTTTCAACCTTTTTCTTCTGAAATTTCCACAATTCATTATCTTTTGATAGTATCGTAATACCCTAACGTTAACTCTGAACACTCGATTCTTTTTGAGGTTTGAGACTTTTTAAACTTAAGGCTCGAAAGCCCTGCATTGAATTAACAAAGCCATCAACCGGCCAAGAGTTATAACAGGACACCACACCACGCACATCACGGCAAGAAAGATACAAGGGTACACACAGAACGAATTACAACACTGCACTAAGAGCGAGAACAAGCATGCAGAAATGCAGACCGCCGCTGTTCGGCACCAAGGACACCAGTCGGAGGCACGGCGAGGCACTGCCCGTAGCAGAATTGTAGTCTTGAATCCGAGGAGGGCAGCCAGGACTCCGAGCACCAGAAACACCAAACTGTTCTCATGCCGAAGAGGGCCCATGGCCTTTCGCTTGGCTCGAAGGCGTCGAACCATCGGACATGAGAGAAGCTCACCCGAGAGCTGCAGAGGTGTTGGGCTCTGAACCCGCTGGAGAAGACTAGCTTGACGAAGAACACACCATACCGGCCACACTACCGAGCACTTGGACACCCACCAGCGACGCGAAATCCGCCGGGAGCACCTACAGAGGACGGGGCAGATTGCCATCGACACACGCATACGGGCTAGAGATCACCGTAGCTACTCAAAGAGCGACATTGCCCAAAGCTGTAGCCTTTAGCTCCCCCACCCTACCCAAACCTCCCCAGGCAGCGCCTCCAAGAAGGTCACGGCGCAGAAGCGCGTCGCCGCCTCCCAATCAACGAGATTTTCGACTTTCGTCCGGGAGGTGGGGAAAAGGTGAGCAAGAGCCAAGGATAGCAGCTACTACCTCAGAACCGACGTGAACCGAAGATCCACGCCGCAGACGCCACCCGCCGCCGCCTCACATCTCGAGGAGTGGAGGACGCCGGACCGAGGCACCCACCACGATGCCCGCCGCAGGACATCGGGGGGAGACGAAACCAGCGCCCTCGCCGCTCGTCGACCCGACGCATCGGGGCCGCCCACCCGAGGCAGCCCAGATGAGTACCAAACCTAGGCCCGCTGGCCCGGATCTGGGCCCGCCGCCGCCACCCATGGCCGCGGGCACGCCGACGCAGGGCCGAGCCAGCCAGCCAGATGCCGTGCCGCCACCCCGCCGGAGAAGCGTCTTCACCACGCCGTGGTCAGGCCACTGCGCCGCCACGCCAGACGACGAGCACGGCGCCCCCGCCGACCGCACCAGCCCACGCCACCACAGCCACGCGGGGGAGAGAGATGCCCCGCCGGCGCCCCAGGGCTTTGCCCGACGACGCCCTCTGGCGGCGGCGAGGGAGGGACGGGGGAAGGAAGGGCCGGAGGTTGGGGGAGGCTAGGGTTTCACCCTGCGCTTGCGGGAGCGGCAGGATGAAACGGTCAAGGTCCCTCAGACGGATTCTTTAGGATTTGAACCTTTCTCGAGGTTTGAGACTTCTACAAGAACTGCAACCTCTCTGGACTTTGCATGACCCTGAGCTCTCCAAATTCATCGCCGAGGAGGTGGTCTGAGTGATATGTGTCATGCTCATCTGCACCCATGGATCGCCTCACGGACGACCAGCCAAGTCGAGCGTGATCTCAGTGCTCAAGGTCACGGGAGATGTTAACATGGCCAGGAATGAGGACATCAAGCACAGCTACATAATGTAGAGGCAGGTCAACTGTTGGGATTATGGGAATAAGACGCCAAGTCAGCCCGTTGACACATTAGTCTTCCCGTGTCCATGCTGGGATAGTGAAGGCATGAACTGATATGTCATCTAGCTTTTCAGCGTCAGGCAACATAAAGGCGAAGAAGACCGTGTGTTGTTGTCTACATACTATTTTTCTTTCCTCCTTGTTTTGGGGCTAAGCTTGCATTGTACTTACGGCTGTGATATGTGATAATCTTGAGGGGTTTGCTACTATCGTGAGGCAACTATATTTGTTGTCAAGCCGCTTCAAGTGGTGCCCAATCTTTTCTCGATGTTGTACCAACAACGGTCCAAACTAAAAGGCGTGTCATGTGTTAATATTAGTCTCCAAAAAAAAATTACATGAGACATTTCTAGCATCAATCATAGAGAAAAAAAAACTACGGAGTAAAACATATGTCTACATGGTTCGTTCAGTACATTGCACAAAGGGTGATCCATGAGACGTTCATTCAATTTTGTTGAGACCCAACAGATGCATTTAAGTAACTCTGGTTATAACAAGCTCGATGACCAAGCATTGTCCATGTAGGGCCTCGACAACTCGATGAAAGGTCATGGTGTGAAGAACTTGCCGGAGAATATACGAGGATGACACAGGTAAACCGAAATGTACACCAATCCATAGGCAACCTGATTATTCACTATAATATTACTACCAACTTTAACATGTAAATATGTCATGTCTCCTTTTTTACTGAACACATGAGCTATGTTCTTTAGGACATACAATTTAAATTTTAGTATATGTAGCATGGTTTGCTGCATACATATTAGTCGATACGTACGTGCACGTGCAAGCTTACTAGTACATATAGAAACCCAGTGTCCTCACACGTTTACAAATAGGTACCTAAAGTGTGTTTGGTTCGGGTTACAAAGTGAAATGTAATGGAATAATTCCACACTTGCCACACATTCTTGTGTTCGGTTTGGTGGTGTACATAGTTGTTAGAAGTTTTTATCTGCCTTGTAAAATCAGACTTGGAGACTGTTTTCGTTATCCCCATGATAATGAAAATCGATCCTCCTAGTGGGTCGCTTGAAAAAAAAATTCTTGTGTTCGGTTCAAAAATGAAATGTAACGTAGTGATTCCAAACAAGGGAATATGCTTATTAGATCCAGAATAAAGTCGTTCCACCGAATCGGTCGAATGTACACATTCCTCGTGCTAACCCTGAGAAAATCGCTCTATTACCTGAAAATTAATTAACTCACCCAAGGCACCATAACCTGCCGGTACCCACTCTCCCTCGTCCCTGGCGGCGTGCAACTAGCGGCGGGCGGCGGCCGGGCATGCGACAAACGGTGGGCAGGCGGCCTTGCGAGCAACAGCGGCCGGCGGTCGGACAAGCTGCAGCAGCATGCGGCGGCTAGATGAGCTGTGGCAGCACGCGGCAGGGCGAGACAACGGCTAGTGCGAGTAGCAGCAACAGAAGGCAGCGGGTAGCAGTAAACCGACGCGAACAACAACACGGCGGCTGCTGAGTGAACAACAGCACGGCATGATTAGTACTTGTTCCATCTCTCAAACGGAACACCCGAATGAAACCATTCCATTTCATTATTTAGTCCAACCAAACGTAGGAATGGAACCATCACGTTACATTGCACTTCGTTCCCCAACCAAGCACACCCCTAGCATACTTACAAGCACAAAACCGGAGTCAGACGAACACCAGTAATTGCCTCTTAGGCATACAAATAACACGATCAATCATGTTTTCTTCACGGGAAAATGAGTTTGCAGGGTTGCATGCATGCTGTCGAACCTGCAAGAATACTTGCTGTTGCTTCCTCCGTAGCATCTTCTTCCTTACGAATTATTTGTATTTGTATCTGCGGGTTGCTCGCTGCTTCGGCGAGAGGTGCACCAAGTTACAAACCATTGCAGCGACGCTATGTAGACCAGGACAAACACAAAGCCACCAATATTCGCGATGCCCCGTGTTTGGCTCTCCCATGTGCCGCTGATGTAACTAGTCCCCAGCAACAGAAAACAAAAACCTACAAGACCTGGGCAAAGGTAAGATCTGAAGGCAGCGGCGGCCTTGTCGTTATCGAACTTTGTAGCCAGCGTTCCAATGATCATCAAAGAGAGGCCGAAGGCACACGTGTTGCTGGTCTCAAATATGTTGTATCTCGTGGGAAATTTGTCGCGCAGAACTGAGATACCAGCAACGTACCCTTTTTCCTTGTCGTCGGCGGCCCAGAAACCACCGGGTGGGTTGAGCCCCGCCGTGAAAGTGACGGTGGCAGCCAGTGACATTATCAGCAGCAACCAGGCACGAAAATCCTGATGTTTCTTTTCAGTGGAGCCATGGACTTCGTGATTGCTGAGCACCACATTCTGAAGGCCGGTCACAGCCACTGCCGACAGGCGTCCATCACTGGAAGTGATGAGGAGCACCGGCATGACATTGGCTCCTCTTATTACCTCCAATAACTCAGCAACCGAAATTATGTTCGGATGATGATTGTCAGCAGTGATCCCTTGTTGCTGAGGTACTGACATAATGTCTGCAACAAACACCAACTCGATTAGCGACTAGTTTTCAGTGACAATTTAGGGTAGTTGCTTTGCTACGAGTTTTATATATATCCAATTCTACGAAAATTCTTGTACTCCGTAAATAACATCTCGACTTTTACTCTCTATAGTTGCAACTCTCTCTGTTCTTGTACAATTTCTGGAGTATCTAATTAAAGTAGTATCTCAATGAAATGCAACTGCCAGCAAAATTAAGCGTGGGTATCTAAGAAATATGATTAGATGCACAACGTTGACTAGGTCAGATGAAATTTCAGGTGTGGAAAAGGTGCTGAATATTTAAAAAAGCCAAATCTCAGAAAAAAAATAGACGGACAAATGTTGACTAAGGTCAGATGAAATTTGAGGTGTGGATAAGGTGCTGACGACAAACAAAAGCCTCAAAAATAAGGTCTATATTTTTTTAGAAATACCCTCCTCCTAAGTATATCCTACATAGTATTATGTTATTACACCAACAGTCCAACTAGTAAGTACTTAAAGTTTTAGTCTGGCTTCCTAATTCATACTCAAAGTTTTAGTCGGGCTTCCTAATTTATACTCAAATTTTAGTCTGGCTTCCTAATTTATACTCAAATTTTAGTCTGGCTTCCTGATTTATTTGATGTAGATTGTTCTGATATCTAAACTATATATACATATCTATTTGAGCTTTGTTAAAAATTATGGGTGTGTAAATGTACACCCATGTCCCCATTTAATTTTTACCGGCTGTGTGGCTTCATTCTAATTCACACATGGGACTAACAATTATGTAATAGGCACAACTAATATTAGTTTTTTTCGAAAAGAAAACTAATATTGGTATCTTTTTCGATAATTCGATAAAGTTAATATTTTTTATCTTTTTCGATAAAGTATTTTATTCGATAGCTAATATTGGTATCTGCCGAGAGAACTTTGTTAATGTACAGTTGTATGAGGAGGAAGACATATAGATGTAGATGGACTTTAACTTGTGCTGGTGTTTTTAGTGTTTTTTTCATGCATGTTTGCTCCTTGAAAGCTTGACACGTCAAATTTTCTTTCAGAAAATATCTGTTTTACTAAGTGCTGCCTTTGTAAACCTGGGTCTTGTCTGCCTTTGTAGAAGTGATCATTGGAAAGAGGCCATGGTCTGCGTGCAAGTGTTGGATTATGAAAAACCTGGAGCTATAACTGCTCTATGTAAGTCACTACAGAAAAGGGTAGAAGAAGCCGAATTGAAGGGGGCGGGGGGGGGGGGGGGGGGGGAGATAGAGAGTACCTGGGGCGAACGGAACTTGAAGGGGTAAACTAGCTACCTAGCTCTACCCAGATCTCTGCATGGCACGATTCAAAAGGAATGGTTTGTGTCATATATATAGAGCTGCATGGAGAAGGCAGTGCCGCGTCATGTAGGACTAGTAGGAGTAGTATTTTGCACCACCGGTAACGGATAGAAATTAACAAAGTAATTTCTTAAATCGTTGTACACGCATTGCATGGCTACAGATTTACTAGCCATGTTTGAGCAAAATAAATGTGAACTAGGCAGGAGACATGTGAACCAAGGAACAAGTCGTAAGAGCATGTCTAGCAGGCCCCTCATATTTCTGCCCCGTATCCCGCCGCTTTTTCGCCCCGTATCGAAAAGTTGCTAACGGAAGAGCCATTCCGTCTAGCAGACCCCGTATTTCGCCCCGTATTTACAAAAATAAAAACCCCGGGAAGTTCAATTTCATTGATCATACTACGGATCATACATACGGATCAACGATTCTACATCCAGAATGCGCGATCCTACTCGGGGAGGTCGACTAGGTACGAGTCCGCCTCCGTCTCCGCCTCCCGCAACTCCGCCTCCTTCGCGGCGGCGATGGCCGCCGCCACCTCTTCCTCCTCCGCCCTCTTCCTCTTGGCGTCGTCTTTGAGGAACTGTCGTAGCTCCTTCAACACGTCGGGGGCCTCCTCCTCATCGCCGGCGAGCGGAGCTCCTCGAGCGCTCGGTGCTCCCGCTGCTCCAAGCCTCCTTCGCCCGGCGGCGGCGCTCCCGGGCCGGCGCGCCACTCGTCGAACTTGGGCCCGCTCATCGGCTTCATCGGCGGATCCTCGTTGTACCGGCGCCCGCCCGCCGCGAAGTCAACGAGCTTCGGCGGGACGTACGCGGCGCCGGCGTACCTGCGAGCCGAACGCCGGCTCCCGGCGGCGGATCTCTTGCATTGGCGCCGCCACGCATCCTCCACGTTGTCCGGCGAGCGGGATCGCTTCGATTCGCTCGCCGGCGAGGCGGTACTGCGGCGGCGGGCGTCCATGCCGGATCTGGGGTGGAATGCGGGGCGGGGGAGCGACTAATTGCTTGCCGGAGCAGGAGGAGGAGGCGGCGGCGCACGGCGGAGCTAGGTTTGCGACGCACCTGCGCCCACTATATGTACGGGGCGACGGGGCCGATTTCCTGGGTCCCGTATTCCGCCGAAACGGGGCGGCCCGAATACGGGGCCTGCTAGACGGCCCAAACCGCGCCTGCCCCGTATGTCGCCGGAATTTTACGGGGTGGGCGGGTTATAAGGGGCCTGTTAGACATGCTCTAACGACTTTGACCTCGAAGTCAGTCAATCAGTCAACATGTAATCCCATATATATATCGTACATTTGTGAGGGGGAGGGGGGAGACTTGTCTACGATCGCCAATAACCAAGGAAATGGCCTTACTTTTATGAAGGAACAAAAACTGAGGTCTCAACACTGGAATATATCATGACCTGGGAATGCGATCAACCGAAACAATACAACTAGGGGAGAACCTTGTACGAATCAGTCTTCTTTTCCAACGAATAGTTGTGTACGAAAAAAAAAAACATGTCGGACTCAGGATTGCCACAACCTAACCAGCTTCATCCATGCATATATACCTGGCGGAAACGCTCCGGCCTTGCCGTTGATCATGGACGCGATCGACTCACAACGGTATTAACCGCTCATTCTCCCGTCAGTCCAACTAAGGAACTGGACCACCCTTTGTGAATTTGGTTTTCTTGTCTCCTCGTTCTATTCGTATGTCTTCTTCCGGTGACAGTAGGTACACTAGTACAGAACAAGCATTCACATACGTTTAAAATTAGGGCTATCAAAAAAGTTCGGCCTTGTCAAACCGTTCGAGCTTGACTCGCTAAACGTTAGGCTAGTCTTGGCTCAAAGACATAACAGGCAGAGCTCAAACCTGGATTGAAGCTCGCAAGCTCTTAATTTCGAGCTTGAACAGTTTGTCAGAACTCAGAAACTCCGCACAAGGGCGCACATAGTGACATCATAGCATGGAGTCTAGCTAACGCGTTAGCAAGCATGGAACATGCTAAGCCCAACTAGCTTAAGGGGACAAAAGGACCACGACATGTCATGCATTGGGCACATCAGGCGGCCCATCACAGCTAGCATTCTGGCAGAGCACAACTAACCCTTTCAGTACTTCTAAAAAAAAAAAAAACTAACCCTTTCAGTACCATCTCAGTGCATAATAAGAGATAACAATACCGCACGGGAAATCTAATTCAGCTAATATGAACCTATTAGGTAAAAACACATTTTAAAATATCAAAACACATTTTACTTAACAAGAGATAAGCCCACCGTACCTCCGCCTTTCCTAGATTTCACCAGACACACGACATAACCTAGCTGGAGACGCCACCGGTGCGAATGATGACGATGAGTCATGACAACCGGCATAATACCATGGCGGCCACCGTCGGGCCTGTTACCCATGACAACTCTCTAGCATCTCTATAGCCCCACAAATTAGTATTAGTCTTTTATGTGCACTTTGTCCTCATCATGTGTACAAGGGATCGACTTTCTGGTCGCTTACCCATCCTCAAATTGCTCTATGTATTTGGAGATGAGATTCAGGAAAAAGATTGCAACTTATTGGTATGAGCATTCTATTAACCATATTCAGCCCTTGCCCACGATGTCTCAACCAGCCAGACGGTTATCACCCACTAGATTAGAGGTCATACGGGCAGGATGGCCCTACGATAAAATCGCAACATGCCTTCTTAAGGATATAAATATGTGCACTAGCACATGAAACAAGTACTACAGTTCAAGAAGTACATCACTTACAGGCTTATAGACAGTACTATCGTCCTTCAATATTAGGGCAACCCGGTAAGGGAGATTTGTAGATATCTCCTCCGACACAGCCTTATCTATGAAGGCCCTTTTCACAGAAAGATGATTCACAACTCCTATCATAAATGTGGGTTAGTGGCACGCGATATATTTGATTGTTCCGCTCTTTGGCGGTATTCAGCATGTCAACGCCTATAATAAGAGGCCAAAATTTACATCTTGGAAAATTAAATTCTTGGGAGACCTGCAAACAATTTGTTACCATCTCAAGCCATCCAAAGTTGAGAATCTGAAAGCTTGGATAACTTCCGTAGTCTAGTTCTTTTTCTCCAACTATTGGTTTTTCTTTTGGTTGTTGTTTCGGCTTAGGTTGATTCTCTCAACCTTTTCATGTAATTATGGCCTTGTAAGACTCTGGCACTCTTTTTCTTTAATTAATTAAAAAATTACCGTGGGGGCGTCCCCTACGGTTTGCTGGTAAAAAAAACAGCTGATGACATTAAGAGATCCTAATAAAGAAGTCGACGGTCTAGTATTCGGACTTGTGAAGAAGCTTCCACTTTTAACATAAATGACCAGACACAAAAATATATCCGTGATATCAAAAATCTATGTGATCAGATAGATATTTCCGTTAACCATTTCAGATTCATATTAATTATTAAACCTTTCATACAAAAGAAAATCTCACAATTAAACTAAAGGGCTGATACGTCTCCGACGTATCGATAATTTCTTGTGTTCCATGCCACATTATTGATGATTTCTACATGTTATATGCACACTTTATGTCATATTCGTGCATTTTCTGGAACTAACCTATTAACAAGATGCCGAAGTGTCAGTTCCTGTTTTCTGCTGTTTTTGGTTTCAGAAATCCTAGTAAGGAAATATTCTCGGAATCGGACGAAATCAACGCCAAAGATCTTAGAATCCCCGGAAGCATCCGGAACACCCGAGAGTCGCGCAGGGGGGCCACAGGGCCCCTGGATGATAGGGTGGCGCAGCCCACCCCCTGGCCGCGCGGCCCTATGGTGTCGTCGCCCCTTCGACCTTCTCACGCCGCCTCTTCGCCTATATAAAGGTCCCAGACCTAAAACCTCGATACGAAAGAGCCACGGTACGAGAAACCTTCCAGAGCCACCGCCATCGCGAAGCCAAGATCTGGGGGACAGGAGTCTCTGTTCCGGCACGCCGCCGGGACGGGGAAGTGCCCCCGGAAGGCTCCTCCATCAACACCACCGCCATCTCCATCAACGCTGCTGTCTCCCATGAGGAGGGAGTAGTTCTCCATCGAGGCTCGGGGCTGTACCGGTAGCTATGTGGTTAATCTCTCTCCTATGTACTTCAATACAACGAACTCATGAGCTGCTTTACATGATTAAGATCCATATGATGAGCTTTGTATCGCTACTAGTTGTGTGCTACTCATATGATGTTATTAAAGTAGTCTATTCCTCCTGCATGGTGTAAAGGTGACTAGTGTGTGCACCGTGTGGTTCTTGTCGTAGGCTATGATCATGATCTCTTGTAGATTGTGGAGTTAATTATCATTATGATAGTATTGATGTGATCTATTCCTCCTTCATAGTGTAATGTGGACAGTGTGTGCGCTATGTTAGTTCTTGGTTTATTTTGCAATGATCTATTATGCTCTAAGGTTATTTAAATATGAACATCGAATGTTGTGGAGCTTGTTAACTCCGGCATTGAGGTGCTCTTGTAGCCCTACACAACGACCGGTGTTTGTCATCCAACAAAAGAGTGTATGTAGCATATATGAGAAAGAGTTATTTATTATGCGATCAATGTTGAGAGTGTCCACTAGTGAAAGTGTAATCCCTAGGCCTTGTTCCTAAATATTGCTATCGCTGCTTGTTTACTCGTTTCTATCGCGTTACTACCGCTGCGTTACTACCGCTTGTTTACTCGTCCCGGGCAAAGCACTTTTCCGGTGCCGTTGCCACTGCTCATACTTATTTATACCACCCGTATTTCACTATCTCTTCGCCGAAATAGTGCACCTATTAGGTGTGTTGGGGACACAAGAGACTTCTTGCTTTGTGGTTGCGGTGGTTGCATGAGAGGGATATCTTTGACCTCTTCCTCCCCGAGTTCGATAAACCTTGGGTGATCCACTTAAGGGAAACTTGCTGCTGTTCTACAAACCTCTCGCTCTTGGAGGCCCAACACCGTCTACAAGAATAGAAGCTCCCGTAGACATCAAGCTATTTTCTGGCGCCGTTGCCGGGGAGGAAAGGTAAAAGGTACTCACACTCCGGATCTCGGCTACTAAGCTATTTTCGCTGTTGTAAGTACTCGAAGCTATTTCCTTTAGATCCTGCAATTGCATCTTTTTGTTTCTTGTTTACACTAGTTTGGCATAATGGACGACAATGAGCTTCTTATTCTATTTCCTGATTTAAAACATGGATGGTTTGATGCGAAAATTAAAAACCTATGAAATCTTATTTGCATGCTGGTAGTAATATTAGTATGAACGCTTTGAACACCATTGTTGATAATGATATAGAAAATTCTAAGCTTGGGGAAGCTGGTTTTCATGATCTTTTTAGTCCCCCAAGCATGGAGGAGAAAATTTACTTTGATGATACTTTACCTCCTATTTATGATGATTATAATGATAGTAGTCTTTTGTTACCGCCTGTTATGGAGGATAAATTTGATTATGATTACAATATGCCTCCTATATTTGATAGCTACTTTGTTGAATTTGCTCCCACTACTACTAATAAAATTGATTATGCCTATGTGGAGAGTAATAATTTTATGCATGAGACTCATGATAAGAATGTTTTATGTGATAGTTATATTGTTGAGTTTGCTCATGATGCTACTGAAAGTTATTATGAGAGAGGAAAATATGGTTGTAGAAATTTTCATGTTACTAAAATGCCTCTCTATGTGCTGAAATTTTTGAAGCTACACTTGTTTTATCTTCCTATGCTTGTTACTTTGCTCTTCATGAACTTGTTTATTTACAAGATTCCTATGCATAGGAAGCATGTTAGGCTTAAATGTGTTTTGAATTTGCCTCTTGATGCTCTCTTTTGCTTCAACTACTATTTCTTGCGAGTGCATCATTAAAACTGCTGAGCCCATCTTAATGGCTATAAAGAAAGAACTTCTTGGGAGATAACCCATGTGTTTATTTTGCTACAGTAATTTTATTTTATATTTGAGTCTTGGAAGTTTTTACTACTGTACCAACCTCTCCTTATCTTAGTTTTGTTGCATTGTTGTGCCAAGTAAAGTCTTTGATAGTAAACTTCATACTAGATTTGGATTACTGCGCAGTTTCAGATTTCTTTGTTGTCACGAATTTCGACCTGCCTCTCTGTAGGTAGCTCAGAAAATTAAGCCAATTTACGTGCGTGATCCTCAGATATGTACGCAACTTTCATTCAATTTGGGCATTTTCATTTGAGCAAGTCTGGTGCCTCAATAAAATCCATCTTTACGGACTGTTCTGTTTTGACAGATTCTGCCTTTTATTTCGCATTGCCTCTTTTGCTATGTTGGATGAATTTCTTTGATCCATTAATGTCCAGTAGCTTTATGCAATGTCCAGAAGTGTTAAGAATGATTGTGTCACCTCTGAAGATGTTAATTTTTATTGTGCACTAACCCTCTAATGAGTTGTTTCGAGTTTGGTGTGGAGGAAGTTTTCAAGGGTCAAGAGAGGAGGATGATATACTATGATCAAGAAGAGTGAAGAGTCTAAGCTTGGGGATGCCCCCGTGGTTCATCCCCGCATATTTCAAGAAGACTCAAGCATCTAAGCTTGGGGATGCCCAAGGCATCCCCTTCTTCATCGACAACTTATCGGGTTTCGTCTCTTGAAACTATATTTTTATTCAGTCACATCTTATGTACTTTGCTTGGAGCGTCTGTTTGTTTTTGTTTTTGTTTTTGTTTGAATAAATGCTTGTGTGGGAGAGAGACACGCTCCGCTGGTTCATATGAACACATGTGTTCTTAGCTTTTATTTTTCATGGCGAAGGTTGAATCTTCTTCGTTAAATTGTTATATGGTTGGAATTGGGAAATGCTACATGTAGTAATTCTAAAATGTCTTGAATAATTTGATACTTGGCAATTTTTGTGCTCATGTTTAAGCTCTTGCATCATATACTTTGCACCTATTAATGAAGAAACACCTAGAGCTTGCTAAAATTTGGTTTGCATATTTGGTCTCTCTAAAGTCTAGATAATTTCTAGTATTGAGTTTTGAACAACAAGGAAGACGGTGTAGAGTCTTATAATGTTTACAATATGTCTTTTATGTGAGCTTTGCTGCACCGGTTCATCCTTGTGTTTGTTTCAAATAACCTTGCTAGCCTAAACCTTGTATCGAGAGGGAATACTTCTCATGCATCCAAAATCCTTGAGCCAACCACTATGCCATTTGTGTCCACCATACCTACCTACTACATGGTATTTCTCCGCCATTCCAAAGTAAATTGCTTGAGTGCTACCTTTAAATAATTCAAAATTTATCACCTCTTATTTGTGTCAATGTTTTATAGCTCATGAGGAAGTATGTGGTGTTTTATCTTTCGATCTTGTCATTTACTTTTGACAGACTTTCACAATGGACTAGTGGCACATCCGCTTATCCAATAATTTTGCAAAAAGAGCCGGCAATGGGGTTCCCAGCCCTGATTAATTAACTTGCATTAATAATTCTCTTCACATGTTTTGCTCGATTCATCGGTAAGTAACTTAATTTTGCAAATAGACACTCCTTCATGGTATGTGATTGTTGGAAGGCACCCGAGGATTCGGTTAGCCATGGCTTGTGTAAGCAAAAGGTTGGGAGGAGTGTCATCCATAAATAAAGAAAAACAAAACTAAAGTACATGTGTAAACAAAAGAGAAGAGGGATGATCTACCTTGCTGGTAAAGATAACGTCCTTCATGGGAGCCGCTCTTGAAAGTCTGGTTGATAAGGTAGTTAGAGTGCCCACTACCATTCGTTGACAACAACAAACACCTCTCAAAATTTTACTTTTATGCTCTCTTTATGTTTTCAAAACCAAAGCTCTAGCACAAATATAGCAATCGATGCTTTCCTCTGCGAAGGACCTTTCTTTTACTTTTATGTTGAGTCAGTTCACCTATTTCTCTCCATCCCAAGAAGCAAACACTTGTGTGAACTGTGCATTGATTCTTACATACTTGCTTATTGCACTTGTTATATTGCTTTGCATTGACAATTATCCATGAGATATACATGTTACAAGTTGAAAGCAACCGCTGAAACTTAATCTTCCATTGTGTTGCCTCAATGTCTTTACTTTAAATTATTGCTTTATGAGTTAACTCTTATGCAAGACTTATTGATGCCTGTCTTGAAAGTGATATTCATGAAAAGTCATTGCTTTATGATTCAGTTGTTTACTCATGTCATTACCATTGTTTTGATCGCTGCATTCATTACATATGTTTACAATATGATCAAGGTTATGATGGCATGTCACTCCAGAAATTATCTTTGTTATCGTTTACCTGCTCGGGACGAGCAGAAACTAGGCTTGGGGATGCTGATACGTCTCCGACGTATTGATAATTTCTTGTGTTCCATGGCACATTATTGATGATTTCTACATGTTATACGCACACTTTATGTCATATTCGTGCATTTTCTGGAACTAACCTATTAACAAGATGCCGAAGTGCCAGTTGCTGTTTTCTGCTGTTTTTGGTTTCAGAAATCCTAGTAAGGAAATATTCTCGGAATCGGACGAAATCAACGCCAAAGATCTTAGAATCCCCGGAAGCATCCAGAACACCCGAGAGTCGCGCAGGGGGGCCACAGGGCCCCCAGATGATAGGGTGGCGCGGCCCACCCCCTGGCCGCGCGCCCCTATGGTGTCGTCGCCCCTTCGACCTTCTGACGCCGCCTCTTCGCCTATATAAAGGTCCCAGACCTAAAACCTCTATACGAAAGAGCCACGGTACGAGAAACCTTCCAGAGCCGCCGCCATCGCGAAGCCAAGATCCGGGGGACAGGAGTCTCCGTTCCGGCACGCCGCCGGACGGGGAAGTGCCCCCGGAAGGCTCCTCCATCGACACCACCGCCATCTCCATCAACGCTGCTGTCTCCCATGAGGAGGGAGTAGTTCTCCATCGAGGCTCGGGGCTGTACCGGTAGCTATGTGGTTAATCTCTCTCCTATGTACTTCAATACAACGATCTCATGAGCTGCTTTACATGATTGAGATCCATATGATGAGCTTTGTATCGCTACTAGTTGTGTGCTACTCATATGATGCTATTAAAGTAGTCTATTCCTCCTGGATGGTATAAAGGTGACTAGTGTGTGCACCGTGTGGTTCTTGTCGTAGGCTATGATCATGATCTCTTGTAGATTGTGGAGTTAATTATCATTATGATAGTATTGATGTGATCTATTCCTCCTTCATAGTGTAATGTGGACGAGTGTGTGCGCTATGTTAGTTCTTGGTTTATTTTGCAATGATCTATTATGCTCTAAGGTTATTTAAATATGAACATCGAATGTTGTGGAGCTTGTTAACTCCGGCATTGAGGTGCTCTTGTAGCCCTACACAACGACGGGTGTTTGTCATCCAACAAAAGAGTGTATGTAGCATATATGAGAAAGAGTTATTTATTATGCGATCAATGTTGAGAGTGTCCACTAGTGAAAGTGTAATCCCTAGGCCTTGTTCCTAAATATCGCTATCGCTGCTTGTTTACTCGTTTCTATCGCGTTACTACTGCTGCGTTACTACTGCTTGTTTACTCGTCCCGGGCAAAACACTTTTCCGGTGCCGTTGCCACTGCTCATACTTATTTATACCACCTGTATTTCACTATCTCTTCGCCGAACTAGTGCACCTATTAGGTGTGTTGGGGACACAAGAGACTTCTTGCTTTGTGGTTGCGGGGTTGCATGAGAGGGATATCTTTGACCTCTTCCTCCCTGAGTTCGATAAACCTTGGGTGATCCACTTAAGGGAAACTTGTTGTTGTTCTACAAACCTCTGCTCTTGGAGGCCCAACACTGTCTACAAGAATAGAAGCTCCCGTAGACATCAAGGGCATCGTCTGTGAACAAAAAAAAAACGACTTTGTGAGCGACGCATGCCTAAAGAATGTGCACCAGGGACAATGTGGAGCCACTAGGTATGTTGGATGGGCTATGGCATACCCTCGGTCCACCATCGTCCCTCCTTAGTTGCATCTTCCACTTTTTCCTCGCCATCCTCGATAGGAGTCACTATAGTACGCTTGTCATGGGACCAGGACCCGCCTCACTAGATGTTTATCCTCTATGTGGGAGCCTTTGGCCCCGCATCATGTCCTAAGTCTTGAAGACTCGCCCTCACACAAGGATACAATTTCATTCCCAACCGACTACCGGGACAAGGTTAAGCCTCATCTTTATTCTTCGTATGAACTTAGAGGCGAGGGAGATCACATCGAAATGGATGTTGTTAGCAACACCACTCGGATGGGAAAACACATTGTCTTTCCTACCGATGACCCACAAGTATAGGGGATCGCAACGGTCTTCGAGGGAAGTATTACCCAATTTATTGATTCGACACAAGGGGAGACAAAGAATACTTGAAAGCCTTAACAACGGAGTTGTCAATTCGATTGCACCTGAAAACGGACTTGCTCGCAAGAGTTTATCGAGTAGTAACAGCTTTATAGCGATTGCGGTAGTGAAATAACGATAGCGAGTAACGTAGACAGCAGTAGTAATTTTAGTAAACAGCAGGATTAAAATATCGTAGGCACGGGGACGGATTAACGGGCGTTGCATGGATGAGAGAAACTCATGTAACAATCATAGCGAGGGCATTTGCGAGATAATAATAAAACGGTGTCCAAGTACTAATCAATCAATAGGCATGTGTTCCAATTATAGTCGTACGTGCTCGCAATGAGAAACTTGCACAACATCTTTTGTCCTACCAGCCGGTGGCAGCCGGGCCTCAAGGGAAACTATCGGATATTAAGGTACTCCTTTTAATAGAGTACCGGAGCAAAGCATTAACACTCCGTGAACACATGTGATCCTCACATCACTACCATCCCCTCCGGTTGTCCCGATTTCGTCACTTCGGGGCCATTGGTTCCGGACAGCGACATGTGTATACAACTTGCGGGTAAGATCATAAACAACGAATATCTTCATGAATCAATAACATGTTCAGATCTGAGATCATGGCACTCGGGCCCTAGTGACAAGCATTAAGCATAACAAGTTGCAACAATATCATAAAAGTACCATCTACGGACACTAGGCACTATGCCCTAACAATCTTATGCTATTACATGACCAATCTCATCCAATCCCTACCATCCCCTTCGGCCTACAGCGGGGGAATTACTCACACATGGATGGGGGAAACATTGCTGGTTGATGTAGAGGCGTTGGCGGTGATGGCGGTGATGATCTCCTCCAATTCCCCGTCCCGGCGGAGTGCCAGAACGGAGACTTCTGGCTCCCGCGACGGAGTTTCGCGATGTGGCGGCGTTCTGGAGGGTTTCTGGCGACTTCGACTTCCCTCCGTGCGTTTTTAGGTCGAGGCGAATAAGTAGTCCGAAGGGGGCGTCGGAGGCCGGCCGAGGGGCCACACCACCTGGCCGCGCGGGCCCCCCCGGGCCGCGCCGCCGGGTGGTGTGGGGCCCTCGGGCCTCCACTTCAATTGCCCTTCCGGCTCCGTTAGTTTCCTCGGGAAAATAGGGCCTTCGCATAAATTCCGAGGTTTTTCCCGAAAGTTGGATTTCTGCACAAAAACGAGACACCAGAGCAGTTCTGCTGAAAATAGCGTTAGTCCGTGTTAGTTGCATCCAAAATACACAAATTAGAGGCCAAACAATAGAAAAAGTGTTCGGGAAAGTAGATACGTTTTGGACGTATCAACTCCCCCCAAGCTTAGCTTATTGCTTGTCCTCAAGCAATTCAGTTAACAACTGAGCGATAAAAGAACTTTCACGAACACATTTGCTCATATGATGTATATATTCTCATGATATGGCTAATACTTGAGCGAGTTCATAATGAGACACATGCAAATAAGATCATCTAACAGCTATGTCAATCATGGAGAGGTACCAACAATTAATAATAAGCATCATGAATCATGTATATAAGCAGGATTGCAATGTTCATAAGAGAGCATGATAAAGTGGTATCTCGCTTGCCTGTAACCTATTAACAAGATGCCGAAGTGCCAGTTGCTGTTTTCTGCTGTTTTTGGTTTCAGAAATCCTAGTAAGGAAATATTCTCGGAATCGGACGAAATCAACGCCAAAGATCTTAGAATCCCGGAAGCATCCAGAACACCCGAGAGCCGCCGGAGGGGGCCACGGGGCCCCGGATGATAGGGTGGCGCGGCCCACCCCCTGGCCGCGCGGCCCTATGGTGTCGTCGCCCCTTCGACCTTCTGACGCCGCCTCTTCGCCTATATAAAGGTCCCAGACCTAAAACCTCTATACGAAAGAGCCACGGTACGAGAAACCTTCCAGAGCCGCCGCCATCGCGAAGCCAAGATCCGGGGGACAGGAGTCTCCGTTCCGGCACGCCGCCGGGACGGGGAAGTGCCCCGAAGGCTCCTCCATCGACACCACCGCCATCTCCATCAACGCTGCTCGTCTCCCATGAGGAGGGAGTAGTTCTCCATCGAGGCTCGGGGCTGTACCGGTAGCTATGTGGTTAATCTCTCTCCTATGTACTTCAATACAACGATCTCATGAGCTGCTTTACATGATTGAGATCCATATGATGAGCTTTGTATCGCTACTAGTTGTGTGCTACTCATATGATGCTATTAAAGTAGTCTATTCCTCCCGGATGGTATAAAGGTGACTAGTGTGTGCACCGTGTGGTTCTTGTCGTAGGCTATGATCATGATCTCTTGTAGATTGTGGAGTTAATTATCATTATGATAGTATTGATGTGATCTATTCCTCCTTCATAGTGTAATGTGGACGGTGTGTGCGCTATGTTAGTTCTTGGTTTATTTTGCAATGATCTATTATGCTCTAAGGTTATTTAAATATGAACATCGAATGTTGTGGAGCTTGTTAACTCCGGCATTGAGGTGCTCTTGTAGCCCTACACAACGACCGGTGTTTGTCATCCAACAAAAGAGTGTATGTAGCATATATGAGAAAGAGTTATTTATTATGCGATCAATGTTGAGAGTGTCCACTAGTGAAAGTGTAATCCCTAGGCCTTGTTCCTAAATATCGCTATCGTCTGCTTGTTTACTCGTTTCTATTGCGTTACTACTCGCTGCGTTACTCACCGCTTGTTTACTTGTCCTGGGCAAAACACTTTTTCCGGTGCCGTTGCCACTCGCTCATACTTATTTATACCACCCGTATTTCACTATCTCTTCGCCGAACTAGTGCACCTATTAGGTGTGTTGGGGACACAAGAGACTTCTTGCTTTGTGGTTGCAGGGTTGCATGAGAGGGATATCTTTGACCTCTTCCTCCCTGAGTTCGATAAACCTTGGGTGATCCACTTAAGGGAAACTTGCTGTTGTTCTACAAACCTCTGCTCTTGGAGGCCCAACACTGTCTACAAGAATAGAAGCTCCCGTAGACATCAAGGGCATCGTCTGTGAACAAAAAAAAAACGACTTTGTGAGCGACGCATGCCTAAAGAATGTGCACCAGGGACAATGTGGAGCCACTAGGTATGTTGGATGGGCTATGGCATACCCTCGGTCCACCATCGTCCCTCCTTAGTTGCATCTTCCACTTTTTCCTCGCCATCCTCGATAGGAGTCACTATAGTACGCTTGTCATGGGACCAGGACCCGCCTCACTAGATGTTTATCCTCTATGTGGGAGCCTTTGGCCCCGCATCATGTCCTAAGTCTTGAAGACTCGCCCTCACACAAGGATACAATTTCATTCCCAACCGACTACCAGGACAAGGTTAAGCCTCATCTTTATTCTTCGTATGAACTTAGAGGCGAGGGAGATCACATCGAAATGGATGTTGTTAGCAACACCACTCAGATGGGAAAACACATTGTCTTTCCTACTGATGACCCACAAGTATAGGGGATCGCAACAGTCTTCGAGGGAAGTATTACCCAATTTATTGATTCGACACAAGGGGAGACAAAGAATACTTGAAAGCCTTAACAACGGAGTTGTCAATTCAGCTTGCACTCGAAAACGGACTTGCTCGCAAGAGTTTATCGATAGTAACAGTTTTATAGCGATAGCGAGTAGTGAAATAACAATGAGCGAGTAACGAGAGACAGCGAGTAGTAATTTTAGTAAACAAGCAGGATTAAAATACCGTAGGCACGGGGACGGATTAACGGGCGTTGCATGGATGAGAGAAACTCATGTAACAATCATAGCGGGGCATTTGCAGATAATAATAAAACGGTGTCCAAGTACTAATCAATCAATAGGCATGTGTTCCAATTATAGTCGTACGTGCTCGCAATGAGAAACTTGCACAACATCTTTTGTCCTACCAGCCGGTGGCAGCCGGGCCTCAAGGGAAACTACTTGGATATTAAGGTACTCCTTTTAATAGAGTACCGGAGCAAAGCATTAACACTCCATGAACACATGTGATCCTCACATCACTACCATCCCCTCCGGTTGTCCCGATTTCGTCACTTCGGGGCCATTGGTTCCGGACAGCGACATGTGTATACAACTTGCGGGTAAGATCATAAACAACGAATATCTTCATGAATCAATAACATGTTCAGATCTGAGATCATGGCACTCGGGCCCTAGTGACAAGCATTAAGCATAACAAGTTGCAACAATATCATAAAAGTACCATCTACGGACACTAGGCACTATGCCCTAACAATCTTATGCTATTACATGACCAATCTCATCCAATCCCTACCATCCCCTTCGGCCTACAGCGGGGGAATTACTCACACATGGATGGGGGAAACATTGCTGGTTGATGTAGAGGCGTTGGCGGTGATGGCGGTGATGATCTCCTCCAATTCCCCGTCCCGGCGGAGTGCCAGAACGGAGACTTCTGGCTCCCGCGACGGAGTTTCGCGATGTGGCGGCGTTCCGGAGGGTTTCGGCGACTTCGACTTCCCTCCGTGCGTTTTTAGGTCGAGGCGAATAAGTAGTCCGAAGGGGGCGTCGGAGGCCGGCCGAGGGGGCCACACCACCTGGCCGCGCGGGCCCCCCCTGGGCCGCGCCGCCGGGTGGTGTGGGGCCCTCGGGCCTCCACTTCAATTGCCCTTCTGGCTCCGTTAGTTTCCTGGGAAAATAGGGCCTTCTGCATAAATTCCGAGGTTTTTCCCGAAAGTTGGATTTCTGCACAAAAACGAGACACCAGAGCAGCTTCTGCTGAAAACAGCGTTAGTCCGTGTTAGTTGCATCCAAAATACACAAATTAGAGGCCAAACAATAGAAAAAGTGTTCGGGAAAGTAGATACGTTTTGGACGTATCAACTCCCCCAAGCTTAGCTTATTGCTTGTCCTCAAGCAATTCGATTAACAACTGAGCGATAAAAGAACTTTCACGAACACATTTGCTCATATGATGTATATATTCTCATGATATGGCTAATACTTGAGCAGTTCATAATGAGACACATGCAAATAAGATCATCTAACAGCTATGTCAATCATGGAGAGGTACCAACAATTAATAATAAGCATCATGAATCATGTATATAAGCAGGATTGCAATGTTCATAAGAGAGCATGATAAAGTGGTATCTCGCTTGCTCGTATTTGATTGGCAAAACATAAATGCCCGGGCACCTTTGAAGTTCATAGAAAGACTAGAAGTAGTGATTGTCAAAAGATAAATGCATCAAAGTTATACCACAATCAATCATATTTTGAGACAAGCATATTGTACTAAGAATGACAATTGTGCTCTCAAGAAAGTGCTCAAAGAAATAATGGAGACACAACATAAAAGTAAAAGATTGACCCTTCGCAGAGGGAAGTAGGGATTAACATGCGCTAGAGCTTTTCATTTTTATAAATCAGGAGTAAAATTATTTTGAGAGGTGTTTGTTGTTGTCAACGAATGGTAATGGGTACACTAACTACCTCGCCAACCGGACTTTCAAGAGCGGCTCCCATGAATTATTGCATATTTATGTGGCACTCCTTCCAACCTTTCTTACACAAACCATGGCTAACCGAATCCTCGGGTGCCCGCCAACAATCTCATACCATGAAGGAGTGCCTTTTTATTTTAGTTTTATTATGATGATGACACTCCCCCCAACCTTTGCTTACACAAGCCATGGCTAACCGAATCCTTCGGGTGCCGTCCAACAATCACAAACCATGGAGGAGTGTCTATTTAAGTTTAATTAATTCGGGACTGGGAATCCCATTGCCAGCTCTTTTTGCAAAATTATTGGATAAGCGGATGTGCCACTATTCCATATGAGAGTCCGTCAAAAGTAAATGACAAGGTTGAAAGCTAAACACCACATACTTCCTAGTGAGCTATGAAACATTAACACAAATTAAGAAGCATTTTGAAGGTTTTAAAGGTAGCGCATGAGAATTTACTTGGAATGGTTTGAAATGCCATGCATAGGTATTTATGGTGGACACTCTGGAATAACTTGGTTTTCATGTGTTTGGATGCACGAGCAGCGTTCCCGCTCAGTACAAGTGAAGGCTAGCAAAAAGACTAGGGAGCGACAAATCAAGAGAGCAAGAATCGTCATAATCATGCTTGCGGCAAAATAAATTAACCGAGGCATAAAAGTGATACAAGAACTCTGAAGCAATGTAAATCATTGAGGCTTAATTGACTCTTGTTCAGTCATATGCATGCGTGAGCATGTGCCAAGTCGATATAAATGAATTATTCAGAGGAGGATACCACAATGCCATACTTACTTATGAATAAAACAATGCAAGCAAACATTCATGACATGCTACTCATATTAATAAATTGGAGCTAATCATGAGAGATCATGAACTACTAGACTTTCTTAAATGACATATACCTCACATGAACCAACTAAGCATGCTCACATGGATGAGTATATGTACAAAAATGAAAACAAATAGAGTTCATACCAGCCTCTCACCACAATCGGATTGTCGTAGATCGTCATTATTGCCTTTTCACTTGTGTAGCTTGGATAATATGAAATGAAAACCACACTCCAGCCACCGAAGACCATTGAACTCATAAAGAATTTTACAAACCAAAGAAGAACAACAAATATTTTTGGTGTTTTCAAATTGCAAATAAGAACAAGAGGAAACAAGCAAACAAAGCAAAATCTTTTTGGGTTTTCTTATAGCAAACTAGCAATAGCAAATAAAGCGAAACAAATGCAAGAAACCAAAGCAAACAAATGGTGAAGAGAAACAACAGAAATATTTTTGGTCTTTTTGTGTTTTGGAAAGGAACAAAGCAAAAACAAGAAATAGCAAACTAAAAGAAACACAGAAAAGCGAGATGGTAGAAATCTGCCAAAACTTGACAGCAGTACAGAAATCGATTTTTATAAAAATCTTACGTTACTCAGTTCGAAAAGTGTTCAACTAATGAAAGTTAGATAACAACCTGGGGAACATGCACAAAAAATTTCAACTTAAAATAACGTTCTGGCTGTGCACACGAATTTTTACGGTAACAGCCCAGAATCTGTTTTCAGGCAGCACTTCCCCAAATATCATCTTCCTCTCATTAGAAAACCACTCAAAGAGACTAAACAAGTATATACAAGTATCCAGCAATCATAATATGCAAAGAATGAGTGATGCCGGTATACCTCCCCCAAGCTTAGGCTCTTGGCCTAAGTGGAGTTCAATCCCATCGATCCCATGAAGTAGTATCTCCGTAATATGAAGATGGGTCGTATTCCGGGTATGTGCTAGAAGAAGCACCCGGATATGTGACGGTGTGGTCGTAGGAGGTCCCGACGTCCTCGGAGTCATGTTGCTGGTGGAACTCTTGTATCTTCATATGTTCATCCACCTCCTCCTTAGTGCACGACCATGATTGCCTGTCAATACTTAACAAACCAGGTTGGGGAAGAGGGATTTCCTTCTCCTCCCCGTCAGAAAACAACATTCTATATACCATATTATCTAAAGTAGAGTCAGTTGTAAAAAAATGATGACTCTTCATAGCAGTAATATCGAGTCTCCTAGGGGCCAATGGCACATCATTAGGATCAATAGGAAGATTAAGAAATGTTAAAACACGCAGTGCAATGGTTCCTCCAAAAATAGGCCCCACGGTAGACAGAGCGGCGAGCAATAAGAGCACCAAGATGATAGGATGTTTGTCCAAGTAAGTGCAATGTTCAAGAAAGCAAGATGGTAGCTAGAGATATTACTAGTGTTCTCCCTACCAAGAATGCTAGTAGCAATGTAGTATGCAAAATATTTAATGGCGGGGAGTTGAATGTTCCTTATCTTGCCCCGCCGAATGGTGCGACAATCATCATCGGTAATCCCTCGGTAGAGCTCCAGCAAGTCCCGGGGTTGTCATCAATCCTACTTGCTGTACCTACGAGGGCGATATCCAAGGCACAACAAAAATCCTTCAATGGCATAGTCACAGTATTACCATAGATCCTGAACGCAACCGTTGGCTCATATTGTTTGTTGTTGAACTGGAAACTCTCGACGAAAGTCTTGGTGAGCAAGTAGTATTGCTCCCTTTCATCGCCCATATAGGTGGTTAACCCTGCCCTGTTGACAAGTGTTAAGAAGTCCTCCAATATTCCTGCATTCCTTAGAAAATCAAAGCATGAAAAAGTAGAAGCATTAGGAGGCCCGTTGTCCTCTTCGGGCGCGAAGCTAGGCGCGAGGATGTCCTCGTTGTACGACCGCCTAATTTGGGTGGAGGACCTAGAAGGCCTCCCGGTGCTGGTTGTTCCCTTCTTGAACAATTCTCCAAATTTGAACTTCTTCATTTTCTGAAATTTTTAACAAACAATATAAAACTTGATTTGGTGACATATAATTGAGGGAAACTACCATAGGAACTTGCTAGAGTACTAATCATGCATCAAAACTAATTTCTACCAATTAGAACAAGCATGCAAGCTCACCAAACATGTTACCTACAGCAGCAAAATATTCAAGATATACTCAACCAAACAAAATTCTACTTGGATGGGTGGAGGAGTCACATACCGAAGAGCAAATGTGCCAAATTTCGGACGAAATGCGGGCTGAGCAAAGAGATCGAGAAATCTGGAGCTCTGGAGCAAAAACGCGAGAGAGATGAACTTGGTACGAGTTTTTTTGGGAGAGAGAAGGTGCTTGGGAGAAAGAGATGGCAAAGTGGGGCAAGGAGGGGCCCACACCACATGGTGGCGCGGCCACCTCCTTGGCCGCACCGGCTCGTGGTTTGGCGCCCTCCGGTTCCCCACAGGTCATCCTCTGGTGCTCTCAGGTGCCTCGTCGAAAAATAGGACCAACGGTATAATTTTCGCGAATTTTTGAAAACTTTGAAAAATGCACATTTTCTGGGTATTAAGTTTATTATTACTGGCCAGGAAAATTTTTGAAATCTCTAATCAACTAAGAAACTTTGCAAATTAAAAGAGCTACAGCAACTAAAGCAAGTGGAGAAAGAAAGAGATGTTGTTTACCTCCTCTATGCATATAAAAGGTATTTGTTAACAAGGTTGATCAAGTCTTGCCACCAAATAAATTTTACATAGCACATGAAGAAATAAACCTCAAATCAATCATGTTACCTTGAATTGTATTGATATGGATCCAATAAAAAGAGTTTGATATTCTTCTTTAGGCTCATATATAGGACAATCGATGGTTCCCACTTTGATAGTTCTCACATTAGAAATAGTATTAACTCCACACGCTTTCTCAATCCTCTTGGGGAAATAGACGGTGTGTTCCTTATCATCAACATTGAAAGTAACTTTTCCTTTGTTGCAATCAATAACAGCCCCTGCGGTGTTAAGAAAAGGTCTCCCAAGAATAATAGACATATTATCATCTTCAGGCATTTCCAATACAACAAAATCAGTTAATATCAAGCGGTTAGTAGTAACTTGAACAGGAACATTCTCACATATACCAACAGGAATAGCAAGTAGATTTATCAGCCATTTGCAAAGATATATCAGTAGGTATCAACTTATCTAAGTAAAGTCTCTTATAAAGAGAAAAAGGCATAACACTAACACCGGCTCCCAAGTCACATAGAGCAGTTTTAACATAATTATTCTTAATAGAACAAGGAATAGTAGGTATACCGGGTCGCCCAACTTCTTTGGAATTTTGCCATTGAAAGAGTAATTAGCAAGCATAGTGGAAATTTCCTCATTGGGGATTTTCCTTTTGTTAGTAACAATATCTTTCATATACTTTGAATAAGGAGGCAATTTAATAGCATCGATCAAAGGGATTTGCAAGAATAAAGGTTTCATCCAATCACAGAATTTATTATAGTGTTCCTCTTCCTTTGATTTTAGTTTCTTAGCAGGAAAAGGCATTGGCTTTTGCACCCAAGGTTCTCTTTCATTACCATGTTTCTCAGTAATAAAATCTTCTTTAGTATACTTTTTATTTTTAGCATGCTTTTCGGGTTCTTCTTCAACCTCTTCTTTATCAGGAGTATCAATCTTATCATTATCTTTATCATTATCATGTTCATTACCACTTTCGGTTTCAGCATCGAAATAGAAATACTATTAGGATCATTAACGAGGTTCGAGAGGATTCTACAACATTTTTATGTTTCTTTTTCTTTTTCTTAGAATGAGCTCTAGGTTCAATGCGTTGAGAATCTTGTTCAATTCTTTTGGGATGCCCTTCGGGATATAGAGGATCCTGGGTAGAGACACCACCTCTAGTTGTTACTTCATAAGCATGTTTCTCTTTAGAATTATTCCCTAACAAGTCATTTTGCACTTTAGTGAGTTGATCAATTTGAGTCTGAATCATTTGAAAATGTTTGACAAGCATCTTAACATCATTGGAGGTTCTCTCCACAATATCATGCAATTGACTAATAGCTTGAGAATTTTCCATTAGATGATTCTCTACTCTCATATTAAAATTTTCTTGCTTAACAATATAATTATCAAACTCATCTAAGCATTGTGCAGGAGGTTTCGAATACGGAATATCTTCCCTAGTAAAGCGTTGAAGGGAATTTACCTCAATCATGGATGAAGGGGGAATTATCTCACATATATCTTCTATAGGAGGTAGATTCTTCACATCTTCAGATTTAATACCTTTCTCCTTGAGAGACTTCTTGGCTTCCCTCATATCTTCATCATTCAATTTAATTAAACCCCTCTTCTTCACTATTGGCGTTGGAGTTGGTTCAGGTGTATTCCAATCATCATAATTCCGGCCTATTTTAGCCAATAATTCTTCGGCGTCGTCCGGAGTTCTTTTCCGAAAACACAACCAGCACAACTATCCGGGTATGCCCTAGACTCAATGGTTAGTCCACTATAAAATATATCAAGTAAATCATGCTTTTCTAAATCATGGTCGAGCAAAGCTCTAATAAGAGAGCAAAATCTCGCCCAAGCCTCAGGCAATTTCTCCTCATCTCCCTGATCAAAATTATAAACTCTCTGCAAAGCAGCATGTTGAGCACTAGCAGGAAAGTATTTGCGGAAGAAAACATCAAGCAATTCTTTTGGACTTTTAATAGAGCTAGGTGGCAAACTATTATACCAAATTTTAGCGTCATCCTTTAATGAGAATGGAAAGATTTTAGCAACAAAGTAAGTACGCTTCTTAACATCATCGAGAAAACAAGCTACTCAAAGTAGATAACTCAGTCATGTGTTCAACGAGCACTTTCTTTTTCAGTACCACAAAATGGTGTTTTCTCAACAATAGCTATATGAGATAGATCAAGAGAAAAATCATAATCTTTATCCCTAATGTTTATAGGAGATGTGGCAAATTTAGGATCGAGAGACAGTTTATATCTAACGAGTATGTTACGCAAGCAACTTTTTAATTTTTCTTGCATCAGTAGTAGCATTGCATTTTTCAATAAAATCATCATCAAGTTCCACATAATCTTCATCAAGATCATCACTAGAGTATTCAAGTTCGGGTGAATTAACGAGTGTAGTAGCATCGGGAATTTCAGCATTTTCGGTTTGTCTAGACTTAGCAATGGAAGCATCTAGAAAAGTTCCCAATGAACCACTATCATCAAGCACGAGCAGAAACATTATCAATATTATGAGAGTGTTCAGATTCAGCAGATGTACCCGCATGCGAAGCATGTGGCGGTGAAACAAGTTTATCAATCACGGATGGTGAATCAAGTGTAGCGGAGGTACTCAGAATTGTACCTTTTCTTGTAGTGGATGGTAATATGGCGATCTTAGTATCGCGAGGTTTACCCATGATGGAGAATTTGCAGCGAACAATATTAATCCAAGTGAACTTCCAAATAAAGCTATGCGCCCCGGCAACGGCGCCGGAAAATAGTCTTGATGACCCACAAGTATAGGGGATCGCAACAGTCTTCGAGGGAAGTATTACCCAATTTATTGATTCGACACAAGGGGAGACAAAGAATACTTGAAAGCCTTAACAACGGAGTTGTCAATTCGGTTGCACTGGAAACGGACTTGCTCGCAAGAGTTTATCGATAGTAACGAGTTTTATAGCGATAGCGAGTAGTGAAATAACGAGTAGCAGAGTAACGAGAGACAGCAGTAGTAATTTTAGTAAACAGCAGGATTAAAATACGTAGGCACGGGGACGGATTAACGGGCGTTGCATGGATGAGAGAAACTCATGTAACAATCATAGCGAGGGCATTTGCGAGATAATAATAAAACGGTGTCCAAGTACTAATCAATCAATAGGCATGTGTTCCAATTATAGTCGTACGTGCTCGCAATGAGAAACTTGCACAACATCTTTTGTCCTACCAGCCGGTGGCAGCCGGGCCTCAAGGGAAACTACTTGGATATTAAGGTACTCCTTTTAATAGAGTACCGGAGCAAAGCATTAACACTCCGTGAACACATGTGATCCTCACATCACTACCATCCCCTCCGGTTGTCCCGATTTCGTCACTTCGGGGCCATTGGTTCCGGACAGCGACATGTGTATACAACTTGCGGGTAAGATCATAAACAACGAATATCTTCATGAATCAATAACATGTTCAGATCTGAGATCATGGCACTCGGGCCCTAGTGACAAGCATTAAGCATAACAAGTTGCAACAATATCATAAAAGTACCATCTACGGACACTAGGCACTATGCCCTAACAATCTTATGCTATTACATGACCAATCTCATCCAATCCCTACCATCCCCTTCGGCCTACAGCGGGGGAATTACTCACACATGGATGGGGGAAACATTGCTGGTTGATGTAGAGGCGTTGGCGGTGATGGCGGTGATGATCTCCTCCAATTCCCCGTCCCGGCGGAGTGCCAGAACGGAGACTTCGGCTCCCGCGACGGAGTTTCGCGATGTGGCGGCGTTCGGAGGGTTTACGGCGACTTCGACTTCCCTCCGTGCGTTTTTAGGTCGAGGCGAATAAGTAGTCCGAAGGGGGCGTCGGAGGCCGGCCGAGGGGGCCACACCACCTGGCCGCGCGGGCCCCCCGGGCCGCGCCGCCAGGTGGTGTGGGGCCCTCGGGCCTCCACTTCAATTGCCCTTCTGGCTCCGTTAGTTTCCTGGGAAAATAGGGCCTTCTGCATAAATTCCGAGGTTTTTCCCGAAAGTTGGATTTCTGCACAAAAACGACACCAGAGCAGTTCTGCTGAAAACAGCGTTAGTCCGTGTTAGTTGCATCCAAAATACACAAATTAGAGGCCAAACAATAGCAAAAGTGTTCGGGAAAGTAGATACGTTTTGGACGTATCAACTCCTACCTATAGAGGACAGGTACGAGATGAAGCTAACGACCACATCTAGTGGATGGTGGAATGTCCATTCTCCGGTATGCTGATGATATGGTTCTCTTCATGGAACACGACTTGGAGAAGGCTGTGATCATGAAATTGATTCTACATATCTTTGAGTAACAATAAGCCATCAAAATATATTTTCAAAAGAGCGAGATCTTATATTTTGGACAAGCAAAAGAGATGGATAACAAAAATAAGAAAATCTTTGGATACAAAGCTGGAGCTCTGCTTTTTCGGTACCTAGGGGTACCTACACAGTACAGAAGAGTACTAAACAAAGAATGGAATCAGCGTTAAATAGCTTTTTCAGAAAATTTGGGGTATTGGCAAACCAAGTTGCACGATATTAATTATGTTCCTTACTGGTGTTCATGTTCTTTTCTAGAAATACCAAAATGGGTAAGGAAAAGACTAGACTTTTAGTGGACTCTTTTTTTTTTGCAAAATGATGAGCACGAAAGAAAAAAATAGATTGATGAGATGGGATACCATTTGTTGACCAAAGACAAGGGGGGGGGGGAGGTTGAAGTAATTGATAGAAAAAACAAATATATGCTTAGAAAATGGATTTTCAACTTTTTAAATGAAGATGGGATATGTCAATATTTGTTGCATAATAAATACCTCTATCATAAAACGTTGTCAAAAGTGACCGCAAAACTAACCAAGTCACAATTCTGGAAAGGACTAATGAGAGTTAAAGAAGATTTCTTCATCGGATGATCTATCCAAGTATATATCGTACATGAAGACAACTCGCTTTTGGGAAGATAATTGATTAGGAGATTGCCACTTGCAAGACATTATCCATCTCTATATAACTTCATGCGATGAAAAAATGTTTTAGTTCCTAAGGTACTTTCAGAATCTCATCTAAGTATTGAATTTAGGATAACTCCCACCAGAAAATAAATGGGAGACTTGGCTGCAACTAGTCTACAGCCTTATGAAAGTCAAATTATTGAATATGATGATAAATTTGTGTGGAACCACACAATCTCTGGCATCTTCACAATTAAGTCTATGTACGGTGATATGATGAACGGACACATAATTTTTTAGAGAAAATATATATGGAAATTAAAAGTACCACTCAAGATAAATATCTATATATGAGGTTTCTTCATAAGGAAGTTCCTTCCGAAAAGAAAAAAAAACCACACATAAAGATAACCTCGTACAGTGAAATTACAATAGTTGTAAAAGGTGCATCTTTTGTGACTCGGGGGATTCTAATAACCATTTATTTTTCACTTGTCTCTTTGCTCATCTAGTTTGGAGAGTAGTATTCATTCGACATTCCTCCACCTATTAATGTCATGAATATGATCGGAAATTGGCTAAATGGTGTTGAGAAACACACTAAAGCTCAAATTCGTCTAGATGATATGTGATTTAGTTTGGGCCCATTAAAACTGTAGAAATGATACTATTTTTAATAAAATTTGATCTGCTCACCTTTTTACGGGTTATCTGTATGGTTACCCACTGAACCTGAGTGGTCCTATCTTCTCTCAGAGGCACAACGAGTGCATATGGATACTCGATGCATCCGTCTGGAGATTGTTTCCCATGCCATCTATAAAACCTTGGTGGTTGGAGGCATTCTGGAAGACTACATGATGCTTAAGTGCACTTTCTTTAAATTCCACTCGGTGATCATTATGTTTACAATGTGTGATCCATGATCTATAAAAATGAATTTATAAACTTATGAGTAATGCAATAAATTGATGTGTGTGTCATTTCGATTCATAGGTCGGGGCGTTGCTCCCCATTTCGAAAAAATGAGATGATATGTCTAACTGCCACGCTTCGCTAGGCTTAAGAAGGGTAGCATAAAGAATTTTCATAGATGTTTGGCTCCTGCAATATTCTAAAAGAAATTGTCCATCTATTAAAAAGAAACTATTTCCATCGGTCAAATTTCGTCTTGTTGTTCTTGTTTTCTTTACTATTGCAAATTATGAGCCTTTTCGAGAGAAATAGGAGTGACGTGACTTCTGTATCGAAACATTGCATAAGGTTTTAATTTATTTCATTTATTGAACAAATACTAGTAATAAGCCTTATACCAATCATACAAACCGAAGCAAAGAAACAAGGTAACACACACCACCAACTACCATAATGATAGAGGACAAACATAACCTAGTTCTCCGGACAAAACCACTGTAAGCTAGGAAAGCTATCTGTCACGCCCAATCAAAAGTATTTTCTTGTTTTGGCTAACAAATATCATGTCAATTAAACCAAATATTCCATGTTTTCCTTAGCAGATATCATGACAATCACGGATGGTCGCCCTTCTCTTTCCTCCGTAAAAAAAAACCGGCGAGATTGGAAGCCTTCGCACATCGTTCGATCTCTACCAAAAACTGGATCAGAGCGGCCCACAAAAAATTAGATCATGTGTTCGTACGCGAGTAAAAGTCGAGTGTCGTTTCGCTGAACGAAATGCTTTGTGGGCTTCGCCCGTTTAGCTCGCTTGTACGCCTCGCTCCGTGATGCTGGTTGGCTGCCCACGATTCTTCGTTCGTGTACGTCGTGTGAATGTGTGATCGGAGATGCGAAACTGCCGGAGACCCTGTGCATGCATGATATCTGCTGTGCTGTGCTATGGAGCCCATTCGGGATGTATTTTTCTCTCACTCTTTCGTTTTACTTCACTAGTATAAATGTCCGTGCGTTGCTACGGGACTCAAATTTTATTTCTAAATACACATACATAAGAGATTTTTTTTTACTGGAAGAAACATTCCTTCTATCAAAGAACTTCAATGGAATCATCTTTCTCCACACTATGGTTCAACTATATTCACCTACTCATTGTAGGTACATGTGTTCATAAATAAATTGAGCATCCAACGATAAAGCGAAAATATTATTATATTGTTTAACCAAGTAGTCACATAAATCTCGTTATGTGCACAAATCTATCAATTAAAAAGCAACACTAACAACACACATGTACTAAACAGCTAGACCTTTAATTTAGGCTGCGAGGTCTATACTTCAGCTTCATTTTGTCTTGCAATGAATGCCCACTTGTTTCTTACCACTTCACGCAGCACCAAGTACCCACTTGATTCTCTCCCTTGTTGTGCAGCACATCTCTTTCCACACCACCACACTGCTTTCTTCATCCTATCAATGTTCTACACCATTATCTTGCAAACTGCTTTTGGGAGATTAGAATAATTTAATCTCATCATGATTATTAATCAAGAAAAATTCATTACCTTTTTCCAATTACATTCCAAGTATTAAGAAATATATCATAGCTCATACAGGCTTGAAATATACTACTCGGTGAAATTATATAAGTATATCATACTATATAGTAGCCTTAAAAAACCCATTGAGATTCCCTAACACACCAAACTGATTACTTCACAATGTGACTCGCTCCATAGTACATATTAGATTCAAATAAACAAAAACTTATATGAGGAAAACAAAAAAGAATAAACAAAATTTATCTGAAATACAAATTGTAATCAAAGGAGAGATAAGTTCAGGTGTGTTTTTCTTTCTGTCTTATGTTATATCGTCAGTAGCTAAAAAGGCACATATTGTGTCAGCTTCATGAAATCTATTTGGCCATGATACTTTGATGGGATTGCAGAAAACCAAGCGAACCAAAAAAAAACTGCCAGTTGATGTTATGCCATTCCAGTTGGCTCGTCTCTTCAATCCCATTACTTTCTTTATCAGCTTCTTAAATGCTTGAAAGAATCAGTGACTCAATAATTCACATCTGATAATCATTACATATCACAGGTTACAACAATAAGTTACAATATATTGATCGATTGCAAAATATGAAAGAATACAGAACAACATGCCTTATAAGCTTCGGTCATTATGCACATAATGTATCATAGTAGTGGAAAATGTTTAATAACAGAACAGTGAGGTGGCTACACTATAAGATGGAGCATGTGCGCATCGCTTTTGTTTAAATGAAATGCGATGGCCGCATGGGAGGGGAGCTCCAGCGGCGGAGCGCCGCGAGCTGCCGATGAGGAAGAGGAGGCGCCGGGGGAGGACCCCCTCTTCTTGGAGGCGGTGGCCGCGTCCAAGAAGGAGGCCACCGACAAGGCTCGAACGGAGGCGGAGGAGGCGGCGGCGGCCATCGCCGCTGTCGAGGAGATGAAGGCGCGGGAGGTCGCCGCCACTGCCAAGATCGTCATCCTCGACGACTAGGTGGCATTGTAGAAGTCGCGATCCAGTAGAATCGCGCAATTTTGTAAATCCCTATCTATGATCAATGTGATGAATTATGTACGAATTCTCCCGGGTTTTGCAAATCTTAAAAATACGGGGTGAAGTAAGGGGTCTGTTAGACGGAATGGTTCGTGCGTGATGAACTATGATTAATTTTTTTGATATAGGCCCTGTACTCGCTCGATTATACAGGGCAAGCAAATCATTTTTCACTCACTCATATCATCATGTACGACCTCTAATGCATACTATTCCTGGCATATAAATGATTGATATTGCAGTTTCATGTTGAGAAAATGACTTCCTAAAGAGTGGCAAAACCAGCGGTTTCACACATTTACAAATAGAAACGAGTGTCAAATAACATAATCATCATTGTTTACACCATGAGGACATAAGTTGGTAAACAGCTAATTTCCCCCAAAAAAAAGTTGGTAAACAGCTAAGCATGCTGCTATCAGGAAGATTGTTCTTGTTATTTTTTTTTCCCATAAAACCTTCTTCCATACGATTACTTTTAGATAGCAGGGACAGTGCTCGTTTCCCGTTCTCTCTTAACCATTGAGGCGCACGAGCTCAGAACCCAGTGCATCGACATGTAGAATATGACAACTACAAACACCACAATTGCGTAAGTTGCTCTTCTGACGCTGACGAACGAGCCGGTTATGTAACTAGTCCCCAAGCTCACAAAGCAAATTCCTACAAGGACTATGAACAACCTGTCTCTGACGCCGGTGTTTTTTGCCAGCATTCCAATGACCATCAAGGACGAGAAGAAGGCTGTGGTGTTGCTGTAGTGGAAGAGCGTATACCTGACGGGAAACTTGTCACTCATAACTGCGGTACCAGCAACATACCCGTTTACCTTGTCATCAGCGGCCCAGAAACCACCGGGTGGGGCGAGGCCGGCGGTGTAGGTGATGGTGGCAACCAACGATGTCAGGAGCAACAACCAAGAACGGAAATCAGCATGCTGTTTATTTCCAGCAGGCGATCCATTGTCGTCTTGACCCGTGCGCTCCATATTATGAAGGCCGTCACTGCCGCAAGCAAGCCGCTTGTCGCTGGAGGGAAAGAAGAATACAGTATGTGGTAAATATGTTCGTAACTTCAGTTTCATCCTTCTAGCACTACGGCAACTATAGAGTTCAATTCTTTAATACTCTCTTCTATTCATAATATGTGTTGTGATTTTACATCAAATTTAAACTAAAACCAAGACACTTATTATGGATCAGAGAACCTACTATAAGGTTCCACATAATTATGGGAGATGTTTTCCAACTTAAGTGTATCAAATGGGTTGAAAGAAGTTTGAATACAACCAAGTCAATATGGTTCTGTACTATATATGTATCAGGAAAATAATAACAAGAATATCTATTTTATTTGCATAACAAGAATATATTACCTATGAATGGTCAATAAAACTATGGATAACCCTGTGTGGCCCACTGATTTAATCGCTTTCTGTTTGCTTACGAACAAAAAAAAATTTGGGGACTTCTACGAATGTATATGACTATCTATTTATGCCTCCACAAGTACAAATTCATTCAAAAAACAAGGATATACGGTGCTTGACGACTGCATACCTCTTATTGCAGTGCAAAGAGTGGTCAGGCCACTGTTCTTTAGCAAACACTACTCGAAAGGGCTACCTCCATGCCAGATCTGCTGCAACTCAACAAAACATGGATCATCAACTACATGTTGCATCGAAAGCCAGAGTGAGTAAGAGCTTGACTGCATACCTATTACCATTACAGTACTAGAAGAGGTCAGGGCGCCACGCTTTGGCGAACACAACTCGAAAGCTCTATGCCAGATCTGCTGCAACTCAACAAGATAGGTTAGTGTTGTGTATATAGAGCTGGAGAAGGCAGTAAGGGGGTAGTAGTAGGTCTTATGGCATACATTACCGTTTCAAATTAACAACCTAATCTAGATCTAAAATTGGTATCCGTGCATTGCAGATTCAATAAGACGGTAGGATTAGGAAATTTAAATAACGGGCGCGTTCCGACTAGCTAGGCCACTTTGTGACCACTACCATCACGTGCTATTTGAACACAGCAGGAACAAGATGGTAAGAGCATCTTCACTCGTACTTCCTATATCTCAAAACAAAAATAAAAGCGTCGGCGCCAAAATACTCGCCCAACCGCGCATTCTAAAATTATTTTCTGCGCCGGCGCGGCGCCCCAGGCCGAACCCAATTGGACGGGAGGCAATTGGGAGTGCCGGATAGCACTAAAAGCAAGCCCGGGCCATGCATTGTCGCCTTGACCCGTGTGCTCCATATTACACTACTAGGAAAAGGCTTATAGCCGCACTTCTTACCGCCGGCGAGTACGATTTAAAGATGCCGGTGGTAAGACCTTTTAGGACCGCCTCGCATTACCGCCGGCGAGTTCAAACAGGGTTGCCGGGGGTAGGACACTTACCGCCGGCGAAATGGAATCGAAAATGCCGGCGGTAAGGTGGGCCGAGACCACCCGGACGGGCCTCCAATTACCGCCGGCGATTTGGACTCGTAAATGCCGGGGATAATATAATTACCGCCGGCGAGATGGATTTGCAAGCGCTGGGGGTAACTTAGTTTGTTGTGGGTCAATTTGGGCCAAAATTACCGCCGGCATCCCTGTTTCATTTTCGCCGGCCGTGGAGAGGCCCCCGCGAGCGAGCGACCAACGCGGTGCCGGCCCAACCCCCTCCCCACAAAAAAAAATTCCTCCTCACGCAGATATCCCCTCCTCTCCCCCTCCCCACCAAGCGGTGCCGCCGCCACCTCGCGCAGCGGTGCGTCTCCGGCGATCTCGGGCCATGGCGACCCGCAGGGCGCTCTCCTCCCTCCTCCGATCGGCCTCCCGGGTCCGCGGGGCCTCCCCCTCGCCGCGGCCCCGCTGCACCGCCCGTCCCCCGCCCTCGACGAGTTCACCGCCAGGTCTGCCAGGTCATCGGCGTTGTCGTCGACGTGCGGTTGGATGAGGGCCTCCCGTCCATCCTCACCGCCGCCAGAAGGTCCTCAACACCGGCTCGCCCATCACTGTAAGGATACATCCTGCTCTTTTTGCTCCCCATTCCTGATGGTACATTTCCTACTGTGCTCGATCTGACGAAATATAGATCTGGCTGTGCTAGAAGTAAGGTTGTTTTGGCCGGACGGGGTTCTAGGGTTGGATTGAAATCTGAAATTAGCCTAGGTTTTGGTTAAGCTGCAGCGTTGATAATGTGGGTGGTTGATTTATTTCATGTTAGCCTGGATGAGACCGTTCTACCTGCTAGAGTGACAATAAACGCTTCTGCTGTCCCACCAATTTTGGGCGAACTATTCCTCCTTCACGATAGTTGCTCGTCTGCCTGTAACCAGACTGGCATGCTTAGTAGATTTAGTTCCTTTTATATGATTATAAAGCATCACTAAGTAGTTTTGAACAACATATGAGTTGCTTTATTCCTTCAAGTTGTACCTGTGTGGTGTCTTACCGTAGTGGTTTGTTCTGCCGTTATGTGACGATTACTATCTAAAGCGATAGTTAGTGGGACACAGCTTAAAATTGCTAGGATGCATGCCAATGTTCTGTGATTTATGTTCGTGTGTTTGGCATGTTTACAGCACCTGTAGGTTTGCATTCAGCTAGGTCATTACAGAATCCTCTCGACCGATGTTAATAGTATTTGTGCAACCTAGTTCTGCAAGTGTATCCTTGGATACTTCTTGTTATTGGTAATGCATGCATCTACTTATTCTCGGATTGTACTTTGTGATGTGCTCCTGTCCACAACATGTGAATATGGATTGGATTTCTATGCTTCTAGTCAATGACATGTGATTGGAAACACTTGGTGGAGAACAATTTATTGACAGTTATTCATCCGCCTGTAACCAGATTGGCATGCTTAGCTGGTTTACTTTTTTGATATGATTATGAAGCATGACTAACTAGTTCTGAACAACATATGAGTTGCTTTATTCTTTCTAGTTGTATCTGTGTGGTGTCATGTTTAATTGTTGTTACTGAGGTGATTTATCTGGAGCTTATATGGTCTGAAGTGTGATTCAGCGGGACAACCAAGGCTCCCCATTTCTGATGGTACATTTCCTACTGGGCCGACTAAGGTTGTTTGGAGCAGAGAACATCCTTTTGCGTCCAGAACTAACTTTTATTGCAGTTGTTTTGCCGACTTCATGAGGATCTCTACTAATCTGTACATGTTTATGGCATTTTTTAGTTGTTTGTAATGATGATTTATTCATGTCTTTGAATTCCTCTCATGATACCCTATGATTCTTTTTGCTTGCTCTCTTAGGCTGCATACTACCTCAACGTGATGGATTGCTGGTCCTTAGCCATACTACCTCGTCTACTTCCCCGAGCGCGCGCGTCTCCGACATGAACAAAATCAAGGCGCCGGCGGGGGCTGGCGCCATGGTCAAGCTGGCGCTGGCGGGCGGCACGCTCTGATTCGGCGCCTTGAAGACGCTCTACAACGTCGAGGGAGGCCACCGGGCCATCGTCTTCAACCTCTTCGAGGGGATCAAGGACAAGGTGACTAGTCCTCATACCGACCCGTCCCTCCCCGATCTCCTGGTTGCTCCGCTCCGCCCAATTCGGTGGATCTCGCGGTGGTCTCATCTCCGTTCCCTTGCAGGTCTACCCCGAGAGAACTCGGTGGTGCGACCAGGAGGCGACCTTGGCGTCACCGGTGGCGGCAGTGACGGCGCCTCCGCAACTCCATCGTCCCTCGCCCATTACAGAATCCTCTCGACGGTAAGCTACTCTTCCTCCCACCTCCCCTATTCCCCTCTCTAGGTTTAGGGTTCTTGCTCTGCATCTAGGAGATTGAGCCGGGTGGCAGTGATTAAACGTGCGGCGTGAATTGGGGACTCGGGTGTGATGCTTGCCTGTGATGCAAATTGTAGATGCCCGCTTGTGGTCGATAGTGATTTGTAGATTGGTTCTGGGTGGGAGTTGTTCGTGTATGGGGCTTCTTGGGTGTCATGGAAATTGGAATGGCTCGAGTTCTTCGTGTACCTCTTCCCTGTATGTCTGTCTAGGGTTTTGTTGTAGATTGTTTCTTAACTTGAAAATTCTGCAGGTTTCAGAATCAGGACACCTCATTTAAATAATTTTGTAGCTTTTTACTTGGGAGGCAAAAATCTGAATTAGTATATGCATAGTAGTAATATCCTTTTCCATCCTAAGTATTGTACTACTAGCTCTTTGGTGTTTGTTTATGGCATGCTCCTGACACTCCTTGTGATTGGAATGGCACCCGATTATCACAGTTTTGTGTGTGATTATAGCTCAGTACCATCAGAGTAGTTAGTTTAGTAATGCAACAGCCATCTTGTTTACTAATCAGTATTGGTGACTCCTAATTTTGGTTGTGCTATTATATTATCATAGCCAGGCAATTTTCCATTTGATTGTTTTGTTATTTGCAAATTCTACAAGATCTTCTTGTTACCTGCAGTGATAGAAATATTGGCTTGGGAACGGAGGCGTATGTCGAGCTGTCTCGTACGTTCAAGCGGGTGAGAACGGGGAAGGCGCCGCTGTAGTGGCCTTCGCCTGCACGGCCCGCCTCACCGCCTCCCTCCCATCGTCAGCCTTGACGGAGAGGAGATTCCACCACAGCCTTGCATCCATGCGCAGCTTACTTCTCCGCCTCAGGTATACACACACAGCGAGCACTACCTAGAGTGGTGGATGTGCTTGCTTCTGTCAAATGAAGCTTGAATTTATGGATATAGTGGTGGATGTGCTTGCTTCTGTCAAATGAAGCTTGAATTTATGGATATATGTGTGGAGTTTGAATTGCTTTCTTGGATATAGTGGTGGATGTGCTTGCTTCTGTCAAATGAAGCTTGAATTTATGTCAGATTCTCTTGATCTGTGTATATTTGGATGTCAAATGGGTTTGTCTTGTGTGACTTGCTCGCTGTATTTGCTGTTGTGTTATCAATGTGGATGTCCCAGAATTTAGAGGTGTATGAGAATTGTAATATGAGCAAAATTGTAATTGTTGTTCAGTTTAAATACAATTATGTAGAGAAACTTTGGATCTCTATAGAATAGAGAGTGAATTTGTTTTTATTTCTGAAGGTTTTGTGATTTCACGTCAGTTTTTTTTTTAAATCCTAAAATACATACCGCCGGCGCATAGGGCTGTTTGCCGGTGGTAACTTGAAATACCGCTGGCGAGTTGGGAGACGCCGGTGGTACCTATTACCGCCGGCAAGTTGGGAAAACTGCCGGGGGTATTTCCACCTTACCGCTGGCACTTACGAATACGCCGGCGGTAGCACTTTACCACCGGCGAGGTGATCGCCGGCGAATGCGAAAGTGCCGGCGGTAAGCCATTTCAGGTCGCCGGCGGTAAGCCTTTTCTTAGTAGTGTTATGAAGGCCGTCACAGCTACTATCGCAAGCAAGCCGCTTGTTGCTGAGATTGCGCTTCGATCTGCCGACATGTTTCCTGCAACAAACATCACCTGGTGCTCGTTAGGTACAAGTTTCGGGACAACATTTAGGTAAATTAGAGCGGCGCTTAATTGCGAGATGTAAATCCACTTTCCGCGCGCACATATGATCTATGTGTCGGGTTGCATGAAGTGATGGTATGTGTATCTCGCCAGCTGAGTGAGGGCACCTGAAAAAAACTTTGTAAGAGCATGTCTAACAAATCTCCTATTTTTCTGCTCCGTACGGGATGGGGATACGGGATCTGCTAGCTCGAACGAGTTTTCAACCCCTCAAAACAGGGTTTTTGATAAATTGGATATTACAACCAATACAACATTCACATTGAATAAAAGTTTTAAATCACAAAATAATCATCATAATTATTACAATAATATTTTTCGGAACTGCCAACAAATGTTCTAATGGAAGAATTAAACAAATAACAAATGTTCCCGCAACCAAACAATCAAGATAACTGTTTCACATGAATGTAAAAACTCATTGTCCATGCAACTACCAGTGGTGATCAATCAGATCTTAGGTGAGCTGGTGATGAGTCTCGGAATCTTCAATGCTGCGATGCGCTGCAAGAAAAGCTTCAATCCGGTCAGGGTTCCGCTAGGGCTGCACTCGGGTGCCAATATTGTCATAGAAACATGGCAAGTTCAACCCTCTCTCATCTTCAATGATCATGTTGTGAAGAACACACAACATGTCATGATTTCAACAAGAGTTTCCTTGTTCCAAAACCTTGCAGGACCCCGGACAATGGAAAACTTTGCTTGCAAAACACCAAAAGCTCTCTCAGTGTCCTTGCGGTATGCCTCTTAATTTTTGGTGAAGCAAACTTCTTTTTTTGTCAAAGCCTTGCCTTTTTTCTCTTTAATAGACTTGACAAGAGTTGCATAGTTAGGGTAAATACCATCCGTGAGATAGTACCCCATGGTGTACCCATTGTTCATAACTTTGTAGTTACAAGTTGGACCTTCACCCTTAACTAGTCTTGGAAACAAAGGGGTCTATTCAAGACGTTGATGTCGTTGAGTATCCCCGGTAATCCAAAAAAAAGCATGCCAAATTCATAAGTCTTGCGAGGCCACAGCTTCAAGAACAATGGTAGCATTACGGCTTTTGCCACAAACATACGCACGCAATCCGTGGTTGTTTGTACACCAATGCGAAGGTCCTCATCGGTATAGTCTGCTGGGATACCGTATGCAATCACCCTCATGGCGGCTGATATTTTCTGGAATGGGCTAAATCTCATGACTTCGGCAGTGTTCCTCATTTGCTTAAAGTAATTGCAATTCACCTCGCAATTTCTGACGATTCTCTCGAACAAACTCCTACGCATTCGATGCCTTCTACGGAAGAGGCGTTGAGGATAGGTCGGTACCTCGGCAAAATAATCTTGCATGAGCTGTTCGGAATCCGATGAGGACCAATCGGTCGACGAATTCACCAAATCCTCCATATGCACATCCTCCGAAGTCATCTACCATCGTGAAGCATAGATCAACCTCCAAACACGGCGATTGTACCGGCGAAAATGAAGAGGAACGCGGCAGGAGTACTCACCGTGGGTTTGACGGCGGAGGAGACCGCGGTGGGGGTGCGGCGGCGCACGCGGAGGGGCGCGGATCTCCGGCGGGGGTGTGGCGGGCGTGGACGCAGCGCGGCGCGGCTCGGCGGGCGGCGGAGGGGGCCGGATCTGAAGGTTTCCGGCGGCGGCGCGCGGGTGGCTACGGCGGCGGCGCGGGGAAAACGGGTGCGACATCTGAAATGTCCGCGCGCCCTAGCTGAAATGAGATGCTGTGCTTGCCATGTATTTTCTCTCCTGTCCCGCACAAGTAGGGGGGCAGAAGTCACCCCTTAGCCGAAACTAAAAAAAATTGATGCGGGAGCATGTTTTACGGGGTCTGCTAGACGGCCGGGTAGAGCCCTACCGCGTATTTCGGCGGTTATTTTACGGGTTTGGCCCTTTTAAGGGATCTATTAGACATGCTCCAAGCCGACCAATGGTACGCAAAGGCGGAAAATTAATGACATCAGCTTAAAGCCCTCTATGGCGCACCAATTTAACCACTTTCTGTCGGATTTCCACATAACATATGGCTGGTTGCTTCGCAATCGATGGCCCGACCTACTAATAACTACTATATTAAAGGTGAACAAACATCTTTTTTTTAGAGAATTTTGGGAGAGGTTAAGAATTAACTGTATGTTGACACGTCTGGTTAGCTTCCAACTAGCATTTTCCTGGGTACGTTTTGGGGTTTTGCAGCATTTTGTTGCTCCACTGTGTTTTGCTGTGGAGTTGCCACCTGGGGTCTATTACATGTTCTTTTCGTGCTGCTTTGTTGGTGGTGTTATTTGGTGCATTTTTGATGTGGTTGTAGCTGTGACGATCATCACACCGCTTTGACTGAAATTTAGTATGCCTTGGACCGCCCTGTGGCTTCTTCTCGAAGAGTTCTCTCCATGTTTCTCTCAGTTCTCTCCTCATCCCCTCTCTCCAAACCTGCACGCACCAGCTGATCTCGGCGGGCGGCGCCCTGCCCCCATCTTCCACCGCCGCATCGCCCCTCGACGTTGGTGCGCCGCCGCAGCCCTCGACGGCCCGTACCCGCTTGATTCCCTCTCGGCCACGGCTTCCCCTTGCCTCCATCCGAGACTCACCTGCCGGCAACACATCCAGGACGACGAGGCTCCGGCGGTGCTGTGGAGGTTGAGGTGGGGCGACTCTCAATTTGGCGACTCGGCGCGACCTGGACGACCAGCGACCAACACCCCCCGAGGATGGTCGGCCACGGCTGCTCCACCCCATGTTTCTGAGCGTCGCCCCGGCAGTTCCGCCGCCGCCGCCGTTCGCGGGAGACGGGCCACGCCCGTGCGACGCCGACGACCTGGCGGCTCTGGACCTTTGCCGATAGTTCCCCATCCGGTTCCAACTAACCGACATTCATCGGTGCTTTCGACGTGGCCAGGTCGCCACACTTGCCATCTTCGCCGGTCAGCGTGCCGCCTCTCTGAAGGTACACGACCATGCACAGAACCGTCGATACTCTGAAGCAGCGAGTGCGCAGGCCGCGGTGAACTCCTGAACGGCAGACACAATCTGGATCGCGCTGAACCAGGCCATAGAAGCCCAACGCCAAGCCGCTGACGGGGAGGAGGAGTCCAGTCTCGGGCAACATGGATGCGCGCGGGTTGCTTCCTGACCGCGGACCTGAGGATGGCCCCCTCCGTGTTCAGCAATAGCTGGTCCTCTAGGTGAGCGCGCGACCACGCTGGAGGTGGCCATTCGCGTTCTGCTCTGCTTCGATGTACGGTTGTTCTGCTTGACTGAATCACTGTCCTCTACTTTGTATCAGGTCAATCTTGCTGATTTCATTGCGCTTTTCGCTGGTTTTGATTGTATAGCGTTCTGCCCTCTTCCTTGCCATATTATGTGCATACCTTATTTCTGTAGATTCCCTATGAGTGTGTGGCGCCACCGTCCGGCGTGGCCGGCCTCCTTCTTCATCGTCACCCCCAGTTCCGTGTCGGCGTCGTGGTCTGCAAGATGTCACTATTGTGATGTCTCCTTGCCGTGGTGGTTGCTTCCCTGATGCATGTTTATGCAGTTGTTTGAACCAGTTGAAAGCACAAAGTCACTGACTCAAATAAGTCAAGATAGCTACGCCATTTTCATACATTGCATATTCCTGAATAAAGGTACAGTACCATATATTTCTGGCATGCATATGGTCCCTAGATTGTACCTGCAGACTGTAGTTTCATTACCATTTTGTTTTCCCAGTTACATAATATTTTGTCCACAATATATTTTGATTTCAACATGGTAATTGTTCCCATATGGATAAAGCATCTAGAAAATGAAAAACTGCAAACTGCATGTCTAAAAGAAACTAGAATTTTCAGACCGTCTAAGCTTAAAGATGGATCCAAATATTTTGTTCAATTCCAATCATAATAATGATTGTTAGGTAATTTAACTGTAGTCAAAAGATAATGTACTCTGGCTCCCAAGAGAAAACTGTGTTAATAGCTGCAACAATTTAGAATAGACAAGTTGCTGGCAGTATAGTTAAATAATTTACATTAGTAGTCAGTATCTGATTACAGATAGACAAACCTGTGCACTTTTTTTTGTATTGCACACCTGGAGAGCTTGCCTTTTTTGTTGTGCAGATAACACTTCATGCTTGGGCTTGGGGACATGCTTTAGTCAAATTTGGAGGAAGATGTAGAGACACCTTGCTTATCCAAATTTCATAGTTATGTTAATAAATCGAGAATTCCAAGAGTAATATGTCACATATATATTAACAGAAAATATCTCAATAAGTTTATGAGTCGGTGAGAAGGAAGAGTATGGCCACAATTTAAACAGAAGGCTCCACGAGCCCGACTTTGAATTAACAAAGCCATCAACCGGCCAGGCGTACAACGATACAACGAAACACCCGAAGAAAAGAAAAAGAAAACAAAACTGGGGTTACCAGCTAACGATACAAGCACAAGTGATGCAAAGCTATAGCCTAAACCAAGATACAAGGGCGCCCAAGACTACAGCTAAACATCGGCAGCTCGGCTAGAACTTCAAGCAACGAGCCGCCACTCCATGGAGCCGCACCAAACTGAATCGGCACAAGGCCGCCATGCAGAGGACCACCATCACCGAGGGAGCTGGCTAACGGCGCAAGTGAGCATACGATCCTCCAGAGTTCAAAGGGGGGAAGAACTTCACGACAACGCCTCCATGAAGGGGAACGGCGCTCACGAGCGTCGCCGTTGTCGGCACAGGGGAGCCGTGCAATGCTTTCGCGGAAGTCTTAACCCCACCCCAAGGAAGACCAAAGGCTTTGCACCTGCCATCAGGACAGCCACCGGCTGTTTAGAACCACCGTTGTCCTCCGGTGCCACGACTCACTCTCCGACACCCACCCTAGGCACGAGAGAGGCCGCGCAAGCCGGAGGAACACCGTATATATGAAGCCGATAACAGCAAGACGCAGGGCATCGACTAGAGGTATCCCGAGGAGGACCTCGGAGAGAACGCAAGTCGGCAAGGCCGTAGACGGTGCCCCGGGGAGGCAACCAGCGGCGGGACGTGTGTCATGGCCACCCTCCAACAAGGTGAACGACCTCCAAAGACGTCGCCGTGGCCGGCAAAGGCCGTAGCCTTGCGGTGCTTTCGCGGACACACCGTCGCGCACGCTAGCGTCCCTGCAGGCCAAACCTCGCGGACCAACCAGTCCTTCAGGCGCAACTCCGAACGCATCGTCCCCACGAGCGTCACGACCGGCCGGGAAATCAAGCAACTTGTGGCGACGAGAATCGACGCCACTCCGATGAAGCGCCGCCCACACAGCCATCGAACCCGGATTCTATCAAGCGGAGCAATCTCGAGAGAACCGTGCAAGATATCCCAGCCCCTGCCAATGGACATCTGCAGCTAGAACAGGGCTTCGGGCCGCGCCGGACGCCGAAGCAGCCCCAGCGCCGGCCACCAGCACAGCTAGCCAGGGAGGAGACCGCACCCTGCAGCTCCGGCCGCATCTAGCCCTCCAACCCGCGAAGGCCCAGATGGGGCCCAGACCTAGGCCCGCCGGCCCAGATCTGGGCCCGCCGCCGCCACCCATGGCCACGGCCGCCCCGGTGTCAAGGTCGCGCCAGCACCGGCTGGGCCGCCGTGCCGCGCCGCCACCAAGCCGGGATCCGGTGGCACGCCCCGCGCCGACCGGAGGAGGAGGCGCCGACGCCGTTGCAGACCGCCCCGCGAGGCCCGCAGCAGCTCGCACCGAGAAGAGCCACCGCCGCCGGCACCGCGCGGGCTTTGCCCGGCGGCTCACGCCGGCGGCGGCAGCGGGGAGGGGCAGGGGAGGAGGGCTGAGGCGGGGAGGAGGAGGGGTCGCCCCTGTCGCCGCGGGGGCGACGCGGAGCGACTCGGGTCTCGTCGTCTGTCCTCTAGTGTATCGTCATCGTATGGCCACAATTAGAACATTATCCAAATAAATATCCCCCTATAGTGTGTTAAAGCCAACAGTACGTATAGCTCCTGAGCGTTTTCTTATTCCCATGTGATATAAATAGCAACTAGCATCAGCTCGCTCTCCGCCGCGCAGGGCTGCAGCAAAAACAGAGGAGCGGCCTTCCTCGCTGCGACTAGCAGGGAAGACGAGGTCGCATCACAAACTTCGATCAAGGTCACTCCGAATCACAGGGAAACACGCCAGATATATCCCGCTCTGATACCATCTTGATTTCTGAATTATTTAGAAGAGATTTGGGAAGAGAGGGAAGAACACACGGGAGGCTGAGAAAATTTCCTGCATACTTTCATTCAATTGGTCCTCGGCACCTTCAGCTAAGGTACTTTTGCAACTTAAGCCCTAAAGCTTACTAAGATTACAAAGAGGTCCTCCAACAAAACATAGTGGATCGGTATTAGAAATATGTAGATTAAGGATTTAATACTTGAGTGGATTCTTCTACTTTGAATCTTTGAAGCAGCTTACATATGTGTTCTAAAATTGTTGCAGATTTGATTAGTATATGGCATTCATGATAAAGAACAAACTATGGTGTCTAAAGGAACATCATCATTCATGTTACATTTCCTTCGGTGCAGCTACCTAATTCTTTGTACCCTCCACCAGAAGGAATGATCTGCAGTTGCAGATGTAAGTTTTTACCATATATTGAAGCTCTCAGGTTAGATTTATCCATGGTAAGTCATGATGATGGTAACTCTGTTCATAATCATTAATCAGGGCACTGTTCTGCTTTCGATGTTTACTGCAAAATAGCCGTCTGAACCAGTGTTCCAGTAGAAGAACAAATTTATCCAACAGGAAACGACTCACATAACTAATCAATCAAAAGCACCATGGGGAGCAACAGTTAACACATTGTAAAAAATTACCATCTCTTTGAGCTAGATTGGGCGGAGCAGGTCAGATGTGATTTTTATTGATCCAAGCTGGTTGTGCCAAAGTTTCTTTTCAAATAAAAAAGGGTAGAAACCTTTCTGACTTCTCTAAACATTTTTGTTCCCTTCAGAACTTATCTAACTTCTCAGTGCCAAAGAGTAAGCTTTCCTATAATAACAAGTTTACATATGCATTGTGCCAATAATGCAGATGACTGGATGTGCAAGTACCTGGTGATAATAATTTGCAAATTGCATCCAAACTTCGGTAGGTATTTCATAGTATCTTAATGGAGTAGACATGGATCATGTGAAACGATCCATAGTACCATATGATCTCTGTGGTTAGCTGACATGGGCACCAGGGCGTTGCTAGAAAGGTCTAGAAAAATCTTGAAGAGAGCAATACTATCTGAACTCTACTTGCTAGCCAGCACTTAAGCATGTGCATTTTGGCCTCTTAAAAATTCGTAGAGGAAAGTTTGCATTTTTTTATACATGCTGCTAATTCAAGAAAATGAATTACTGTTAAGCCAAAGAAGCGAGTAGCCTATATTTCAGTGGCTCTTGTGTAGTTGTTGATTTTATCTATTTGCTTACCTGCACAATATGTAATTTACTATATCTTTGCATTGCACAGTGGAACTTGCCCGAGTAGAGCTGAAATATATCCTACATTGCACGGTGGAAGTTTCCAGGGTAGTGCTGAAATATATCCCCTAATAGGTTAATCTGCCAATTATGGGCATATCAACCCCACAAGGAATTAGGAACAAGTTTTTTTTGCTAATTGAAAAAATCTACACAACTATTCCGCTGTAAGTTGGCATTATATTGTTGAAGCTGTGGTGTATATGTCCGTTACTCATATTTTTGTATTTCTTTGAAGTCAACCACATAAATATATTGACATAATTGGTAGATGGTATTTGATTATGCTCACTGGTAGGCCTTAGCTCTACCTTAGTTTATCAGTACTTCAATTTTTTTTTGCCAAAACACTTCTGATTGTTGTTCTTCTTCTGTTGTTTATAGAATAATGATACCAATTATATTTATTGTTCCGATCTATATCGACAAAGATTTAGCCATGGACATGGGTGCGTGGAAGTTAGCTATCCACGTTCTGGAACCATGACTTGGCTTCGAGATCTTATGGGTTTCAACTCTAGCCTACCCAATTTGTTTGGGACTGAAAGGCTTGGTTGTTGTTGTTGTTGTTGTTGTTGTTGTTGTTGTTGTTGTTGTTGTTGTTGTTGTTCCGATCTATGTTGTGCAAACCTCAATGTAGAACAGAGTCGTGCACTGGTTGTTGATTTATCTTCTTCATGGTAGCAGAGCGGGAGAAGACTAAATCATAATATTGCTGAAGTGACGTGTTGCCCTGAGCACCAAAATCAGCTAAACATGTTAGTCCATGCTTCCTCTATATGAACTGGATATATTGTTATTGACCGCGAGGTACATTATTCAGTACATGACTCCCTGTCGAACACTTAATAGTTATACTTTATTGTTAAGACAAAAACTATATGCCCTTGAAATATATAGACGTTTTATTTCCTAAAGTTGTTTAACACTTCGAAGTTATTCTCACAAAAAAACTTGTATGTGTAGCTGGCACTTTTAAATGGCTATTTTTTCATCGGAGGCCCAGTCTGTTGGCAAAAAATGATCTCTATCTCTTCAAAAGGGACCTGGGATTATAGGCAGACTGTGTTTTCTGTTATTGCCATGTATCCATCTCTCTTAATCCTAGCCTAATTTTTACCGCCCTTTTATTGTCATGGCAAAGTTTTGTCCCCACAGCATTGTCATGGCATACCAAGGATAAGTATACAAGTAATAAACATCTATATAGCAGAACGATCCGCTCATGTAGAAACACACTGTTCAGTAAGCCATTTACACAAAGAAATCAAACAATATAAAGGAATGTCCTGTATACATGCTGAAACTTTGATTTAAATTCGAGACATATGCATAATTTGTGATTGCGACTTTCACAGCTTTTTCTATGGACTGAAATTCGAAATTTGATCAATATTACAGGAAGGTACATTGGAATGCTATGTTGCATGCATTTACATAGACCAATTTAGAGAATAACTAAAGGAAAGATTGATCTACACATTTGAGTTGTTCATTGTGGTTAAAGCAAAAAAAAGAGCATTAAAAGAATCCAGGATATCACTCCTCATCTAGACAATTTTCCCATAATTTAATGCACAGTTGTTTGGTGTCTTAACAATGCTTAAGGGAAGCAATACTCTTCTATCAAGTCTCTCACAACTGATATGTTTGTCTCATTCATATTTTGTCTTAACCACACAAACTCCCTTGGACAAAAAACGATGATGTGCTTCTGTGATACGTGATACAGTGGAATTGGTGAATGTAACATCATCCCGTCGAAGAGAAACCAACAACCTATGATATATATCTACTTAACTAACATCAAGGTACGCCTTCTAAAACAGATAACAGCTGCTTGCAAATTTTGTATAATGCCATGTTCTTCGATACTAACTTAAGCAATTTTGTATAATCCGTTCTTCACTTACGTCGTGGATTCGTCAATGAAGGTGGTCATTCGAGAGCAATGGCTGCGAAAATTGCTCCGGCGCACCGAGGAATACATCACCTAGATACCAGACCTAGAACACCTTTTGATTCCCAGAACTTATAAGTACCAGTGGTTCGATCCTGTTATGCAACTATTTATATATGACCCATCAATAAAATTTCTGAATTACGTCTGCTCTTTATTGCTGTGTTAAATTATAATTAGTGCAATCCCGTGTATATACAATCAAGAGGCACCCATATTCCACCTATTACTAGCACTCCCAAATGTGCGACACCGTCTAATATCCCCAGTAAATTGTTATCCGAACTACATTAGAACTGTCATAACCAATCATGTCACGTGTTATTATGGTCTTAAGATAATTACCACCATCATACTATAGCGTAGGCGCGGCGTGCCGCCGCGCCAGTTGAGGCTAGTGAGTATATAAGCTGGAACTCATTCCTGAAAGGAGAATCGGTAGCATCTTATGCAAAAGAGGGAGAAGTATTTGCAGCTGCATACCTCTCGGAGCTGCTAGAGATCGAGGTCAGTGCGCGTCCTTGAGCAAACGTAACTCGAAGGGAACATGTAACTAGCTGTCAACACAAGACAAGCAAGCTGCAACTCAGCAAGACATTGTTTATTTTTTGTGAAATGCAGCAAGACATTGTTAGTATATATAGAACCCGAGATGGCACTGGACCCTAACAGGGTATCTGTGTTTTAGTCCATCCACTAATTATGGTTTCGGATTACAATTTACAAAGCATCGGGCAAAGCCTATCCTAGCATATGGGCCTGGCCCAGTTAGAGCTTTTTTCTGCCTTTTTTTTCTTTCTCTTTTTTTATTTTTCTTTTCCTTTTTCTTTTTCTTTTCCTTTTTCTTTTCCATTTTTATTTTATGTATTCATTTTTTGATTTTTCTGTTTCTATAATAAAAAGTTGTTTTCATGCGGGGGATTTTTTTTCATGGTATTTCAAAAAAGTACTAGTTCATGGTAAAAACAAATCTACATCACGTTGAAATAAAGTTTCACGGAGTTCAAAAAAATATTAACGGGTTCAAAACATGTTCATGGTGCTAGGAAAAAAGTTCACATGGTTAAACAATTACGTACGTGTACAATATATAACTGTTTTAACACCAAATGTTCTCAATGTCTCAAAAATAATTTGTTCCGGGTTATAAAAGGGAAATACATTTGTACACCCAAGCATGGGTGTGGGTGTTGCCCCAACCGTTTGATTCTTTGAGATTCGGAAAGGAAAACAGGTGAGAGAAACATTTGTTAGCCAATTTCCAATTTTACACAACGCGTGGGTCCGAACAGCTCAAATATATATTTTCTTCTGGATATTTTGTATTCCGAGTCAAATGGTTATCCTTGTGGAGATTTCATTTCATATTATGGGTCAAATGATTTGGAGTTGAAGAATTCTCCGGATTTGTCACATTATATTATAAAAAAAGATCAGCTTCCAAGAGTTAGCTCGGGCCGTACCCTGGACGCATCAGAAGGTATTATATTGCGCGGATAGCAGAGAAGACCAGAGCATTACTACATTATCGCAAAGCTATTACTAGTTTATGCACAAGTTAGTGATGTACATTTCAGTCCAGACAATTCAGCCATCTAAATTTGACTCGCTGGTTCAATTCAACGGCAGCAAAACCTACCGGAATAAGTAAGCAGGTGGACGACGTTCGCAGTCACGTCGCTCTCTTGCGGCTCGCGCGCGCGTAGAATTCGTGTCTTTGTGTCGCATTCGGCGTTCGTGCAGGTCGGCCAACCGCACGTGCATCTGATATTCTGATTCAGCGAAACAAACTTTTCATGTGCAGTACGTGGCACCTGTCTGATCCACTTAGAATTCAGTTTGCTGCTTCCAGAGTAAATTTTCATAGTAATTTACACCGGAAATGGCAAAATGAACTGGAGTATAAGAGGATTTAGGCGGTGCAGTTAGGGGAACTAAATAATGCTCAATCCACAGTGATGGCCAACTAGTAATCGATTTAGAGGAGAGGAAAGAAGATACATCGAGGATCCGTCGACAGAAGGTTGGCGCATCCATTCAAACCTATAGGTCTTTGACTCGATCGACAAATTAAGCCACCGTTGATCGTCGTCTCCAGGGCAGGCAAGACAAGTAGGCAACCGTCAGTATGCGATGTCGTTGTTTCTACTTGTGCGGTTGTGCCCGATCCAAGTGTATGCATTAATTTCGTCTGCTTGGACTCAGTTCTATCCTTAGAATGCAAGAGTTTTCTCATTTTCAGAAATCCAAACTTTCGCCACCTCCACTACTGCCATTGCAAAAAAGAAACCCTGCTTAATTTGGGTGGTGGGTTGACGCGCGCGGCTGGTTTGATTTGCCGGCCGAGTCAAATTCCAAGCTTGAAGAGTCGTTCAGCATAAAAACAACAAACAATTGCATGCTTTTTTTGGTTGGCGTCGTCAACTTCGTTTTGGTTGTGACATACCACTCCAGCCTACGGTACAGTACTATATATATAATTCGAACGTTGGCAGTCACGTCGCTCTCCCTACAGGTATTAGCAGCCACGCGATATGATTTTCTCCTCGATCTTTGTGGCATTCACACCGGCAATTCAGAGGTCAACCAACAGCTAGCCACTTCTCCTTTCTTCCCCGGGCCGGCACTCCATCTTAATTAATTTGTTAACGCCGACACCCACCGTGCATGCATTCGTTCATGTACTCTATGTTACTACCTTCATAGAGTAGTAACACGGAACACGCAAGCCAGACCATCACTCATCATCGTCATTGTTGCCACGCAAGCCACCACACGGAACACACAAATCGCCAACCTAGGACCTGCCAGTCGCGACGTCGTGCATGTCCAGCCCAAGGAAAGCGTGAAAAGGCCAACGATATTCAAGGCGGCGCCCTAAAGCGGGTTGCATCGTGGAGCTGCCGCCGCCCAACCTCTCGCCGGGTTCTAGACTTTCGCTCGACAAGCATGGCCCGAGGATTGTGGGTGTCGAAGAGCTCCACGATGGCGCCTCCACAGAGGACTACGACGTCCACGAACGCTGCCACCGCCGACCGACAAGCCAGGCAGACCTTCCATTTGGGCGGGTAGGATGTCGGTCTGAGACCGCACAGCCGGTCGCCGGTGCTACACCTCACTGAATAGCCGATACCGGAAGACAACGGGTCGCCAACGAGCTCAGCATTGCTGATCGGAGGAGAGCCGAGCCTCCCATCCTCCAGAGCCAGCACGCGGAACCGATTCTGCCGCCGTCGACTGCCTGCGGGCTTTGCCCGCCGATGAGAGCCGTCGGCGGCAGGAGGGGGAGGAGGATTTTGGGACGGCGACGGTTTAGGGTTCCGCCCGAGTCGCCCTGTCCAGGATGACGCGGGGGAGTTGCGTTGAGTGTGATATTTATGGAATCTTGTTTCTACATGAACATCCTAGGACTATTTCACTTTGGAGTGTGTTAAAAAGGTGTTAATTACCATCTGCCAAGAGTTCCTACGCATAAATGTGAAAATGGAAATTCCTATTTATGTGAATAGTACAAAACAAATCATTATAGTGTCATTTATATATTTTGTCATTTTCGTGTAGGCCACATACAATCATATTTTTCTGTGAGAAATTACACAAGTAAGGTACAAGCAAAAAATAATTTAATTTTAAAAAATTAATAGCATTTTTTCAATATTAGAGAAAACGGGTGCATGTGCATCATAGTTCATCCTGGTACCTAGAAACCTTCTTACACTCCAAGTCACCTCCCTCATTTAATTGTACACTACACATACCCCATGAGGGTCGTCACAGTAAAACCAAAACAACAAAATATTAGGGATTCATCTACTTTGACACAACCAAGAGACGGAAACGAAAATTAAAGGGTACAAGGTTACACTTCCTTAAAGGACAGTTCTTTGTCCCGAATCGGGTAAATGCGGGACTTGATATTTGTTGAAGTATATAAGTAGATTGCCTATCCCTTTCCATCAGTTCGGACTTTTGGTTCAAGTAGCTAGTGCATGAAGCTTAACATGGTATCAGAGCCCCAGGTATCGAGTTTAAATCCTGCCATTCACAATTTATTCTAAATTCCCCGCAGCCTCCCGCTGCCTCTTTGCCTCTCTACACGTGTTGACTTGTGTTCTCGTCTCCCCGTCACACATGAGAGGGGGTGTTGAAGTGTATAAGTAGATTGCCTAGCTCTTTCCATCAGTTCAGACTTTTGGTTCAAGTGGCTGTCCATGAAAGTATCAAGTCCTAGGTCCACCTCTTAAAAAGTGAGAATATTTAGAAAAAGGCTACAGTATATTTGTGGAGTGGCAAGATATACCATGTTTTAGAAAAGGCTAGAGATATTCAGAAAATCTAGAGGCACCTTTCTTGCTGATCCTTTGATTGATAAAATTAGGTCGATGGCCAAAACATTTACCGGTCGGGGCAGTTTGAGTTATTCGCTCTCCTTCTTGAAAGTTTCGGTGACGAATCCATAGGAACCATACAACCGACATTAGTATGTCAAGGTGTTTGAGTTTTAGCGGATAAAGGAACACTGCTTGGCTAGCGTTTGTGTGGCGTTCGTCGAGCTCTCAAAAGTGTAGTAGTGTGGAGCTTCACCCCTCAACTGCCAGTTAGGAAGATTGATGTCATATATGATTCTTGATATCTGTCGTTACATTTTAACTCCCTTACAAACTGACATCAATATATGTCCTCCTGTTTGTTCAGATCATAATAAACGGATATGCACACTTGAGAGCTGGTCTGGTCTTCTGGCTGTTATGAGTCAAATGACCAATCGAGGGATTCGAGTTGAATATTTGGTGTTCGTGCCCTGAGTACATCAGAGTGTATTGCGTCGTTCGTAGTAGAAGACCACACGTATACTAGATTATTGCTTGTATTGTATACTTGTCGCCCTCAAAGAAATTATTAAGCCATCGAAATTTGATTTTATTTGATTTGTCAGCTCATCGACATCATGGTCAGCAAGCTGCAACGAACGGTTGACCACAATCGTACGCAAGGTTGAAAAAAGCGCTAGGCGTAAGCGAGGCGGTTGACATTGGCCTAGTGCCTAGGCGATGCTTAAGTGGCCTAGACGCAGCCTAGGTGGGCATAGTTTATACCATCAAGTGTGTATATTTGTTATTATAATGAATAAACATTAATTTATACCATGTAAATGAGTAAATTTATAATAACTACCTTTATAATAATACGCATCTAGCTCGATCATGAAGTATGACATGATTTCTTATTGTGGAATATAATTTTTTGGTTACACTGCCTAGACTTCCGCTTATGCTCTAGGTGAGGCGTTTGTCCATCGCTTAGTACCTAAGCGTGCTTAAGCGGTGCCTAGGCGTCGCCTTGTCCAACAGAGATCGTACGAACAATTAAGCATTCAATTTTTTAGAAACAAAAACAATTAACCCTGAATATATCAGAATATATTGCGCCGTCAGTAGCACAAGTCAGAAGCCCACGGAATTGCTAGATTATCACAACTCGTAGTCACACTCTCAAAGTATTTCGCATGACCAGTTGACCAAAACCCTCTACGGATAATTAAGCGTGCGGTTTAGTTGGACCGCTACGCTACTACGGTTCGTCGTCATGCTCGCGTCCAACATGTACAGTATTCCTTCATAGTGGCTGCTTAATTAGGAGACGAGATCAAACAAGCGAATAGATCAACAGAAGAAGAAGAACGCAAACGTTTTGGTTGTGGGTGTGGGCTGTATGTTTTGCCAGGTCTCACGCATGCGCGTACACAATTGGATATTTGGATGGAACGGAAACTTGCAGTAACGTCGATCTCACTGATTCGAGATGTGGCGTTTCACACACACGGGCCATCGGGCAGATCGGTAGTCACCATCACGGAGCTTGAGCTTGGGCGTGGCTCGATCGTGTGGCCATCATGGGATTTTCTGCTCAAGTTTTGGACGAACATCAAGATATAAAACCTACGTTTGATTTAAAGGATTAGCTAAACAATTTTGTAGGATTCTTCCTCGTAAGAACTTTTCCTATAGAGACCATTTGATTTATAGGATTCAATCATATTTGATTGCTTTCCTATACTACAATCCAATATGATTTCTAACGAGAGGTTAGACCTCTTAGGAATTTTCTTATTTGTTTACAACAACTATGACATGTCATCAATCTGTATAGAACTTTCCCATGATTTTCTATGGTGCAACCAAATGACTTCTGCAACTAATTCTGTGTTTTTTCATTCCCGTTGAATTTCACATGCCATGACATATTGTCCATGCATGCGCTATAAATGACAGACTCTAAAGGTTTTCGATATAACTTTTAGTTTCATTAACATCATTTTGTTAATTGTTATATGTGTTCTTCCCTGGTCTGATGTAGTTTGGCTGTTTTATTTAAAAACAGAGATTGTTTACTTTTTTTGGTCGTGGATTTTTGTTATACTTCCTATATGATGGTTGCTAATACTTTTAGTATGTCTTAATTTGCGCTTGTATCCATCGTACAGTACTCATTTTCCCAAAAAAATAATAATTTATGACCAATTAAAAACAAAAGCAAGCTACTCCAGACAAGGATGGAGCCAAGAAAGTGATATAAGGGAGGCTAACTACATGCAAAATTTCTTGGAGGGGGGCATATAGCTAAATTTAGGTGAAATTGCAGGTAAAATCAACATATTAGCAAGGGGTTTTCACAAAAAATTCCATCATGATGGGGGCCATGGCCCCAGCCAGCATTACAACGGTGTTGCAGAGGAACCCTTGCCAGTGCTACGAAGGAACAATAATTGTGCTGCGAGAGGTATGTGGCGATGTTGTCATCATTTGGGGCGGTGTTGCCATTTGGAGGCCGTAGTGCTCCAATAAGCGAGCATAGTTATTACAATTGAATATTATGGGTGCTACCATAAGGGAATCGGGTGGTACCATCGGTCAACACTAGTGCCGCAAAGAGCAAGCGACAATGCTGCAAGAACTTCATCGGGAAAATAAATGCTACAACGATGCTAGAATTGCACTTTTTTTTTGCTGCGAGGTCTCTGGTGAGATCACACCGGGCTTCATTTGCCCTGCAGGGATTTTTATTTTGGTGTGATCGCACCGCTTTTTTTTCCTTTAAGGAAGTGTAAATGTGGGGCATTTTGGCTTGAGTGAAGCATTTATTTTGCTCTGAAGAAACGTTTGAAGCAATTACTTTGCTCGATGGAGACATGTCAGGCTGTTGAGGCCTAGAGGGGAGTGATCTTGGGGAAATATACCGGGGACGCGCAGCACTAGCTTTTTAAAATTTTCGAGCGCAACCTTTATTACGGCCGCAGTTTGAGAGAGAGCAAGCAGCTGAAGCAAGAGGACGACTCCTCTCGGTGGCCAATGGTTGGCGTTCGCAGGCCGATGTGCAAGTCCAAGAGCTCCGGCGCCACCGCAACCGCCGCCTCCGTCGTCCCGTCGACGTCCCGCTCCTCCAGCACCCACCACCGCCGCAACCACACCAACTCCTACAACTCCTCCGCATCCTCCCTCTCCACCGCCTCCTCCTCCGCCGCCTCCTCCCTGCAGGCGCTCAAGCAGGGCTCCCTCCCGAACCTCCCGCTCCTGCTCACCTTCGCCGAGCTCGCCGCCGCCACCTCCAACTTCGCCCCCTCCCACCGCCTCGCCCCGTCCTCCTCCAACTCCTTCCGCTGCGCGCTCCGGGGCCACCCGGCCGCCGTCTTCCGCCGCGCGCTGCGGCGCGACCCGGCCGAGGTCTCCGCCCGCCTCGCCGTCCTCGGCCACTGCCACCACGCCGCCATCGCGCGCCTCTACGGCGCCGCCACCTCCCCCGACGGCTCCCTCTTCCTCGCCTACGAGCTCGTCCCGGACGCCGCCCCGCTCTCCGCCCTCCTCCGCGGCAGCAACCGCGCCTTCACGCCGCTGGCCACCTGGGCCGCCCGCCTCCGCGTCGCCGCCAACGCCTGCGACGCGCTCAGCTACGTCCACCTCCAGGCCGGCACCGTCCACAACCGCCTCTCCTCCTCCACCGTCCTCGTCTGCGGCGACGGCGCCCGCCTCCGCGCCAAGATCGCCCATTTCGGCGCCGCCGACCTCGCCGGCGAGCTCCCCCCGTCCGACTCCGACTCCCTGCCCCACCCCGCCAGCGCCAGGCACCGCCGCACGGGGAGCCGGCGGATCGAGGGCACGCGCGGGTACATGGCGCCGGAGATCATCGCGGGGGGCGCGCCCTCGCGGCGCTCCGACGTGTTCGCGCTCGGCGTGCTGCTGCTGGAGCTGCTGTCCGGGGAAGAACCCGTGCGGTACGAGCACAACAAGGAGACCGGGGAGTACGAGCGGACGTCGCTGATCGAGACCGCCGGGGCCGCGGCGGGAGGCGGGGAGGGGATGCGGCAGTGGGTGGACCGGAGGCTGAAAGATTCATTCCCCGTCGACGCGGCCGAGACGCTCACGGCGGTGGCGCTGCGGTGCGTCGCCAAGGACACCGAGGCCCGGCCGGAGATGTCCTGGGTCGCGGCCAAGGTCTCCAAGCTCTTCCTGGAGGCGCAGGACTGGGCCGACAAGTTCCGCGTCCCCACCGACATCTCCGTCTCATTCGCTCCCAGGTGAACTCGCCTAGCAGCTGCCCTCGAGGGCCATCGCCGATTGCTCAATTGCTCGCTCGAGAGGTACCAATTGCTCGCCGGAGCTTTTTCGACCGTTTGGTTGATGAATGCTGATTGTTGCCGAGTAACTGAATCGGAATTGCTGATAGGTAGGTGATTGTTCTTCCCATGGCTAACAATAGATGAGTGCAGTACTACTAATGTGGACATGTACATAGTAAATCAGCCTCGGTCTTGTCATTTTGTTCTTGGTTCTTACTGCTGATGTGCACAGGAGTGGTATGTTATGTAATATAATACACTCAGATGTGAACAGGAGTTGTCTAATGCTATTATCGTTGACAAAAAAATAACATGATAGGGAAATGTTAGGCCAGTTCATCTACACCTCTGTAGCACAGAGAAAAAGCAAGGGACATTTGCCTCGTTGACTCGTAAGGGTTTTTGAGAATTGTAGTCCCTGCCATTTTTCCTTATGTGGATAGTTCGATTGTGCTATTTTCGTTGGAAAATTACAATTTAAACCCCATTGGAATCAAAGAGTTCAAGAAAAAATGATGTTTGAGTTGATGAATTTGTTGATCTTGGATGTAAGTAGAAAATCATTCTTGCGCCTTCTTCCTACGATGTGGATGTGCCCTTTTACTTGGTTTGGTAAAGTCCCATTGGACATTGAATCATGTCTTTCTTGAATCTGAGTGAGACTTGTGGTAATGGAGAATCCGATTCTTCTTGTCCAACATTTGTGTGCCTCTGTTTGCAAGATAAAGACTGACAGATCAAATCCGTTGATAATGATCATCTTTTTTGATGGAATCTATTCGGATGCGTTGTCCTCTCCTTTCATCTCCAACCTATCGACCTCGACTCACAAAGAACAAAATGTGTGCTCTCAATAAACCTTAACATGTAAAAGGGTACACGGTGTCGTCTAGTAGATAAAACATAATTCTAGCCACTAATCTGCTAGATATATTCAGACTTACTAGGTATTACATTCTAGTGTAGTATACGCGGACTCCGATTTGTCACTGTCAGAAAAAATAGAGATTGATGCAAAACACTCCTGGATCTGGAAAAGGTTCAGCTTTTGTTGACAATAACATGACTAGAAAATGTTGGGCGCCTCCATCTACTGCTCCAGCTCATAGACAAAGCAATGTCCTCCAAGTCACGAAGTATTTTTTTAGAATTGTAAACCCCGCCATTCTGTCTTGTGTGGATTGTTCCATTGTGCTATATTTTGTAGGGAAAATTTAATCTGCTGGAAGGAATACAAAAATTTAATCTGCTAGAATTGTGCTATATGTCTTTTTTTTCATTTCCATTATTTCAAAGTCCTGCGAGACAACAAGTTTCCTTTTTTAGATGGTCATTCCATTAAACTTGCACGGCATAATCCCGAAGGTGGAACTAGTTATGGAAAATGGATAGTATTCGACCCACACATTGTGGTGGCTCTGCGGCTCAACCGCACCGAGCGCCGCCAGCTCGTGAGCTGGTTTATTACAAGACCGATGCACATACATCACACGGTGTACCCGATAAAGTTCGGCCGAAGATCAAACTTTACTTCCCTAAAACAGGGCTCCAAGTGGTGCATCATCATAAGCATTCGAGCTAATTGTTTGCTTCAAGTCTTGACAATCCGTAGCAAACACATGCCTTCCAACCAAACTGATCCGCAAGGGAGATTGCTTGCAGCAGTGCACGAGTTTCAGTTTCAAGAGGTTCACCAACATTTGTCACACTCCCCGCAACAGCAAAAATTGGCCCCTGGCGAGGCTGCCCCAGCCTCCATTCCCAGTAGCAGCTTCATAAGATCCACCAGTGTTTCAGACGTCCAGGTGCTTCGTTTGCCTCTGGGAGGAAGACACTGCTGAGCATATTCTGATTCAGGGCGTGTATGCTAGAGAGGTCTGGTACACATGCAGCCAAGTCTGCCGAGAGTATCCTGAAGAGTTTTTTTTTTATAAAGGGCACTTTATTACTTTTGTAGCAAAAGAACCCGGTATCTGTATAGTTAGGATGCATACAGCCGTATCAGTACAGTTATTACAACCATAAACTAGTAAGAGTATACGAAAATAAAACTGTGTATCATATGTCACGCACTTTGGAAGCACATAAATGCTTGGGTATTTGGCAACACTCAAAGGTAACATCCGGCTCATAGGTTTGCCTTGATGAACATGGACGTTTACAAGTTGTTGCTTAAAGCGAAGAGGGTAGGAGTAGGGGATGGAGCACGACTGATGCCGCGAGAGAGTAGCCTAGAGGCTCTGGAGTTTTTCGTTTTTCCTTCTTTGTTTCAGCTTCTCTAGCTGGCATGTATGCAGGTTATGCTAGTTCTTGCAATTAATATCAAGGTGCGCGTTGACGTGCTCTCGAAAAAAAAAGATTCATCACTGTTATCATGATCCAGTGCCTTTCGTTGTGCTGCCATATATGCTCATTTTGTTGGATGTTCATGGACTTCGATTTAAAATATTCAGTCCATTCTCCTGATGTCTCCTAATTGTAAATTGAAATTCAGCAGGCGACACACGTTCTAAGAAACTCTGTTGTTTGAGTTGGTGAAGTTATGGTTTCTTGGAAGGTTTAGACAATTTTGAACGTGTTGAATTCCAGGTGACATGACATTGTAAATCTACGTTTTATTTTTTCCATTTTCATTATTTCAAAGTCCCACGAATCAAGAAGTTTTAAGAAACTCTATTGTTTTAAGAAACAAGTTATGGTTTCTTCAATGTGAGTAGCAGAAAATCGTTACGGTTTCTGCTTACTGTGATGTGGATGTGTCTCTACTCTTTGCCCGGTTTGGTATTTGACATTGCGTCATATCCTTTTTAACATCTGAGTGAGGCTGAGGCCTGTGGTAAGCGCAAGTCAGATTCTTTTCCCCAACATTTATTTGCCTCTATTTGCAAGAAAGAGACTTGACACAAGAAACTCTTCAGGCAGATTGAATCCATCGGACACGTTTTCTTTTGACAGAACCTATCTCTTATCCATCAGTCTCGGCTCTTGAAGAACAGAAGATATGCTCTCAGGAAAACGTCAACTTAAGTAAGGATCAGCACTCTAGCCACCACTATTTAGCCTATGCTGGACATGTTCAGACCAACGCTGTTAAATCAAAGTACCAAAAAATCATGAGCAGAATACAATGTACACAGATTATTGCGCAAAGCTCAAATCACACAAACCATAGAGCAGACCAATCTCGAATCCAGCCAAGCAGGTTCTCAAAACCACAGGTAATTTTGCTCCCTGCCATGATACCCCCACCAGCCTGTTCTCAAACCACATGTAATTTTGCTCCCTGCCATGATCCTTCACCAGCACTCAGGGCTCTATTAGCTATTTTATTGGCGTATACCTGTATGAACTGAATCCTTCTCTTAGAGGGGGAAGAGGGAACAGTTTCATTCACATCATCTTCTTGTACGATAAGAGATCCGCACAGTAGGGAAAAAACAATAATACATTACAAGTGTTAATCCGACATGAACGATGTACAGTTCCATCGACGAGAGAGTTGTACACATCTGCGTTCTTGTTCTGGGACGAGGTACAGGCTAAAATGCCAGTTAGTCGCAGCCGCTCGAGGTATGTGCCCTGCAGATCCGATCACAGCTAGCTCACCAATCACCACGCCACCATCACCATCCCCTCAATGACTAGTCAAAGATGGAAGAAAGCAATATAGAAGGTTAGTTGCATTTCGTCAGAATATATACTATGTGAAGAAAGATTAATTCATCATAATTCACTCATGATTAGTTCATCACCATTCACTCATGATTTACACCTGACAACTATTTGGGTACAACCAGCAGTACGTTCAAATTATTATTTTCAGTTAGTATATGATATTTAGTCCACCACAGTTCCATAGCTAGATCCCCAGCGCAAGCACCGCCGGCGGGTGCCAAGGATGTTTCTTGATCTTATGTGAAAATCATGAACATATGGATGTGTTCGTCGTTCCAGCACATAAAGATCTATTCCCTCCGTTCCAAATTAAATGTCGCAGATTTGTCTAGATTTGCATGTATCTACACACTAGAACACACCTAGATACATGCGTATCTAGAGAAATATGCGTCAATTAATTTGGAATGGAGGAAGTATTATTACTAGAACTTTTATATCTGATTCATCATCAAGAAATTGATTGCCCCTTCCACTTGATCTGCCCTATCTTGCATCTAAAACCTCCACACTCACTTAGTGAGGAATAAAACAAGGAAGGTCAAACACAATAGTGTCACTGTAACAGAAAAGAGGGCAATAGAGTGTAAGGTAACACCCGATACATGTTGAACTGTCATGCACTGCCATGGCATAGAACACGAAATTGAAATATGCCTGTCAGTATTCTAAACAAATTTGACAGATTATACATTCCAGCATGTTCTTTCACATGATCACAATTAATACACTAAAAGAATCCCAAAAGATAAATAAGACAAAACTGTGTCGCAGCAGAATGTTCTATGGATGAATTTCAGTAGTCAAAGCTAAGAACAAATTGTAATCATTAAGTCAATGCATGCCCATGTTAATATCATAACAATGGGGTTGCAATCATGACTTTTGCTGATAATGTATGCAGCTGCCCCAGCAGCGCAGCCTTCAGGTGACAAATCTCATAAGCATAACTAACACATTCGGTTGAGCGAGAAAACTTTGCATCACTATTATTAAGCATAATTCTATTCTTAGTATGGGAACTCGAAAAGCCTTCACGTGCACAAGAAAAACAGAAACAAGGTCTGGGATTTTTTTTAACTGAATGTGTTCTGGGAATTGCAGGCAAAACAGAAACAAGGTCAAAGGCAGCAGTGATGTAGTAACACAAAAGAGCGCAATAGGTAGCATACCACCAGATATATGTTAAACTGTAACGTATTGATTATGGCATAGAACACGGAACTGAAATATGCTTCTAAGCATTCTAAACCAATTTCACGGATTATGCAATAAAGCATGCCCTTTCGCATGACCATAATCCATACATTACATAAATTCCCAAAAATCAACCAAGACATAATTAATTGTGTAAAAGCATAATGGTGTATGAATGAATTTCAATGGTCAAAGCTAAGAACAAATTGTAATCGGTGAGTCAATGCATGCCTATGTCAATATCATACTCCCTCCGATCCATACTAATTGATGTTAAAATGGGTGTATCTATAACTAAAATGTGTCTAGATACATCTATATTAGCGTCAAGTAATATGAATCGGAGGGAGTAACAAGGTTGTAATCATGGCTCATTACTGATAAAGTAGGTAGCAGCAGCCTGCAGGTGATAAGCTCATAAGCATAACTAGCACCTTCGGTTGAGTGGACAACTTGAAATTAATATTTAAGCATTATAGTGTTAGCATGAGAGAACTCAGAGAAGCATTCAAGTGCACAAGAAGAACAGCAACAGGAGTTCTGTGATTTATTTATTTTTACTTCAAGTGTTCTGGGAATTGCAGGCAAAACTTTTGAGTCTATCCATACAATTGCATATACTGACAGAAACAAAATCTATCAAGTTCCGGATTCTCATGGTCAAATAAGTGGTTTACTCCCTCTGTTCCTCTTTACCTTGCGCATAACTTTTTTTTCCTTTTATCCAGATTACCTTGTGCTGTTGATGTTTTACCATTTGGACTGCCTAATTGCCCCCCTGCTTAATTACTCCCTAGGCCAATGCATGCAAGGAATTTCAAACCAGCGCATCATGAGAGTGGAGAGTGTAGAGAAAGGCCAATGCGTGCATGGCCATTTAATTCCGTTTAGCCCTCCTTAGTATGCCCAGTTTATCTAAAACACAAGCTAATATGGAACAAAGGGAGTACTAATCATGGAAAGAAAGCAGGTGAAAAATACGTAGTGAATAGCTCCATTAACAGCTCATGTTATCACCTTCAGAACATTTTTGCAGGTTAAGAGACAATGGAATGATATAATTGTACTGAATAACGATGTCGATTTAGCAGGGGTGCTCAACACATTTTTTAGAAGGGAAACAGTAGGGAAGCAGCATGATGTACAAATGTATATATACTTGCATAAGGCAAAATAACAACTGTTCCTTTGATAAGCATGCATACCTTGAAGCCAGATTTGGTATTAGTTGAACCAACTAACATTTTCCTTGCAGGTTTGAGTATTTGGAAGGAGCACATCAGTGTCTCATCTACACTCATCATGGCACCGGCATTATCAAATTCTCCACAATAATTAGGCGCCGAAAATATTGTTACAAGCTGACGATCAGCAAAGAACTCATATCCATCCTCAACAACCTGAATTCCAACAAGGAGAAATAACCAATTAAGCAAGTCGCTTTGACAAGAAAAAAAAAATGATGGTACTTTCTGAACATAGAGCACCTGATGCGCTCGGCATATGAGGTCTAAATCATGCTTCTCAAGAAATTCAGTCACTTTATCAGGCCCAAATGTATATGAAACACCACGATCATTCATAGCCCACCCTTGCGCTTCATTGGAAGGATCGGACCAAAGAAGATCACAAAGTAACCCAGTATCAGGCACATCTGTGGGGCGATTGAGGTTGAGTATTTGATCCAGCTTGTTCAACTCTGGAGAAAGGCCCCCATGCATACATAGAATCTTTTCATCTATCAATGCTGATACTGGTAAGCAGTTAAAACAGTCTGTAAACGTTTTCCAGAGTTTTACACTGAATCTGCGCTTGCACTCATCATAAAATCCATAGATGCGGTTTACTGATGCACATTCATGGTTGCCTCTTAGAAGAAAGAAGTTCTCAGGGTACTTGACCTTATAAGCCAAAAGAAGGCATATTGTCTCAAGGCTTTGCTTTCCCCGGTCCACATAATCACCCAAGAAAAGATAATTGGACTGAGGAGGATATCCACCATATTCAAAGAGCCTCAGGAGATCAGAATATTGACCATGAACATCACCTGATCATAAGAATTTATGCAAGATTGGCATCTTAGTATGGAGCTTTGTAAAAGCTGCTCAAGATTCTCTGAAGTAAAACTCAGATTCAGAAGGAAAAAAATTTACAGAAGTTGTTGATGTATTTTTTATTTAAAAATGATATACCTGGAATACTTCAGTCGAGTATGAAATATAGTGGCATATCACTATATAAAGCTAACTAAATATGACATATAGAACTGCACTAGACAACCATTGCCTGAAGTGTAACCATGAGAAATATGGAAGACATTTAGAGAACTAAACCATTGTGATTTTTTAGCACACTGAAACTCTAATTATCAGTTGTTTCATCTTAAATTGAACTCTTCCATAATAAGTAGGGTGATGGGTGCCAGTTCTCCAGCCTACAAGGTAGTTACCAAAGCAAGCTTTTTTCTTTGAATATACTACTTTACAGCTTTGCACAATGATAAGTTTCTATAATATATGGTTTTTCTAAAAGTGAATCCATCGAACCCAGAATGGTGTCATCAGCTTTGGAAACTTTGCACTATGAACACCCCCACTGGTGCGCTTAAGACTTAACAGGCATGGCTAATTCATCATAAACCCCACTGGTGCTACAACGACCCACCAAAAATTACTCGGCATCTCAGTACACATTCCTTGAAAACCTTGCACATTACTCGACAAATAAAGAGCATGACCATGGCTTTAAGAACTAGCACCTTTCTATCAGCCCATACAGCCAAAGATTCAGAGAGAGTCTCATCCTGATTATACTCAAATTAAGTAAATATGTATTACAGTCCGCAACCGGCCCATCAAGCGATGGAATACCGCAGGAACCGGGCAATCGACCAAAAGATGGGGTGTAGGACCACCCAAAAAATCCACAAACCAGCCACCTACTACGCGTTGACCAGCGAAACCGATCCCTCGAGATTGCATTTCTAGGGGCGGCCGACATCCATCGAGAAACAAACGGAGGAATCGGGGAAGCTTACCGCAGATTTTGATGGGGGCCTCGAGCTCCAGGAGGTTGGGCTGCGAGAGGAAGATCTCCTTGGAGGCGGCGCAGAGCTGCTTGATCTCCGACTCCGACAGCTGCGCGTTCTTGCCCGGCTTGAGAGTCTTCACCTCCAGCAGCCGGCCGATGATGCTGTCGAGCAGCACCGGATCCATCCCCTTCTCCATGCTCTTGCTCCTCGGAACTTCTCGACAACGCAGAGAGCAGCGGTAACAGTTAAAAAAGAAAAGGCTTTGCGGAAAAAAACGAAAAGGGGAGAATCAAGCACGGGTAGATCGAATAAATCTTGTTCTGATTTCGCTCTTTTGAGGCAGCTCTCGGGGGAGTCTGCGATCAGCGCAACGGGAGGGTCTTCCAAAGGTACCTTTTTTTTCCGCGGTCTTTCTGAGCTCCCTTTATTCCCTTGTGGTCGCCTCTAGTCCTCGGAGGATGCTCTCTTGTTCTTGTTCTTGTTCTCGGAGTTGGAGATGGAGATTGGGGAGCTCGACCGGTGGGTTTTTGGAGGGGATTCGGTTTAGGATTCTTGCCCGGCCTCTCTCATCTCTCTTGTTCTTGGCACTGGTCAGGGTCTTCCCCCTCTCTCTCTTTCACTTTCTCTCTCTACCACTCGCTTTCACACCTTTGAGCCAATTCCACAAGGACTAGTATTGGACTTTGGAATAATAAAGCATGTACATTGTGATGCCGGACCCCTGTATATTGATTTATCACGTCTGGGTCCTTTGTTGGAGATCATAAGGACAGTCTTGGGCAGTATTTCTTCTTTTGGCCCCATCTCCTTTTCATTTCCTAGTCAGATTTTTTGTTGGTTTGCATGCAAGTGATGTCTTTGGAGTGATGGAAGATGCTCAGAGCCCCCAAGTGAATTGCAGATGTTCCTAGAGAAATGGTAGGAGGTATTTATGAGCTCAGGAGACCTTTTCTTCGGCATGGTGTGGCATTCAATTGTCCATTGCAAACTGTAAGCCCATTTGCATCATAAAAAATTAATCAATTTAATATTTTTGTGCCAAATGACCAATGCATCTAGTAATGTTACATGTGCGCATTTCTAGATCATCAATTTGACTAACATTACATAACATTACATAACATAAAAATTATATCATTGGAAAGTAAAACATCTGAACTTTCTAATGATATATATTTGTAATGTATATCTTGTGTTACATTATTCAAATTTACGACCTATGGATATGCATAGAACCTATAAACCGGGATGGAGATAGTATTGATTAACATAAGACTAAATATTGCACAATTTTTAGTTTGTGGAAAAATATGTTAATGAGGTTGACTTTTTGTGTATTTTTTGCACCATTTTGACAAAACATGATTTTATTTCATTGCATATTTCTTTATGCTTTTCTAGGAAGATTAAGAATAAATAATATTTACAGCATCAGAGTCACACTTCAAATATCGATGCATCCAACATGAGACAACTAGAGAAGTACCAGAGAACTTCTTCTCCTTACTCCTGACATTTACTATAGAAAAATCCTCTTCTATAGCTGCTAAGTCTTTCATCCGCCTTTTTACCTAGAGTTGATCTTGTGACGAAGTCTACGCCACAAAAAAAATATTGCTACCTTTTGTCCTTTGGAGCTTGTTTTTCTCAAACCAACAATGTAGATTCATGTACCATGATGATATGACACTGACTGGACCAACAGGTCTGGCTCCAATTCATTGGCAGGTAACCACACTCCGACAGAATTGACACGATTACATAGAAGTTGACAAGGTTAGATGAAATCTTGACACAATTTGGCACTCTATTAATGTATATACATCCAAGTTGTGTTTTGCCTAGTCAGCTGCCATGTCATCGCAACAAGTGGATCTAAACTCTAGTCTTCGGGAAATAATATAATGAGATAAAGGTGTCGCAATGCCACAACTAACGGTGAAATATGACAATATATATTGTAAATGATAAAATATGCCGCAAGCTAGGTCACGGTTGGGGAATACAAATGTGGCAATATTTTTAAGCAATGATGGATAGTTGCAGCATAAGATACACAAGGCAAGCACCACCACTATGTGACGATTAGCTAGTAAGTAACATCTACCTAGTCGTAAACTAGGCAGCCATTTCATTTCATAACCACTAGCACTAGTAGAGGTAGACGACATGGAGATTGTAGCGTCGTGTAATGATACTTTTCAGGATTTGGTTGGTGATGACTGATGAGTGGTCTTCCTCTGTCATTCTTCTCTGTGCCTGGAATCTTTGGACACGAGGCTGCATGCAAATCCATAATGTTTTGCCACTAATAGCGCACTAATCCCTCTCTAGGCTTTGAGATTGGCGACATCCTGTCCTCGAATCCGTCAAATGCAAGAAGCTAGCTAGGTCGCTTTTGGCAAATCATCGCCTGTCCGTCTTCGCTTGGAATGAACGATTGGTGGTATCTGCGAGACGTATTAGTTTAGCATATCGAACTCCCTAGTTTAAGCAAGACACTGCATACGCATTCAACTGTTTGTGACCTTATGGGATTCTCTTTGCATACTTTAATTGCTGTGCGTTAAGGTTGCTTAATTAGTTTTTACCGTTTCCATGAAGAGAAATGAAATTCCGTCTCCTTAAACCAACAAGAGTGGTAATCGCCGTTTGTCAAGATTGCGGAATGTTAGCTTGTTCTGTTTTCAAGAAGTAAGAGAGAAGTATTCTATGGTATATTTTTTGAGAGAAACAAGAAATAGGTAGCACGCTGATGTGCTCGCCAACATGGGACCAAGCAAACTATTTTGATGGAAACAACGAAATCGTAGCCATCATAGGAGGATATGAGAGGGGAAGTCGACCAATAAGAAGTAAGAACCGGGCATCAAGAACACACTCTTGTGATAGTGATGTTTTAGCTTGCAATGCCATCAAGGCAAGCTAGCTAGTCGGCCATATAAACAAGAAGTTAGACGGGGCACACTCATACGAGGTAGTCAATGATTTTTTGATATAGTGAATTAGATGCTCGACTTTAAATTAATAAAGCCATGGGGTTCACAAAGATAGCGACACATGCTGCGGCCTATAGCTTAGCCAAATAATTTTAAATGCATGAGCGCCCCTACTCAAGCAAGACGAGAAATGACGCCCGCCTCCCCAAAATAGACCGTGGAAAGAAAACTAGACATCGTGCTAGAATGGAGACTTGATTTTTGTCGTTGCCTATTCGACGGTACCTGGAGGAGGAATCCTCATGAAGGGGGGAAGAAGTAGGGGCCATTGGGCGGAGAGCTACCGGGATGGTGGTACGTGATTTACCTAGCTTCGGAACACCTGCTCGAGGACAGGGCCTACTGTTGCTTGTATGCAATTATATGGGCGCTTTCGCGTTGTTACAATGAGTTGTGGTTCTGCCTCTAGGGCTCCCGGGATCCGGCTTATAAAGGCGCCATGATCTAGGGTTTCTACGAAGAGTCCTAACTAGAATACAAGATGCCTAACTACGGAACTTACATTGCCGTACACGTCAAGAATACACCTAGGTCTATCTTGCCGTCATGGATCCGGTCACTTCATGGGCCTTCATGGATCCGGCCACTAGCGTAGGTCGGTAAGGATCCGGCTCCTATTCCTAGGCTAGACTTCTTCCATCTTCTATCAACAATAATTGGGCCGTCCGGTGGGCCGTAAGCCACCACCACTATCTGTGGGCTATCCGGACTTGCTGGATCTAGACCATGGTGTTGGTATACACATGAAGTATACCCACAATAGTAGCCCCCGAAATTCTTCAAGATTCACCATTCCTCCACCTAGCTTCTTATTTGGATCCGGAGAGAATCTTGAAGAGCTTCCAAAAACTTCATCGTTTCCGACTTCAATCAACCGAAAATCATTCATTATTCTGTAACGGTAACTAAGCGGAATCTTTCCCCATCCTGCGCATAACTTCCTCTTTTCCCGCGCGAAATTTTCGGAAAAACGAATCTTCGTCGGGTAAATTGGATCCACGTTGTTAGGTCACCGCCACTTCAGTTTCACCGCTTTTGACCTAGGACACGTGACGGATATCCAACGGTGCGACCGCTCAGTTCCCACCGTAGGATCCAACGCACGTATCTCCGTGTGGAGTCTATAAATACCTCGCTCGGGCGGTCATTCTCACTTCTACTCCATCCTCACCACTTCATCTCCTTCCTCGCGCCAGCGCCGCCCGACGGATCTCATCGCCGACGAGGTTCTCCCGGAAAGCTTTGTGTGCCGCCCTTGCAAGGTCCGTCCTCACTCGAGCTCGTCGCCTTTGATCGAGAAATTTCCTCCGCCGCCGAATTTTGGTCTCGCCGGACACCAACGCCTCTTCCTCAAACCATTATTCTTCCCCGGCGACCATGGGGAACCGCCACGCCATTGAAGGTAAGTTTTGCCGGACTTGAGAGGGAAAGGGCGCAGTAGGATCCGGATCTTAAGTCTTTAACTGTTGCACTTGCAGCCGGAAGTATGTCGGAAAACACCCCAAAATCCACTGACAATTCTCCGAATGACCCTCCACCCATTCCATCGGAACCTTTATACGTCGAGCCTTTAGCATTTCTGCCACCCAATATTTCCGACACACGCTTAGCTCAACCTTATTCCACATCTTCCAGCAATCCGCTCGAAAGAATTCCGACTGGAGCGGAACTACGCGAAGAATTAGAAGGGCAAGCTCAGATGGCAGAAAAGGTTAAGGAGACTGAAATGAGGAAGGCCTCCAAAGCCAAGAACAGAGAGGCGGAGAAAGGCCAGTGGTGCAATGATGTCTACGTTCCCCCTCCTTTCCTGTAGACAGTGTTGGGCCTCCAAGAGTAGAGGTTTGTAGAACAGCAGCAAGTTTCCCTTAAGTGGATACCCAAGGTTTATCGAACTCAGGGAGGAAGAGGTCAAAGATATCCCTCTCATGCAACCCTGCAACCACAAAGCAAGAAGTCTCTTGTGTCCCCAACACACCTAATAGGTGCACTAGTTCGGCGAAGAGATAGTGAAATACGGGTGGTATGAATAAGTATGAGCAGTAGCAACGGTGCCGAGAAAAGTGCTTGGCGTGTAGTTGATGGTGGTGGTATTGCAGCGGTAGTAACGCGATAAAACGATGAAACAAGCAGTAGTAACTCAGCGGTATTTAGGAACAAGGCCTAGGGAATAGACTTTCACTAGTGGACACTCTCAACATCGATCACATAACAGAACGAGATAAATGCATACTCTACACTTTTGTTGGATGATGAACATATTGCGTAGGATTACACGAACCCTCAATGCCGGAGTTAACAAGCTCCACAATAATGCTCATGTTTAAGTAACCTTTAGTGTAAGATAGATCAACGCTACTAAACCAAGTACTAGCATAGCATGCACACCTTGTCACCTTCATGCATATGTAGGAGGAATAGATCACATCAATATTATCATAGCAATAGTTAACTCCATAATCTACAAGAGATCACGATCATAGCATAAACCAAGTACTAACACGGTGCACCCACTGTCGCCTTTACACACGTGCGGGAGGAATAGAACTACTTTAATAACATCACTAGAGTAGCACATAGATAGTAGTGATACAAACTCATATGAATCTCAATGAGATCATTGTATTGAAGTACATGGAAGAGAGATGAACCACATAGCTACCGGTACAGCCCCGAGCCTCGATGGAGAACTACTCCCTCCTCATGGGAGCAGACGGCGGTGATGAAGATGGCGGTGGAGATGGCAGCGGTGTTGATGGAGATGGCAGCGGTGTCGATGGAGAAGCCTTCGGGGGCACTTCCCGCTCCGGCAGGGTGCCGGAACAGAGTTCTGTCCCCCGGATTGGAGTTTCGCGATGGCGGCGGCGCCACGGTAACTTTTGCGGAGTTTCGTCAATTGGTGTCGAGATTTTAGGTCACGACGACTTAAATAGGCGAAGAGTCGGAGTCGGAGGGGCCTGGGCTGCCCGGACCATAGGGGGCGCGCCCCCTTGGGCCGCGCCGCCCACGAGTGTGGGGCCCCCACGGCACCCCTCGACCTTTCTTCGGTGCTCTGGAAGCTTCGCGTATTTCTAAGACTTTCGGCGTTGATTTCGTCCGATTCAGAAAATATTTCCTTACTAGGATTTACGAAACCAAAAACAGCGAGAAAACAGCAAGCTGTCCTTTCGGCATCTTGTTAATAGGTTAGTTCCGAGAAAATGCACGAATATGACATAAAGTGTACATAAAACATGTAGATAACATCAATAATGTGGCATGGAACACAAGAAATTATCGATACGTTGGAGACGTATCGGCATCCCCAAGCTTAGTTACTGCTCGTCCCGAGGCAGGTAAAACGATAACAAAGATAATTTCTGGAGTGACATGCCATCATAAACTTGATCATACTATTTGTAGAGCATATGTAGAGAATGCAGCGATCAAAACAATGTGTATGACATGAGTAAACAAGTGAATCATAAAGCAAAGACTTTTCATGAATAGCACTTCAAGACAAGCATCAATAAGTCTTGCATAAGAGTTAACTCATAAAGCAATAATTCAAAGTAAAGGCATTGAAGCAACACAAAAGAAGATTAAGTTTCAGCGGTTGCTTTCAACTTATAACATGTATATCTCATGGATAATTGTCAATGCAAAGCAATATAACAAATGCAATATGCAAATATGTAAGAATCAATGCACAGTTCACACAAGTGTTTGCTTCTTGAGATGGAGAGAAATAGGTGAACTGACTCAACAATAAAAGTAAAAGAATGGTCCTCATAGAGGAAAAGCATCGATTGCTATATTTGTGCTAGAGCTTTGATTTTGAAAACATAAAGAGAGCATAAAAATAAAGTTTTGAGAGGTGTATGTTGTTGTCAACGAATGGTAGCGGGTACTCTAACCCCCTTGCCAGACAAACCTTCAAAGAGCGGCTCCCATTTTATTTTATTTCTGGATGGCACTCCTTCCAACCTTTCTTTCACAAACCATGGCTAACCGAATCCTCGGGTGCCCGCCAACAATCTCATACCATGAAGGAGTACCTTTTTATTTTAGTTTTATTATGATGACACTCCTCCCAACCTTTGCTTACACAAGCCATGGCTAACCGAATCCTTCGGGTGCCGTCCAACAATCACATACCATGGAGGAGTGTCTATTTTTGTTAATTAATTTGGGACTCGGGAATCCCATTGCCAGCTCTTTTTGCAAAATTATTGGATAAGCGGATGTAGCCACTAGTCCATTGGTGAAAGTTGCCCAACAAGATTGAAAGATAAACACCACATACTTCCTCATGAGCTATAAAACATTGACACAAATAAGAGGTAATAAATTTTGAATTGTTTAAAGGTAGCACTCAAGCAATTTACTTTGGAATGGCGGGAAATACCATGTAGTAGGTAGGTATGGTGGACACAAATGGCATAGTGTTGGCTCAAGTATTTGGATGCATGAGAAGTATTCCCTCTCGATACAAGGTTTAGGCTAGCAAGGTTTGTTTGAGGCAAACACAAGGATGAACTAGTACAGCAAAACTCACATAAAAGACATATTACAAGTATTATAAGACTATACATCGTCTTCCTTGTTGTTCAAACACCTTACTAGAAATTATCTAGACCTTAGAGAGACCAATTATGCAAACCAAATTTTAGCATGCTCTATGTATTTCTTCATTAATGGGTGCAAAGCATATGATGCAAGAGCTTAAACATGAGCACAACAATTGCCAAGTATCACATTACCCAAGACATTATAGCAATTACTACATGTATCATTTTCCAATTCCAACCATATAACAATTTAACGAAGAGGAAACTTCGCCATGAATATTATGAGCTAAGAACACATGTGTTCATTCGAACCAGCGGAGCGTGTCTCTCTCCCACACAAGCATGATGTAATCCAATTTATTCAAACACAAACAAAAATAGAAACAAACAAACAGACGCTCCAAGAAAAAGCACATAAGATGTGGCCGAATAAAAATATAGTTTCAAGAGAAGGAACCTGATAATTTGTCGATGAAGAAGGGGATGCCTTGGGCATCCCCAAGCTTAGACGCTTGAGTCTTCTTGATATATGCAGGGATGAACCACCGGGGCATCCCCAAGCTTAGAGCTTTCACTCTCCTTGATCGTAGTATATCATCCTCCTCTCTTGACCCTTGAAAACTTCCTCCACACCAAACTCGAAACAACTCATTAGAGGGTTAGTGGACAATAAAAATTCACATGTTCAGAGGTGACACAATCATTCTTAACACTTCTGGACATTGCATAAAGCTACTGGACATTAATGGATCAAAGAAATTCATCCAACATAGCAAAAGAGGCAATGCGAAATAAAAGGCAGAATCTGTCAAAACAGAACAGTCCGTAAAGATGGATTTTATTAGGCCACCAGACTTGCTCAAACGAAAATGCTCAAATTGAATGAAAGTTGCGTACATATCTGAGGATCACTCACGTAAATTGGCATAATTTTCTGAGCTTCCTGCAGGGCAGTGGGCTCAGATTCGTGACAGCAAAGAAATCTGGAACTGCGCAGTAATCCAAATCTAGTACTTACTTTTCTATCAACGACTTTACTTGGCACAACAAAACATAAAACTAAGATAAGGAGAGGTTGCTACAGTAGTAAACAACTTCCAAGACACAAATATAAAACAAAGTACTGTGGCAAAATAACACATGGGTTATCTCCCAAGAAGTTCTTTTCTTTATAGCCATTAAGATGGGCTCAGCAGTTTTAATGATGCACTCGCAAGAGATAGTATGTGAAGCAAAAGAGAGCATCAAGAGGCAAATTCAAAACACATTTAAGTCTAACATGCTTCCTATGCATAGGAATCTTGTAAATAAACAAGTCCATGAAGAGCAAAGTAACAAGCATAGGAAGATAAAACAAGTGTAGCTTCAAAAATTTCAGCACATAGAGAGGCATTTTAGTAACATGAAAATTTCTACAACCATATTTTCCTCTCTCATAATAACTTTCAGTAGCATCATTGATGAAATCCACAATATACCCATCACTTAAAACATTCTTATCATGGTTCATATGCATAGGAGTATCATTAATTTTGGCATAAGAAGAGTTATTCTCATTAATAGAAATTGGAGCAAGATTATTATCAAGAATTTGAACATGGTAAACAAGTTGCATATTAAAAGAATTGTTTTTGGTAATCCAATCATGACTATGACAAGTTTCATAAGGATAATTATAACCTATATCATAGCATTCTTTATAATAATCATCAAAGATCGGAGGCACGAGTGTCATCATAAGAAATACAATAGTTATCTTTCACGAGTCGGTTTATCTATGACCATACCATCATTGTTATTAGAAGGAGATGTATCAAACACATAATGATCAGTAGCAAAAGGATTTTCAAACACCTCTTCCCCAAGCTTACAGCTTTCTATATTATTATGGGAGGAAGCATGGATAGTACTGACACTATGGCAATTATTATCCTCATCATTTTCAGAATTAGTTTCCCGGAGATTTGCAATATCAAAAGTAGTGTGCTCATTCAAATCATGATTGCTAATGTATGTAAAGGGCATAGGAAGATCATCATATTCAGATTCATTATCACAATAATCATTAGGAGCAACATACTTACGGTTACCTATTGTTATCTCATATACGCGGGGATATGATGTTACCTCTTTCTTTTTATTCTCCTTCTTCTTCTTCTTCTTCTTCTTCTTCTTCTTCTTCTTCGTTCCCTTCTTCTTCTCCTTCTCTTCCTTCTCCTCGTTCCCTTCTTCAGGAGGGAGAGGCTTGAAGGGTGGCTTGTCCGCATAACCTGATTTACTTTCGAAACAATAGAAGAAACTTGGGAGGATCCCTCCTTTTCATTAATTAGTTGAAAACACACAGCGGTCCTATCATATTTTGGCAAGGTGTCATCTTCTAAAATATTTTGTATGTAAGTATTTGTATGGCTATTATCAATGCAATAAGAAAAACACCCATGCAGGACATCATCAATATCAAGATCACTCATATGTAACAAAGAGATTTTTCTCGACAGTTCTTCACACCCCAAAAATAAAGTAAGTTCATCATGCTGATTAGGAGTAATTTCATCATCACAATACAAATTTGCAGCACTCATTGGGTTCAAAATATCACTGGAGGAGCATTGAAAATTAAAATGACCCACTTCATGGCAAACTTCACAAATAAAAGGATAGAGGGCACAAACTTTTTACCAAGATCATCTAGAGCCCTAAACCACTTTCTAGTTTTTTCATTAGCATGATGGATGCAATATTCATCTTTGATTTGATTAATTCCACAAGGTCTATGTATTCCACAAAAATTAACATGCTTATAGGAAATAGCATTCTTAGGAGTTTGAGCATGCTTATTGCAATAATTAACAACAATTTCATTCTTCATGCAAGCCTCTTTAAAAGGTTCATGATACTTATCAAAATTATTTTTAGGCAATTCAAAATGAGAAGCAAAGGCTTTATAAAGATTTGCAGCAACTTGAGAGTCAAGACCATAAGTAGCACTCATATTTCGAAATTTATCGAGTATCCATAAAAGCTTCAATGCATTCATAATCATAATTTATACTCGACTCTTTACCTTCATTGTTCTCCCATCCTTCAGCGTTGTCCTCAATCCGATCAAGGAGGTCCCACCTAGCTTCAACCTCCTTGCTTGTGAAAGATCCCTCCGAACACGCGTCCGGATAGTCCTTGTATTGTCCCGAAAGCCTCGCATAAAAATTGTTAACAATAACATTACGGGGAGCTCATGAATGGGACATCCGAGCATTAGTGATTTCAATCTCCCCACGCTTGAGAAATACTCTCTCCATCACGAGGATAAAAGTTATAAATATAATTCCTATCAATATGCACTTCATGCGGAGGATAAAATTTAGAATAAAAGAGAGATGCAATTTCCTCCCAACCAAGAGAATGCCTATTCTCCAACAATTTATACCAATGCGCTGCTTTACCAGACAGCGAAATAGAGAATAGCTTCTTCCTCACTTCATCCATAGAGATACCTGCACACTTGAATAACCCACATATTTCGTGCAAAAACAGTAAATGATCTCTAGGATGGACAGTTCCATCCCCTTTATAGTGGTTGTCCATAACACGTTCAATAATTTTCATGGGTATTTTATAAGGAATACTTTCAGCAGGTGGATTTAAAATATCAGAAGCATTATTAGAGTTATCGCATATGGGAGATAAAGCATTATCAGAACAAATTTTCTCCCCTAAAGATGGGAAGCTAAAAAGACCACAAAAACTAGCTTCCCCAAGCTTAGACTTCTTCATAGCATTAGCGGTAATTGCATTCATACTAATAACATCGCTACTAGCATGCAAATAAGGTTCCATAGGTTTTTTAATTTTCGCATCAAACAATCCATGTTTTAAATCAGGAAATAGAATAAGAAGCTCACTCTTGTACATTATGCCAAACTAGTGTAAACAAGAAACAACAAGATGCAATTGCAGGATCTAAAGGAAATAGCTTTGAGCACACACACAACGGCGCCGAGAAAAATACTTTACCCGGGACCGTAGTATGAGAGCCTTTTACCTTTCCTCCCCGGCAACGGCGCCGGAAAAGTGCTTGATGTCTACGTTCCCCCTCCTTTCCTGTAGACGGTGTTGGGCCTCCAAGAGTAGAGGTTTGTAGAACGAGCAGCAAGTTTCCCTTAAGTGGATACCCAAGGTTTATCGAACTCGGGGAGGAAGAGGTCAAAGATATCCCTCTCATGCAACCCCTGCAACCACAAAGCAAGAAGTCTCTTGTGTCCCCAACACACCTAATAGGTGCACTAGTTCGGCGAAGAGATAGTGAAATACAGGTGGTATGAATAAGTATGAGCAGTAGCAACGGTGCCGGAAAAGTGCTTGGCGTGTAGTTGATGGTGGTGGTATTGCAGCGAGTAACGCAGATAAAACGAGTAAACAAGCGAGTAGTAACTCAGCAGTATTTAGGAACAAGGCCTAGGGAATAGACTTTCACTAGTGGACACTCTCAACATCGATCACATAACGGAACGGATAAATGCATACTCTACACTTTTGTTGGATGATGAACATATTGCGTAGGATTACACGAACCCTCAATGCCGGAGTTAACAAGCTCCACAATAATGCTCATGTTTAAGTAACCTTTAGTGTAAGATAGATCAACGCTACTAAACCAAGTACTAGCATAGCATGCACACTCTGTCACCTTCATGCATATGTAGGAGGAATAGATCACATCAATATTATCATAGCAATAGTTAACTCCATAATCTACAAGAGATCACGATCATAGCATAAACCAAGTACTAACACGGTGCACCCACTGCCGCCTTTACACACGTGCGGGAGGAATAGAACTACTTTAATAACATCACTAGAGTAGCACATAGATAGTAGTGATACAAACTCATATGAATCTCAATGAGATCATTGTATTGAAGTACATGGAAGAGAGATGAACCACATAGCTACCGGTACAGCCCCGAGCCTCGATGGAGAACTACTCCCTCCTCATGGGAGCAGCAGCGGTGATGAAGATGGCGGTGGAGATGGCAGCGGTGTTGATGGAGATGGCAGCGGTGTCGATGGAGAAGCCTTCCGGGGCACTTCCCCGCTCCGGCAGGGTGCCGGAACGAGTTCTGTCCCCCGAATTGGAGTTTCGCGATGGCGGCGGCGCCACAGTAACTTTTCTGGAGTTTCGTCAATTGGTGTCGAGATTTTAGGTCACGACGACTTAAATAGGCGAAGAGTCGGAGTCGGAGGGGCCTGGGCTGCCCGGACCATAGGGGGCGCGCCCCCTTGGGCCGCGCCGCCCACAGGTGTGGGGCCCCCTGGCACCCCTCTGACCTTTCTTCGGTGCTCTGGAAGCTTCGCGTATTTCTAAGACTTTCGGCGTTGATTTCGTCCGATTCCGAAAATATTTCCTTACTAGGATTTCTGAAACCAAAAACAGCAGAAAACAGCAACTGTCCTTTCGGCATCTTGTTAATAGGTTAGTTCCAGAAAATGCACGAATATGACATAAAGTGTACATAAAACATGTAGATAACATCAATAATGTGGCATGGAACACAAGAAATTATCGATACGTTGGAGACGTATCATGCAACCTGACGGACTTCGAGCTGAAAGCTCTCCAAGATGAAGGCTTTCTCGCTCCGAGTTCTTGCAGATTTACCAAGGAATCCACAACTCCGACTCCGGAGCCCAGCAAGCGGGTCCTCACAAAAGCCTAGGTGGAGCGGGGTCTGTCGTTTCCGCCTTCAGAATTATTTTTGGAGGTTCTTCACACTTATGGGCTGCAGCCCCACAACATCTGCCCCAACTCCTACCTCCTCCTCTCCAACTTCGTCACGCTGTGCGAAGGTCACCTCAGAGTCCAACCAGATATCCGACTACTTCTATTCTTCTACCGCGTGAAGAAGGAGAATAAGATGGTCAACTGCGGCAGCATGACCTTCGTGCTCAGTGCAAAGAGGGTGTATCCACCTCTCTCTTCCCACGAATATGTCTGGTATTGGAACGCCTGATGGTTCTACATCAACAATGAAGTAGTTACGGACCGCCACATGGGCCTCCCTGCCTTCGCCAACAATCCTCTGGAGGAGCTCGATTCTTGGAGCTACATCCCCAACTTTGCCCAGCATCCGGAGCTGGAGAGGATGGCTCGTCGGATCTCTAAGCTAGTGAGCGAGGGGCTGACCGGCATGGACCTAACATTGAGTTGGTTCACTCGCCGGATCCAACCTCTCCACTACAATAGGCGCCTCATGTACACCTACACTAGCGTCGACGATCCGATGCGAGTTTCTAAGGACAGCCTTCCCGCGGACTCTCTCAACAAGAGGATTCGAACATTGATGAAGTTGACCCGCGGCCAGGTTATGCCGGAACTCTCCAAGGACATTTATGTCAATGGAACTTGTCCTCCGATGAGTTACACTTGATTTTATTGTTTGGCTTTGTACTTCTTAACTTGTCATATTTGCTAATCACTTTATGCCTTCTCTTCCAGCTCAACACATTGGCGGAGGAGAACTTTGGAGAAATCTTCCGCATCACCGCCTCCGAATCCGGCAAGGCAGATGAAGCTCCGGAGGAGGATGAGGACGAGAATGAAGAGGAGGCTAAGGTAATCGCCCCTCGCCCCACAAAGCGTTCCCGAGGTGGATTCTCCGGAACCAACACCGCTCCTACCGTTGGGGGTTCCGCCAAGAAAGCCAATACCACTCCGACTTGCTGCCCACTGCGCTTGGATTCCAAGCAGGCAGAGCGCGATCGCCTCAAGATGCTCGCGACCGCCGGAAAGGGGACCAGGCCCAAGCTTCCCGGAGCCGCGTAAGTTCTGATACCCCTCACTCACACATCTTCGCGGTGAGGATGTTATCTTACTTTTCCTTTTGTTTGTGAATCAGGCCTCCGAAGATCGTTCCTTCGTGGGGTAAAACCCAAAAAACGATAACAACCTTTATGAAGACATCTCCTTCCGTCGTCGCCCCATGCACCCCCATAATTCCGCCGACCACCTCTACTGCCACTCCGCAACCAACTCCGGCTGAACCACAACCATCCACTGAGCCTGCTGCTGGAGAACAAGCTCCAAAGGAAATAATTCCAGTTAGCAGCGATCGCAAAGATGGGAGCTGCTCCGAAAATGCACGGGCTGCTGCTGGAGGAGCCAAGGGCAAGGAGGAGGAGGAAGTGCACTCTGCAGACAAGGCTGAAGCTCCGGTTGATGATTCCCTGGTATTCGCTCTGGAAACTGGCGAGCCTTCCGACTGCCATGCTACCCCAAAGACCTACACCACGAAGTTTTTCCACAAACTGACCGAGGCGGAGAAATAGGAGATTGAGCAAGATCTCCTAAATTCCATGCTCAACAATGCTTGGAGCAAGATGGACACTCAATCTTACGAGATTGAGAAACATAAGAAGAAGACCTACCAGTTCCTCCATGAACTTCTCGTCAAGCGCAAGATAAACTATCCCCAGCAGCCCCAAGTATCTAGGCGGAAACCACATCTATTTTGCACCTTGATACTTTGAGTTTACTAAACTGAAGAATTTTGTTAAAGTGTCGCAGTAGCCCCCAAGCGTCGTGTCGGAACAAATTCCGGCATGATACTTCGAAAAGTTCTACGCTTTCATAAGTGTTCCTTTAAATTTTATCAGTTTTATAGCTTTCTCAGGAGCAACAAGCTTAGAGCTGCACAAGAACATAGCTCTCTAGCGCCGCGTCTCTATGAGACAGGCAGAGCAACTGGCTGATGAGAAAGAGAAAGTTGCCGAGCTTGAAAACAAACTCGAGGAAACTCAAGGTATGATTCCGACAACTAATTTCCTCACTCATTTTCCGGCTTATGGTGCTTTCATGATTGGCTAAATATGTTTGCACTGGAGCAGATCTGAAGAGCTCGCTGGCAGCAACCTCCTCTGAGCTAGAAATCTTACGTTCCGCCAATAAGGACCTGGAGTCTAAATTTAAGGGTGCGAAGAAAAAGCAGAAGCTCGCCGAGGATCAGCTGGCGGAAAAGAATTCAGAATTCATTCGCGTCAAAGCTGATCTTCAAGAGAGGCATAAGAGAGACATTGATGTGGTCCATAAGCTGCAGGACGAAGTCCAAACGCCCCGGACCTACCTACGCCAAGCAGAATTAGGTGGGGACCTGCTCAACAATGAAGTCTTCGATAAGTATCCGGATCCATGACGTTGTTACTCTTCGCGGATTTTTCTGTGTTTTATCCTAATTTTTAAGTTCTTTCATAGAGCCACTTGGATATGATGAAGAATGCGGCGAGAAATTTCCGCGAGACGACCTCATCAAGCTAGCCGGAGATGACTACAAGGATCTCATTTCCGCATCCCGGAAGACCTGCTATAACTTGGCGCTGACGAACAGCCGCAAGTGCGATGTTCGTGAGCTGATTGGCAAGATGGCCATTCTTCCGGAGCTAGTTATTGATCTGCAAACATCCTCCGCTCGAGGTGCAGCCCAAATGGCACTCGCCATGTGCTTAGCCCAAGCTCCGACCCTGAACCTGGAAGAAGCATCTGCTTCCATTCCGGAGGATGCGGATCCGAACGAGCTTCTAGATGTGTGCAGTGGCTATGATACCCGGATCGATACGCCATGACGAATTTTATGAAAAAAATGTTCTTCTCGCCGACGAAGCCATTGAAGCTGAGCTTCTGAAGAAGGCTGACGCGGAGAAAAAACCTGTCGGATCCGGCGAGGGTAGCCAATTCACATGGACCAGCTCCAAAGAGGCCAACCAGGACATACTAAGAGAGATGATGAAGCTTCGTCTTCTCCGGCACCTGGCGTGGAGAAATAATCTGTCCCTGTGTAAAACGAAAGACATTGCATCATTCGGCCCCTTCGTGGGTCTGTAGTATAAATATCTAGACTTACTTCAAGTAGCTAGGGCAAAAAACTACGCAAGCAAAGCTGTGGGTGGAAACACTTGTCCTGCGACCTTTTATATATATATACGTGGTTCTTTGTTTGAAAAGCATATGTTGGTTTCTGTATTTTTTGGCATACTTACTTGACCTTCCACAAGCCGGAAGATCTTTAGCCATAAAAGCTTGCCGATAGCGACAAAGTCTAATGGCAATCCGTCAATAACCGTGGAAACAATCCCCAGCCTAAGGTGCCGGAAATTGCTACCAGGAATCGATAAGTTCATAACAGAAAACTCATTCACCATAAAAATTAATCTTATGTCCTACTAGAAGATTTTGAATATCACAACATCATACACGTCTAGGCGAAAACATCCAGCTCTGCGGTTTTTGTTAGCAAACATACACGATCCAAAAATGAACAATAAAAGGAGGTAAAAGATTCAAAGAGTGAACCATATGCTTTATTTCATTGATCATGTATCATAACTATTACAATGTATGTAATGTGAAATTCTAAGTGTGGAAAGGACGTAGCTGTGCTATATTCCAAGGACGGCCTGTTTCATCGTATACGTCACCCAGATCCTCCCTCTTGCGTTTTCGATGGCAATTGGCAGGTCTATCCTTTAACTCGCGGATATCTACGAGATAGTAGGATCTGTTGTGCAGCACTTTGCTCACGATGAAAGGTTCTTCCCATGGTGATTGCAACTTATGGTCCTTCACTTGCCGAAGGCGGAGCACCAGGTCACCTTCCTTAAACGAGCGATTCCGAACTCGATGGCCATGATAGCGTCGAAGCTTCTGCTGGTAGATGGTGGAACGCTGGTACGCTAGTTTCCGAGTTTCTTCGAGCAAGTCGACATATAGCCGCCGAGCCTCGTCCGCATCTTCTTCTCTGTAGGCGGAAACTCGTGGAGAATCGTGAATAATGTCGGAGGGTAATAGTGCTTCAGATTCGTATACTAGGAAGAAGGGTGTGAACCCAGTTGATCTTCGGGGTTGTGCGTAAGCTCCGCAGAAAAGAATCCGGCTCCTCCGTGCAAGCTCCAACTGCTCTCTGCAATGGTTTTTCAAGGCGCGGTTTGATTCCGGCTAGTATGAGGCCGTTGGCTTACTCAACCAGCCCATTTAACTGTGGATGAGACACAGATGCAAGATCGAGGTGAATCCCAACGTCATGGTAGTATTCCTTCAGTTCTCCTTGCGCAAAGTTTGTGCCATTATGTGTAATGATGTTGTGTGGAACGTTGTATCTAACCACGAGGCTGCAGACAAAGTTTAGTGATGTAGCACCATCGGCCTTTCTCACTGGCTTTGCCTCGATCCACTTGCTGAATTTAACAACTGTGACCAGGAGGTATTCAAAACCGCCAGAAGATGATTTTTTTTTCAATTTTCCAACCATATCAAGCCCCCAGACCGTAAACGGCCAAGTGATAGGGATGGCCTTCAGCTCTTGAGCTGGTGCATTTGGTTGTGTGGCATAGTACTGGTAGTCGCGACAAGTTTTCACTACTTTCTTACCATTAGCTTTTGCTGTTAGCCAGAAAAATCCTTGCCGAAAAGCTTTTGCAACGAGTGAGCTGGAGCGGCGTGATGCCCGCAATCGCCAAGGTGGATCTTTCTCAGTATTTCCATGTCGTCTGCATTTGATACGCATTTTTGGAAAACTCCACTTGCGCCTTTTTTGTAGAGCTGTCCATCAATCACTGTGTAGGACTTTGCTCGCCTGGTGATTTGTCCTGTGAGAACCTAGTCCTCCGGCAACTTTTGATCCACCAAGTATTCCAGGAAAGGACTGGTCCACGCCTAAGTGATTACCATCACCTCCTTAGCCGGAGACATAACCACATCTGGGGTTTCCTGGTTAGCGCCTGATACGTCTCCGACGTATCGATAATTTCTTATGTTCTATGCCATATTATTGATGATACCTACATGTTTTATGCACACTTTATGTCATATTCGTGCATTTTCTGGAACTAACCTATTAACAAGATGCCGAAGTGCCGGTTCCTCGTTTTCTGCTGTTTTTGGTTTCGGAAATCCTAGTAACGAAATATTCTCGGAATTGGACGAAACAAAGACCCAGGGGCCTATTTCGCCACGAACCTTCCAGAAGACCGAAGAGCATACGAAGTGGGGCCACGAGGTGGCGACACCATAAGGCGGCGCGGCCAAGGGGGGGCCGCGCCGCCCTATGGTGTGGGCCCCTCGTTAGCCCCCGACTCTGCCCTTCCGCCTACTTAAAGCCTCCGTCGCGAAACCCCTGAGGCGAAAAACCACGATGCGGAAAACCTTACTGAGACGCCGCCGCCGCCGATCCCATCTCGGGGGATTCCGGAGATCTCCTCCGGCACCCCGCCGGAGAGGGGATTCATCTCCCGGAGGACTCTACACCGCCATGGTCGCCTCCGGAGTGATGAGTGAGTAGTTCACCCCTGGACTATGGGTCCATAGCAGTAGCTAGATGGTTGTCTTCTCCTCATTGTGCTTCATTGTTGGATCTTGTGAGCTGCCTAACATGATCAAGATCATCTATCTGTAATACTCTATGTTGTGTTTGTCGGGATCCGATGGATAGAGAATACCATGTTATGTTAATTATCAAGTTATTACATATGTGTTGTTTATGATCTTGCATGCTCTCCGTTACTAGTAGAGGCTCTGGCCAATTTTTTGCTTTTAACTCCAAGAGGGAGTATTTATGCTCGATAGTGGGTTCATGCCTGCATTGACACCTGGGACAGTGACGTAAAGTTCTAAGGTTGTGCTGTGCTGTTGCCACTAGGGATAAAACATTGGCGCTATGTCCGAGGATGTAGTTGTTGATTACATTACGCACCATACTTAATGCAATTGTCCGTTGCTTTGCAACTTAATCCGAAGGTGGACTTTTTAGGCATAGATGCAGTTGGATGGCGGTCTATGTACTTTGTCGTAATGCCCAATTAAATCTCACTATACTTATCATGACATGTATGTGCATTGTTATGCCCTCTCTATTTGTCAATTGCCCGACTGTAATTTGTTCACCCAACATGCTTTTATCTTATGGGAGAGACACCTCTAGTGAACTGTGGACCCCGGTCCATTCTTTTAATACTCGAAATACAAATCTGCTGCAATACTTGTTTTATTGTTTTCTCTCGCAAACAATCATCTTCCACACAATTCGGTTAATCCTTTGTTACAGCAAGCCGGTGAGATTGACAACCTCACTCGTTTCGTTGGGGCAAAGTACTTTGGTTGTGTTGTGCAGGTTCCACGTTGGCGCCGGAATCTCCGGTGTTGCGCCGCACTACATCCCGCCGCCATCAACCTTCAACGTGCTTCTTGACTCCTACTGGTTCGATTAAACCTTGGTTTCTTACTGAGGGAAACTTGCCGCTGTGCGCATCACACCTTCCTCTTGGGGTTCCCAACGGACGTGTCAACTACACGCATCAAGCAAATTTCGGCGCCGTTGCCGGGGAGATCAAGACACGCTGCAAGGGGAGTCTCCACTTCTCAATCTCTTTACTTTGTTTTTGTCTTGCTTTATTTTATTTACTACTTTGTTTGCTGCATTATATCAAAACACAAAAAAATTAGTTGCTAGTTTTACTTTATTTACTGTCCTGCACTCTATATCAAAAACACAAAAAAAAATTAGTTACTTGCATTTACTTTACTTGATTCATCATGTTTCCTTTTAATTTTACCACAAAAAACATACCGGTAGGACGCGGGTCTATAATTGGGAGAAATAATATAGAAGAATTTTTCACCCATGTTAGAACCGTTGAAGATTTTGAAGATAGACACTTGGTAGAACTTGCTCCTACTTATGAAATTGCTGCTGCTGCTTTAGTTCGCATGTTGGAAACTAAATTTGTTAATCTCAATCCTATAATCCAACACATGTTTCTTACACTTGGTGATATGGAAGAAGGGGAAAAGAAAGATTTTGTTTTAGAAACCCTTCTTAGAGAATTTGGTGGTCTAGCAAGAGAGGCTAGAAAGGTCTTTGCTAAATTTAATATGCTTGGTTCTCATACTAATTTTGTTGGTCTCCTTGAAAAAATGGACATGGATAGAATAAGGTACACTAATAATACTAATGATGGTGGGGAGATCAAAGCACCAATACCATGTAAACTCCTAGCTATGAATGATGCACTAGAAAATAACTATGCTTGGCTTGTTCCTGAAAATTTGTTCGATGAGAGTAGCAAGCCCAAGACTAATGAAAAGGGAGACGCTGAAACTTATGTATCTAATATACTATGCATGGTTGAGAAAACTCCAAACCCCGCTGTAGGTGCACCACCCTTCGATGTTACTTGAGTTACACTTTCTGCGCCTAGCTGAAAGGCGTTAAAGAAAAGCGCTTATGGGAGACAACCCATGTTTTTACTCCAGTATTTTTGTTTTATATTTGTGTCTTGGAAGTTGTTTACTACTGTAGCAACCTCTCCTTATCTTAGTTTTGAGTTTTGTTGTGCCAAGTAAAGTCTTTGATAGTAAAGTAAGTACTAGATTTGGATTACTGCGCAGTTCCAGATTTCTTTGCTGTCACGAATCTGGGTCTACCTCCCTGTAGGTAGCTCAGAAAATTAAGCCAATTTACGTGCATGATCCTCAGATATGTACGCAACTTTCATTCAATTTGAGCATTTTCATTTGAGCAAGTCTGGTGGCCTAATAAAATCCATCTTTACGGACTGTTCTGTTTTGACAGATTCTGCCTTTTATTTTGCATTGCCTCTTTTGCTATGTTGGATGAATTTCTTTGATCCATTAATGTCCAGTAGCTTTATGCAATGTCCAGAAGTGTTAAGAATGATTGTGTCACCTCTGAACATGTGAATTTTTATTATGCACTAACCCTCTAATGAGTTGTTTCGAGTTTGGTGTGGAGGAAGTTTTCAAGGATCAAGAGAGGAGTATGATGCAATATGATCAAGGAGAGTGAAAGCTCTAAGCTTGGGGATGCCCCGGTGGTTCACCCCTGCATATTCTAAGAAGACTCAAGCGTCTAAGCTTGGGGATGCCCAAGGCATCCCCTTCTTCATCGACAACATTATCAGGTTCCTCCCCTGAAACTATATTTTTATTCCGTCACATCTTATGTACTTTGCTTGGAGCGTCTGTTTGTTTTTATTTTTTGTTTTGTTTGAATAAAATGGATCCTAGCATTCACTTTATGGGAGAGAGACACGCTCCGCTGTAGCATATGGACAAATATGTCCTTAGGCTCTACTCATAGTATTCATGGCGAAGTTTCTTCTTCGTTAAATTGTTATATGGTTGGAATTGGAAAATGCTACATGTAGTAACTCTAAATTGTCTTGGATAATTTGATACTTGGCAATTGTTGTGCTCATGTTTAAGCTCTTGCATCATATACTTTGCACCCATTAATGAAGAAGTAATTAGAGCTTGCTAATTTGGTTTGCATATTTAGTTTCTCTAGAGTCTAGATAACATCTAGTATTGAGTTTTGAACAACAAGGAAGACGGTATGGAGTCTTATAATGTTTACAATATGTCTTTTATGTGAGTTTTGCTGTACCGTTCATCCTTGTGTTTGTTTCAAATAACCTTGCTAGCCTAAACCTTGTATCGAGAGGGAATACTTCTCATGCATCCAAAATCCTTGAGCCAACCACTATGCCATTTGTGTCCACCATACCTACCTACTACATGGTATTTATCCGCCATTCCAAAGTAAATTGCTTGAGTGCTACCTTTAAAATTCCATCATTCACCTTTGCAATATATAGCTCATGGGACAAATAGCTTAAAAACTATTGTGGTATTGAATATGTACTTATGCACTTTATCTCTTATTAAGTTGCTTGTTGTGCGATAACCATGCTTCTGGGGACGCCATCAACTATTCTTTGTTGAATATCATGTGAGTTGCTATGCATGTCCGTCTTGTCTGAAGTAAGAGAGATCTACCACCTTTATGGTTGGAGCATGCATATTGTTAGAAAGAGCATTGGGCCGCTAACTAAAGCCATGATTCATGGTGGAAGTTTCAGTCTTGGACATATATCCTCAATCTCATATGAGAATAATAATTGTTGCCACATGCTTATGCATTAAAGAGAAGTCCATTATCTGTTGTCCATGTTGTCCCGGTATGGATGTCTAAGTTGAGAATAATCAAAAGCGAGAAATCCAAAATGCGAGCTTTCTCCTTAGACCTTTGTACGAGGCGGCATGGAGGTACCCCATTGTGACACTTGGTTAAAACATGTGCATTGCAAAGATCCGGTAGTCCAAGTTAATTAGGACAAGGTGCGGGCACTATTAGTATACTATGCATGAGGCTTGCAACTTGTAAGATATAATGTACATAACTCATATGCTTTATTACTACCGTTGATAAAATTGTTTCATGTTTTCAAATAAAAGCTCTAGCACAAATATAGCAATCGATGCTTTCCTCTTTGAAGGACCATTCTTTTACTTTTATGTTGAGTCAGTTCACCTATCTCTCTCCACCTCAAGAAGCAAACACTTGTGTGAACTATGCATTGATTCCTACATACTTGCATATTGTACTTGTTATATTACTCTATGTTGACAATTATCCATGAGATATACATGTTACAAGTTGAAAGCAACCGCTGAAACTTAATCTTCCTTTGTGTTGCTTCAATACCTTTACTTCGATTTATTGCTTTATGAGTTAACTCTTATGCAAGACTTATTAATACTTGTCTTGAAGTACTATTCATGAAAAGTCTTTGCTTTATGATTCACTTGTTTACTCATGTCATTACCATTGTTTTGATCGTTGCATCCACTACATATGTTTACAAATAGTATGATCAAGGTTATGATGGCATGTCACTTCAGAAATTATCTTTGTTATCGTTTTACCTGCTCGGGACGAGCAGAACTAAGCTTGGGGATGCTTGATACGTCTCGACGTATCGATAATTTCTTATGTTCTATGCCATATTATTGATGATACCTACATGTTTTATGCACACTTTATGTCATATTCGTGCATTTTCTGGAACTAACCTATTAACAAGATGCCGAAGTGTCGCTTGCTTGTTTTCTGCTGTTTTTGGTTTCAGAAATCCTAGTAACGAAATATTCTCGGAATTGGACGAAACAAAGACCCAGGGGCCTATTTCGCCACGAACCTTCCAGAAGACCGAAGAGCATACGAAGTGGGGCCACGAGGTGGCGACACCACAAGGCGGCGCGGCCAAGGGGGGCCCGCGCCGCCCTATGGTGTGGGCCCCTCGTTAGCCCCCCGACTCTGCCCTTCCGCCTACTTAAAGCCTCCGTCGCGAAACCCCGATGCGAAAAACCACGATACGGAAAACCTTACCGAGACGCCGCCGCCGCCGATCCCATCTCGGGGATTCTGGAGATCTCCTCCGGCACCCTGCCGGAGAGGGGATTCATCTCCCGGAGGACTCTACACCGCCATGGTCGCCTCCGGAGTGATGAGTGAGTAGTTCACCCCTGGACTATGGGTCCATAGCAGTAGCTAGATGGTTGTCTTCTCCTCATTGTGCTTCATTGTTGGATCTTGTGAGCTGCCTAACATGATCAAGATCATCTATCCGTAATACTCTATGTTGTGTTTGTCGGGATCCGATGGATAGAGAATACCATGTTATGTTAATTATCAAGTTATTATATATGTGTTGTTTATGATCTTGCATGCTCTCCGTTACTAGTAGAGGCTCTGGCCAAGTTTTTGCTTTTAACTCCAAGAGGGAGTATTTATGCTCGATAGTGGGTTCATGCCTGCATTGACACACTGGGACAGTGACAGAAAGTTCTAAGGTTGTGTTGTGCTGTTGCCACTAGGGATAAAACATTGGCGCTATGTCCGAGGATGTAGTTGTTGATTACATTACGCACCATACTTAATGCAATTGTCTCGTTGCTTTGCAACTTAATACTGGAGGGGTTCGGACGATAACCTGAAGGTGGACTTTTTAGGCATAGATGCGGTTGGATGGCGGTCTATGTACTTTGTCGTAATGCCCAATTAAATCTCACTATACTTATCATGACATGTATGTGCATTGTTATGCCCTCTCTATTTGTCAATTGCCCGACTGTAATTTGTTCACCCAACATGCTTTTATCTTATGGGAGAGACACCTCTAGTGAACTCGTGGACCCCGGTCCATTCTTTTAATACTCGAAATACAAATCTGCTGCAATACTTGTTTTATTGTTTTCTCTGCAAACAATCATCTTCCACACAATTCGGTTAATCCTTTGTTACAGCAAGCCGGTGAGATTGACAACCTCACTGTTTCGTTGGGGCAAAGTACTTTGGTTGTGTTGTGCAGGTTCCACGTTGGCGCCGGAATCTCCGGTGTTGCGCCGCACTACATCCCGCCGCCATCAACCTTCAACGTGCTTCTTGACTCCTACTGGTTCGATTAAACCTTGGTTTCTTACTGAGGGAAACTTGCCGCTGTGCGCATCACACCTTCCTCTTGGGGTTCCCAACGGACGTGTCAACTACACGCATCAGCGCCCTTCACCGACGGTATCCGTAGGTGCTCAAGGAAAATTCCAGGGGTAATATGTTTTCAGTCGGATCCGAGCTTGGATCGTATGTATGCCGTTGTGTTGTTATCTTTTCTGACGTATTTGACTTTGTATCAGAGGAAGCATTTAGCGATCTCCTCAACTTCGTCTTTGTAAGCTACCATGACGGAATTCCTGGCATTCCAGGTTCCGGCTACTTGTTGTGCCACCAGGTCGGAATCTTTGTAACATATGATGTGCTTGATCCCAATCTACTTTGCGATACACAGTCCATGTAGTAGAGCCTTGTACTCCGCCATATTATTGGTAGCTTCAAAATGAATCTGCAGAACATACTGCAGTTCTTCTCCGGTGGGGGATTTGAGGGTAACCCCAGTCCCCGAGCCTTGGTGTTGCTTAGAGTCATCAAGGTGCATAACCCAAGCTTCTGGTTCCGGCACAGGCGTGCCATCCGGTGCTTCAGTACAATCGACGAAGAAATCCGCTAAAATTTGCAACTTTATTGCAGTTCTGGCCTTGTAGGTGATGTCGAAGTGCGGAAAGTTCTATTCCCCACTTCGCCACACGCCACGTTGCGTCGGAGTTGTTGATTATGTTTGACAGCGGAGCTTTTCTCACAACTCTCATTGGATGCTCCTGGAATTAGTGCCTCAGCTTCCGGCTGATGACCCACAAGTATAGGGGGTGTATCGTAGTACTTTCGATAAATAAGAGTGTCGAACCCAACGAGGAGCAGAAGGTGTTGACAAGCAGTTTCGATGAAGGATTCACTGTAAATGCTCACAGACAAGTATTCAGGGGGTTTTAGTATAGCAGATGAATAAAGTATAAGTAAGTAAAGTGCGAGAGAAATAGTTGCAGCGAGTGGCCCAATCCTTTTTAGCACAAAGGACAAGCCGGTTTGTTTACTTATAATGACCAAACGTTCTTGATGACACACGGGAATTTAGTCTAGTGCTTTCGCTTCATATAGCTGATTAATCTTCATTGTTTTGATAAGTGTTGTGTGGGTGAACCTATGCTAATGCACCGCCCTTCCTAGGACTAATACATACTTGTGATTATACCCCTTGCAAGCATCCGCAAATACAAGAAAGTAATTAAGATAAATCTAACCACAGCCTTAAACTCGAGATCCTCGCTATCCCTCCTGCATCGATATACTAACGGGGGTTTAAGTTTCTGTCACTCCGGCAACCCCGCAATTAGCAACCGAATACAAGATGCACTCCCCTAGGCCCATAAATGGTGAAGTATCATGTAGTCGACGTTCACATGATACCACTAGAAGAATAACACCACAACTTAAATATGTTAACATTGAATACTAATTACCAACATAATTCACTACTAACATTTAGACTTCACCCATGTCCTCAAGAACTAAACGAACTACTCACGAGACATCATATGGAACATGATCAGAGGTGATATGATGATGAATAACAATCTGAACATAAACCTTGGTTCAATAGTTTCACTCAATAGCATCAATAACAAGTAGAAATCAACACCGGGAGAGTTTCCCCTATCAAACAATCAAGATCAAACCCAAATTGTTACAGTGGTGATGAGGTGCAGCGGTGGAGATGGCGGTGATGATGATGAAGATGATGGTGATGATGATGGAGATGATGTCCAGCTCGATGACGATGACGATGGCGTCGATTTCCCCCTCCGGGAGGGAATTTCCCCGGCGGATTTCAGCCTGCCGGAGAGCTATTTTCTCTCTGGTGTTTTCCGCCCCGCAGAGGCGGCTGTGACTCTTCGCGACTATCCCCCGGGGCTTAGGTTTTCGGGACGAAGACGTACGCGAAGAAAAGGAGGCCAGAGGGGCTGTGGGCCCCCTCCTCACAAGGCGGCGCGGCCAGGCCTTGGGCCGCGCCGGCCTATGAGGTGGGCCCACCTCGGCCCTCCTCGGCTCCCCCTTCTGGCTCCCTTCGTCTTCTGGAAAAATAGGATTTTTCATATAATTTCCGTCAACTGTTGATCTTCCGAAATATTGCATTTTGACGGTGCTTTTTCCAGCAGAATCCTGACTCCGGTGCGCGATCCTCCAATAATCATGAAACATGCAAAATAGATGAAATAACATAAGTATGATCTCCAAATATGAAATATATCAATGAATAACAGCAAATTATGATAAAAAATAGTGATGCAAAATGGACGTATCACCAGCTCACTAGGAATACCCCATAGGCCAGCTTCTGAAACTGAGGGTAGCATTTCTTGGATTCCGTGAGGACCTCGCTGATGTAGTAGACGGGCCGTTGGACTCCATGCTCGTAGCCTTCTTCCTTTCGCTCCATCATGATGACTATGCTGATGACCTTGTTTGAAGCTGCCAAGTAGAGAAACATAGGTTCTGATGGTATTGGTGCTGCCAAGATAGGTGGGGAGGAGAGTATGCTCTTGAACTCCTGTAAAGCTGCATCTGCGGCATCATCCCAGACAAATTTGTCTATTATCTTCAATAGTTTATACAAGGGTAGGGCCTCTCGCCAAGACGACTAACAAATTGACTAATTCCTGCTACACAACCAGTTAATCATTGCACATCTTTGAGACAAGTTGGCCTCTTAATGTTGATGATGGACTTGATTTTTTCCGGGTTAACACCAATGCCTCTGTGAGAGACAATGAAGCCAAGGAGTTTTCCAGCTGGCACGCCAAAGATGCACTTTAGCGGATTTAACATCATCTTGTACCTCCGGAGATTATCAAAGGTTTCCTTGAGATCACTGATCAAGTCGGACCCTTTCCGGGTCATGACTGCAATGTCGTCGATGTATGTGTGCACGTTCCAACCGAACTGATCCTTGAGGCAGTCGTTGCATTGTTCGTTGATATGTCGCACCTACATTTTTCAAACCAAAAGGCATGGTAACATAGTAGTAAGTGCCGAAAGGGGTGATAAAGGAGGTCGTCTTTTGGTCAGACTCCTGCATACGGATCTGACGGTGCCCGGAATATGCATCAAGAAAACATAGGAGTTCCGCCCCCGTCGTCGAATCAATGACCTGGTCAATGCACGGTAGGGGAAACGGATCCTTTGGGCAGTGTTTGTTTAAGCCAGATTAATCGATGCACATTCTTAGTATTTCAGAATTCTTTTGGGGTACAAGGACGGGATTTGCGACCCAATCAGTATGGATAATTTCTACTACAAAACCTGCCTCTAGTAACTTTGCAAACTCCATTCCTATGGCGCGGCGCTTCTTATCTCCAAAGCATCGCATAGCTTCCTTCACCGGTTTTGCTCCCGGATTTATCTTGAGATAGTGCTCGGCGAGTTCCCTTGGTACTCCGAATATGTCAGAAGGTTGCCATGCGAAGATATCCATGTTTGCACGCAGGACCTCGACGAGCGCGTCTTCCTAATTTGGCTCCATGTCGGCTCCAACTGAAACCTGCTTAGAATTGTCGCCTTCCTTGAGGTCGACCTTTTTGGTTTCTATCACAGCCTTGAACGTGGTCTTCTGGTCGGAGATCTGCTTCTTGGTGGTATGGATCCACCGCGGCTCTGTAACCTTGCAGCTCCTCCTCAGATAGTACCCGGAATCTTGAGCTTGTTGTAGATGTAGAATGGCCTTGCATGGAATTTGTGGTATGTTGGCCTGCCGAAGATCACATGGTAGGAACTTTTGAAGGGCACATCTAAAATGCGATCATCTCCTCACGGTATTTGTTTACATCACCGAAGGCCATAGAAAGTTTGATACTGCCCAGGGAGTTCGCCTTCTTACCTGGAACTACACCGTGGAACTCCGTGGTGATGTACTTAAGTTGTTCCTTGGTAAGGTTCATCTTCTCCAATGTTTTCCAGGTACATGATGTTCAGGCTGGCTCCGCCGTCTATGAGGCACTTCAAGAAGTCATACCCGTCAATGCGGGAGTAAGTACCAAAGCGTAGCACTCTTTTGGGATGACAACCGGATGATCGGTTCTGTCAAATGTACACGGTTTTTCCGACCACTTTACGTACTACGACATAGCCGGAAGCGTGGCGTTCAGGGTCCGGATGGCAGTTTTCTTTGCCCAAACTGTTGGAGTTCCAAGGAAGGTGTGCTATGCACGTGCACTCTTTTTCTGAAGGGGTTTGAGGTTTTAGCTGTGGTGCCCTCTTTGGGATCCGACGAAGCTTGGTCCTCATCCATCGCCTCCGAAGTGTCCTCGTCCTTATCCTTGTTCTTGCCCTTACCTCCTTTGTCGCGTGGGCGGTGTTTCCTAGCACGCTTGTATCCTGCTTCTGGATCCATCTTGAGATCGTTGACCCATTTGCAGTTGCGATTGGTGTGAGAGGATTTGCCTGTAGCCGGATCAATGCGGGCTAGGCATATCCCTATATTCTTCATAGGTTTGGGGAGTGCGGGATCCGGCAGCCTTGACTTCATCATCACGCTGCTGGCCCTGCCGGCTCCGCCACCGCGGCCGCAGCCTCTTCCGCCTCCTTGACCACCGTGCTGGAACATCATGGCAACCATGTCGGATCCGCTGCTCTTGGGGGTCGTCGGAGGGGTTCTTCCGCTTGTGATTTCCATCGCGGTTTTTCTTCTGCTGGTGCAAAGGTAAGGTTGTGGCCCGAAGTTCTATGCCTGCATCGTCGTCTGCAGCGGTGTGCGTGCTAGCGATGGAGATCATCCTGTGCAGTTTTCAATTCTGGTCATTTAGCTCACAAGTTAACTTGTGCTGGAGTAGATCTCCCCTTTCAAATCTCCAATGAAGGCCAGCATAGATGTACGATCGTCGACGCTCTCGCAATCATTTCTTGTTTCTAACCACCGAGTAAGGTACTCTCGGGAAGTTTCACCCTTCTTTTGGATGCACGCCTGGAGGTCGCTGGCCGTGGATGGTATTTTGTAGGTACCTCGGAAGTGTGCCTCAAAGGCTATCTTCAGATCAAACCAGCAAAAGATGGAGTTTTCCAGGAGGTCATTTAGCCAGATCCAGGCTGGACCTACAAGGTTCAACTGGAGCATGTGGCAAGCCATATTTGGGGCCCCTCCGGCAAAGTTGACTGCATTAAAGTAGTCATTAATCCAGGTGTCGGGCCTCTCTTTACCATCATAGTGCTTCAAGTTTCCGGGTAGCTTGAGGTTCAAGCCCCTTGGCGTTGCCTCCTCGCGGATCCTCTTTTCAAAGCACTTTGGGCCGATGTAGCCGATTTTTTACTCGTTCAGGCGCTCTCGCGCATGTCTTGAGCTTTCCCTGTGGCCAGGTGATCTTGAGCGGGAGCGAGCTCTTCTGCCTCCGCCTCCAGCTCCCTTACTAGGGGGCGGTGACGGAGAACCATGCGGGGGCCTTGGGTGCCTCTTGCTTCCGCCTTCCGAATCTCCTAGTCCTTCCTGATGGTGGCGACTCCGGCTGCGGTGGCTTCCACCACCATCGTGACAGCTTCCTCCATCACGCCGAGGTCGCCTAGTCTCAGGTGCTCTTTCGTTGTTCCGGCTCCTCCTATGTTCAGGCGCGTGATCTTCATTCCGGCTCCTTCGTGGCTCAACATCGTCGCGGATATTGATTTCGCTAGGCCCGTGGGGCCTGGCGTTTTCGTCAAGACTTCGCTGGCGAGGTGGCGGAGGCGCGGGGTGGTTCCTCGGGGGAGATGGGTTTCGGTATTTGTCTTTGCCACAGTACATCGCATCATTTCCCTTGTTCTTCTCTTTAGGAGTATCCGAAGATATGGGGATCAGATTTGGGTGCTCACTGGTCTTTCTCCGATGCTCCGAAGATCTGGTGCGTGATTGGTCGCCGCGGTGCTCCTTTTCTCTTCCGGAGGGGCGGTTCTACGCTGTGGATACACAAGCATCCGGGGTAGATTTTAACTTGTGCGAAGTATCCACCTTACTCCGTGGCAACGATCGTTCTTAGATGTTCGAGATCGATCTGATCATTGTCCTGGGCCAGGAGCTCCGCCGCTTTCTTCACGTTATCTTTTGAAGTCGCAAATGGCCAATGGTGGATGGCGTTGTCGAAGTTGATGTTGCGACAGCGAAGGCAGATTTTGCTAGCGAGAACTCAGTCTTCTCACCCGTCATGTCCGGAAGTGGCATTTCACGTTTCCGGCAGTAGCCAGATGTTCTCGCTTCCTTTCTCGATGTCAAGCAGCGCGGGTGCGGTCTTGGCGATCCCGTGCCCTGAGCAGCGCGCGGGAGGCTTCTCCGTGCAGCTAGGGTGTTTGCTATAATGGCCTACACTCCTGCTACAGTTCTCGGCTTCTAGCGCATGGTGCATGTTGGTCATTTTGTTGTCCATTGTTTTTCTAGTGCTCCGTTTGTCCCTTTGCACATGGAATTTAGATGTCTAGTTCGGTATTGTTTGTCAGAGTATAGGTTATTCGGCAGCAGGCGTGTTACTGCTTCTAGACTTGATTTAATTTTTTGAGCAAAGTACAAGACATATTATAAAACGCAGGAATTGTTGATTTCTCTCGCATGTTCTTTTAGGGAATACCTTGTGGCTCTTTATTTAATTGCAAGAATAGTTACATCATCTATTACATCGTCTAGGAGACCTCATGACCGGAAGTGAAACATAGCATGAGGGCCGGAAGTGAATCACAACAGAAGAAGATATCACTAGACCCTCTAAAATCTTATTCCTTAACAAATCCTTCTCCTCACTGCTTCGTGGACATCTTGACAGATGTGCCTCAACCTCAGGACCATCCAAGTCGTCGGTGCAAATCTCGGAAACCTTCCTATCATGTAGAAATACCTCCTTGATGTTCACCGCAGCTTCCAAGAAACGCCTGATGTATCCCATGAAGTTGTTCATGCAGTCAAAGCCATGTATAGTTAGCTTGATCAGATTCATGTGCTTGAAATCAGCTCTAGATGGCTCCCACTCTACATTTGTCTTTTGGGGGTGACTGTGGTGTGACTTCACTTGACACTTATGTTCCCATGCTGTGACGCTAAGCTCTTCTAGGGATGGTGCAGCTTCAAGGATGAACATTGTCCAAGAAATACTACACCCCTCGCGAATATTGTCGAGATTCACGGTCCGTAGTTTAGTGAGAAATTGTGCGAGCAATTCTGGGTGTTGTGGTCGAACCCAAATCTGGAACAGACAAAACAAATTAATAACACATGTGCACGTTGTGTATAAATGACACCCTCAATTAAATGATAGAAAGGAAGTTTCTACTCAGAGTGGGGATGAGACTACGCCAAAACAATAAGAAGTAAGAATGAGATAGGGATGATTTGGGTGAGTACCTTTTCACTTCGAAAATCAAGAAGCAGATCCGTTATGGAAGGGGCCTTGGCAAGCACATCGCTTAGCATGATGGTCATGTCGGAACGACATACATGCTTGAGGTTTAGCTTCGAGAGCCGAGGGACAGAACAAAGAACCAACGGATTTTCATTAAGGAGCCAATTAGCATAGGTCAACCGTTCGAGCTTTGGTAGACAGTTGAGTCGCACCATCCTGAACGACCCATAGTTGATGTCGAGCTCAACGAGCGTGGCGTGTTCTATTTGCAGCACCGAACCAATCCCCGCGTCGCACTGGTATAAACCCAAGGACTCCAGCCGCTTGCAGGTGCAAAGGATGCCACGCAGGTCCGATTCCCCAAGCCTCATATCTTGCAGATGGAGCCGCGTGAGAGCAGCGAATGCATCAGGACAAGCGCCGAAGAAGGCGTTAAACTGTTTCGCGTAGGACACGAGCTCGTCAGCGTTGCACCAATTTTCCTGCGTCGAGATTTCGAACTCGGCGGCGTCGAGTTTCTGGGTCGCCGCGGCGAGGGCGACGGAGTTGCCGATGGAGAGACAGTCGCGGAGCCTCAGGAGGAACCTGACCTTGAGCTTGCGGATGGGGACCTGCGCAGACCTCGTCCTCAGAATCTTTTCGATCGCACCAGCCACGTCATCGTTCATCCAACGCAGATCGTCGCAGCTGAGGACGATGTCGATCTTCGAGAGCTTGGCAGGGAGGTTGAGCGTCCGCTTGGAGATGAGGCAGGCTCTGATGGCGTCGAGCGTGCCCACCCTCTCCAGGATGTTGAGTAGAAGGTCATCCGGCAGCTTGATTAGCCTGTCTTGCTTCAACATCTGCGTTTAACGAGGGACGAAATTAGTGTACTATGGTGATAGATAGATAGATACTTTGACCTGCATCCAAGTACGAATTAACAAGAACAGAAGCATAGAACACAAGCAACGGCTTACATCACGGCGGCGGCGGCGAACCCTGTTAAGCTTCATGGTGATCCGATCGATCCCAAACGAACCAACGAAGTTGCCCGGCAAGTTGGGTCGATAAGCCCTTCCGTCGTGCGACAATCCAAATCGTAGCCTTATGAAGAAGGTTAATTTCCAAAACCTTCCATCGTGCAACAATCCAAATCGAAGCCTTATGAAGAAGCGGGTACCGGTGCCAGGCCACCGGAGCTCTCCATCTGACCTGCGCTTTCGATCGAAGTTGGATTGGGTGCGGTCGAGGTGACGGTGTCGTCTCGATCTATATACACGGGGTTGCGAGTCGTTAGTGTTTCCGAGTCGAGCGCAGACGGAACAGAAAATTCGCTTCGATCGCAACATGTAGTACTACGGAGTTGCAATAGTTTGCCGTGAGCAGCTGTGCGCAGACGGAGTCCTGTTTTTCCGTGAGCCGTCAGTTTGCCATGACACATACTCACGGCAAATTCATACATGTAGTGCGTCGAAATAAAAAAAATTCGATAAAGGAAATATATTAATATCAAAAAAATACCAATTACACCTAGCCTCTGCAACAACGCACCACCTTAATAGCACTACGGATGCACACAGCTAAAAACAAAAAAAGAAAGCTAAGAAACAAAAGTCTCACTACAGTATCTCAGACCTAACAAGAGCAATACATCCACCGCCAAGACAACACCTGAATTACAGACTCTCCAAAAACGACGCCTCCAAGAAAGAAGCAGTGCTCAAACACCGTCGTCGCCCGATCAAAGATCTTAGGTTTTCACCCTGAAGATCTCAAAACAATGCCTCCACCAAGGTCATTGCCAGACACAACCAATTAAGGCCAGACCTTGGGTTTTCACCCTGAAAGGTAGGACTCTGCACTCCTCCTGTGTTGATTCATACCGCTGCTGTGAAGCCCGGAACACCAAGCAAGTCCCTCAACAGCGCGTACTTGAACCTCCCTTAGCTAGTCCTCTCATCCAGCCTTCATGAAATTCTCTTCTTCCGACTTTCATCATGGATCCATAGTCACTTGATGTCAACACAGAGAAAGAGCTTCGTGCCGCTCCCTCCGGAACCAAACGACCGGAATAAAAGCATGGGTGCGCGCGACCGAATACCACCCGATCCAGCGAACTCCAGACATAAGATGCACTGTTCCATTCGTCGGCGGAGCCTTCCGAAACTCATCACTCCGGCTCGATGAAGAAGATCAACATCCAGAAGGTCTTCGTCTTGGCGCGTGAGGAACCCTAGGACCACCGCCTTTACACAGGACGAGCCCCCACGCAAACGGCCATCCTCGCCGCCTGTCACATCGAAGATTCGGCAAGACGAACGACCCTGGGGTGCGGGAACCAGCAGGCTACATAGCCGCGATCAGCCCTGATCGCGCCGCCACCAGCTGCACTGAGGCCGCCGCCGGCAGCAACCACCGAGGACCGCCGCTGCCGTAGCGCCTTCTCCGCAACCCTCCACCGACCGATCAACTACCCTACGCCCCTCCGCGCTGCCACAGGACGACGGGCCTAGGTGGGGGACCTAGACCCGCAGCAAAGCCACCGCCATCCAGCGAGTAGCGCCGCCGCCGCCAGGCTGGGGACGCCACCCCAACCTCTGCCAACGCCGAAAGTCGTCGATGCCGCGCCAGCCGCACCGAAGAAACGTCGTCGCTCCTCCACCCCAGCACCTTCGGCGCCAGGGGCCGCCGCCACCGTGGCAGATACCGTCCGCAGCGGCGGGTGGGAGTCTGCTCGAGGGAGGGAGGGTGCGGTGGTTGGGCTTGGCCCCCGGCGGCGCCCTGGGGAGCGCCACGGGAGGGAGGTTAGGTTAGGTTAGCTGCGATCACTTGGCTTATTAAAACGCGTAGCTCTAATGGCGTTTATCTAATTAACCCATTCTTTATTGGTAGAATGCTGAACGAATCTCCTAGCAAAGAAGTATGAAGGAGACAAGGAGTATTACATACATGTGGGTTCTTTCTGTAACCAAAAGAAATTTACTCCCAAGACAACCAAGTATTAGTTGTGACTTGCAAGCATATGAAAGATACCAAGAATACAGACACCACGAAATCTTAGCTTGGTTTACGTAAATGACCCATGTACCCTTGTTTCCACTGAATTTCTTGCAGGACGTGTTGCATTTTTATGATCTGAAAACAGTCAAACAATTTTATCTCTTTAATCTAGTAAGCACGATGTATCTTAGGACAAGCAAAACAATCTATGGAAGAGAAATCTCCAGAAGAAAGCTCAACGATGTTGAGTACGGGTGTGAGAAGAGTCAGGGGTAGAGGCGTAGAGCTGCTCCAGGGAATAGTAGGAAAAGAATGCTGGGTATTTTTTTTTTTTTTTGACAATAGAGGCGCAGAGAAGCATTGCCATCAGGTACAACTGATGGTGAAACAGAGCTCGACGTCAGGAAAAGATTAAATTTCGCAGAGAAAAGACATGAATGATGCAAAATTTCAACGTGAAAAGACCGTGTTGTGGTCTGTGAAAACAAACAAAATTCAGAGATCAAAGAAATGCTCTTTGGAGCACTCAGATTTATCTTATTTTTTTCACAGACTAGCACTCAGAGGCCAAAACTCCTTGTCCCCACGGGTTAACTAGTAATTTATGGAGCAGTGGCAGTGGGACTCCTTCAACCACACGGACGATGCCGAACTTATGCCCGGAAGTGAATTACGGCAGGGGAAGCCATCGTCCCCGATGCCTCTGTGATCTTGTTCCTCAGTGAATCCTTTTCCTCAGAGCTTCTTGGATAGGTCGAAGGACGAACCTGCATGTGAGGAAACCTTTCAGCGCAGAACTTGCAGGCCTTCCTGTCGTGCAGAGAAACCTCCTTGATGTTCACCGCAGCTTCCATGACATGCCTGATGTACCACATGAAGTTGCCGTCAGACTCAAAGCCGTAGATGGTTAGCTTCCGAAGATTCTTATGCTTGAAATTACGAGAGGATGGCTCCCACTTCACATCCGTTTTCTCGGAGTAACTCTTTTGTGACTCGTTTCCACACTTATGATCCCATACTATGATGCAAAGCTCCTGTAATAATGGTGCTGCTTCAAGAAGGAACATTGTCCAGGCAATATCACATTCTTCGGGAAGATAGTCGAGATTCACCGTGTGTAGTTCAGCGAGCAGAGGGGCGAGCACCCTACGGCATTCAGGTTGAACCCAAATCTGGAACATGTAAAAACAAAATAATAATGAGTACAAGCTCTGCTCTGCATGAAAAGACCCACTTAAGTAACTACTGCTACATATAAACGGTGACAACAAATCATAGATGATTGGAGTGAGTACCTTCTCACTTTGAAAATTCAGATACAGATCACGTACAGTGTGGACATTTTCAAGCAGCTGGCTTAGCATAATGGTCTTGTCTGAAAGTCGTGTATTAGAGAGGCTTAGTTTCGAAAGCTGAGGGACAAAACCAAGAACCAAGGGGTTTTCATCAAGGAACCAACTATAGGTCATCCGTTGGAGCTTTGGTAGATAGTCGAGCTTCACTGTTTTGAATTTCCCATAGGTAATACCAAGCTCAATGGGAAGCTCGAAAATGATGGAGAGCGAGGTGTCTGGCGACGCGCGGGGCGACCCCGACGTTGCTGCGCCGCCCGCCCCTCCGACCTCCGGCAACCCACCCTCCAGCCCTAGGACTAGCCTCTACAACCTGCCGCCGCCCCCCTCTACCGCCGGAGAGAGCCTCGCCCTCGCGCTCGGAGCAGCGACGCCGCGGCAGGGTTTCCTCTCGGCGCGCACGCCGGGGGAGCTCGCCCTCGACACCAATGCCCTGCCGCCGCCGTTCAACACCCCGGGAGACGCCTTTCTTCAGTACGTCCTGCAAAGCTTCGGCACCCTGGTATGCACTCCGGTAAACCCTGGCTCCCCGCTGTTTGCACCCTCATCGGTGCACATCGCGGCGAGGCAGGTTTCCGCCCAACCTGCGTCCCTCTCCTTGGTCTCCAGATCGCTGCAGTTCTGGCTGGGGTCTCGTTTTGAAAAGCTTGACGTTCGTGAGATTGGTTGCAACATGTTCCGGCTAACTGTGGCTTCGTCGCGCCTTGCTAACTTCATCGTCTCGCTCGACGCTCTTCGCCATGGCCAGCTGATGCTGCTGTTCTCCTTGCCGATGGCCTTGGATCCCCTGCTGCATGCTGGGCCTCCTGCTGGGCTGATCTGTGCTAGCTTGTCCCATATGCATCTCTGCTCTGCCTCTGTCTCTTCTGGGCCTGCCGCGTTTTTGGCCCGGTCCGGGGAGGGCGCTGACTTATCCTCTCCCTCGGCCTTGACCGCACCCGCTGATTCTTCTGACCTAGCTCCTCCCCTCCTGCCTCCCACTCGCGCCGCTAGGAGACGCCGCCCTCCTCTCTGCCTCGATCTCCTCTCCCCGGGAATCCTGCCCCGCCCCGCCGGCCCGCTCCCGTGGCCTACGCACTGCGCCCGTGACCCAACCTCCCCTCCCTCTGTTGCTGCCGCGGCTCCGTCTCCCACCTCCAGCTCCACCCCTCTGCCCTTTCCCCTTTTGTTCTCCCCGCTGCGCACTGGCCTCCTTTCCTTCTCCGGCGCCCTTGGACCTTGCGCTAATGGGGATGGCCCGTCGCCCCCCTCCTATTCTCAGGTGGCTGCCTCCCCTTCTAATCCCTCCCCGAGGCGGCCTCCCTCCACTCCACCACCGCTCAACCCTGCCACCAAACGCTGCCACCGCTGCCTCTCTCCGCGCCACCTTGTCGCCGCCTGCCGCGATCCCGTGTGCTGCCGCCGGTGCCGCTGCTCCGGCCATCGGGAGAGGAACTGTTTGCCATGGCTGCTCCTGGGAGTGATGCCGCCGGGGCTGGTGAGAGCCTCTTCTGCTCCCTCTGCTTCGCGGACGACCACCGACGGGCCGCGTGCCGTCTTGTCTCCCCTGCCCCCGCTGTTCCCGCTGCCCAGGTTGCTGTGGAGGGGCTGCCCGATGCCGGCCTCGCTGCCCCGGCGGCGGACGGCGTTGGCGATGCGGTCGAGGCTCCTGGTGGAGTTCCTGCGCTGCCGGAGGACGTCTTCATCCCCCTCGCTGACCCCAGCAGCGACGAGGATGCCGTCCCCCTCGCCGACCCCAGCAGCGACGAGGATGCCGACGAGGCTGGCTCGGGCGGGGATGGCTTCCTTCCTGTCTTGGATGGTTCTGACTCTGGGCCTGAGTCGGAGGAACCTCAGGAGGCTGAGCGCCCAGGCTACATCGACGCCTACATGCCCGCTGTCAACATGCGCCAGTTTGATCACCTCGCTTTTGCCTTCCTCCACCCCAACCTCCTCAACGCCGACTCCTTCATCAGCGAGGCTGCCGACCTAGCCTGTGGCCCGGACCGTGTTTCCCTTTTTCCTTCCTCTTTTGGCACCCGCCTTGCTGTGTTCTCTGCCCCCGCCGATCGTGAGAATGCCGTCAATAATGGGCCGTTCATCGCGCGGGAGGCCTCTGTCTTTTTCCGTCGCCACGATGAAACTGATAACCGCTTCCTCTTTGGGCATGAGGCCATGGCTGCCCTGGCGGTTGCCAAGTACCCCATGGAATTCTGGCTCCGCTCCCACATCACTCAGTCTTCTGTGCCTTACGCCAATCCTCACGCCATTGACCCAATTTGTCTCGCGGGTGTCGACTTCCACTCTGTGCTCATCACGGTCAAGGCTGAGACTCTCTCGTCCATCCCTTTCCACCTTACCGTCAAGAATCACTGCGGGGAAGGGTCCATTGGAGACATTTCGATCATTGATTTTGAGGATCTCGAAGCTGCCCCTGTCGGCCCGGACGGGCCTGCCCCGGACCCTGCTGTGGACGGCGCTGACCTTGTGGGCGAGGATGCTGACATTCTCCTCGAAGGCGGTGCAGGCTACCCCGACATGATGCACGCGCTGGGCATCCCTGCCCCTGCCGTTCCTCATGGTGCTCCGCACGGCGCCGCTCCCGCGGCCACCATCGAGCGCGCCCTCGCCAATGCTCCGCCGCTCCCGGTCGTTCGCGGCGGCCCCATCTACACCAAGCCTTCCAAGGTGGCTATCAAACTCCGGCTTGGCTTCTTCGAGGTTTGGGTCACGGGGCAGAACGGCGAACGCGCCCTCTACTGCCTCCCGCTGCGTCGGGCTGGTGCTGATCCAGGCTCCAAGGGCCTCATGGTGGCTAACTTCGCTGCTGCTTCTGTTGGCCTCATTGACTGCATCGCTGAGGTTGGGCCCCTGCGGCGCCCGACGCTGCTGGTCGACGTGCTCGCTCGCGGAGAGCCCATGGGCTGCTCTGCCCCTCTGGCTGTTGCCAATGCCTTGGTCATGGGGCTTGCGCCGGAGTCTGACGGGGCCTCTGAGCCTCCGCTCCTTGGTTCCCCTGCCTCTGCTGCGCCGGACTCTGCCATGGGCCGCCGCCCTGCCGTCGCCAACATCGCCTCGGAGGTTTCTCCGGTTCGGCCTACCGTTTGGCACGCCTCGCCAGTTGCGCCTCCTGTGCGCCGCTGCTCCAGGCTCGCCACGGCGGCCTACGTCTCCATTGTGGACAAGGCGCTGCTGCGCCAGAAGGAGAAGAACGAAGGGCTCGGTGGTGCTGCTCGGCGTCGTGGCGAGCTGCCGGTGGAGGACCTTATCGCCGTCGCGCTCGAGGAAGGCCACCCTCTCCTTGCGGAGGATGCCCAGGTGCTCGCTCGGGCCTGCGACGTCGACCCGGACTCCCTCGACCTTGCACCTGCATCCTCTTCGGCGCTCACTGCCTCTCCATGATTGGCTGCTGTTCCTCGCCTGCCGCCTCCTTCATCGCTGTTCCCCTAGCCTGGCGTTTTGCTCTGCTTGCCAACTCTGGGCGACGTGGGCTGGTTCCTAGGCCCATGTCCTGTGCGGCCCATCTGAGCAATTTATGCTGTTCTCCGCTTAGCTCCTTCTTTATTCAGGGTCTGATGTACCCTTGTAACTGCACTGTCGCTTGGCTGAACTGCTCCCAAGCTCTTAACCGTTTCCCTTATTTGTTCCCATGGTGTTTCTGGGTTAGCTATGTTAGTTAAGCTTCTTTTCAAATGCTGGAATGTTCGCGGCCTTGGCGCGCGTCGTAAGCGCGACGATGTTAGGGCTTCTCTTGATTCCAACCTACCCGCGATCCTTTGCTTTCAGGAAACTAAGTTGGATAACATCACCCCCTTCTTCGCTGCCTCCTTCCTCCCGCCTTCCCTGCGCTCCTTCGTCTACAAACCTTCCGAAGGGGCTTCGGGAGGCATCATCACAGCTTTGGGATGATCGGCTTCTTCAGCTTGTCACTCACTCCATCGACGACTTCTCGGTCACCACTACTTTTGCCATGAAGGCTGATAACCTATCTTTCTCCATTGTCAATGTCTATGGCCCTTGCCTCCACGACCTCAAGCAACCTTTTCTCAACTCCCTTTCTGATGTCTTCATGACCCTTTCGGGCCCTTCTGCCATCATGGGTGACTTCAACCTGGTTCGTGCCCCCCGCGACAAGTCGAACGGGAACATTAACTTCCAGGAAGCTGCCTGCTTTAACGACTTCATCAATACCCTCGGCCTCCTTGAAATTCCTCTCCTGGACCGCCAGTTCACCTGGTCCAACCAGCAGGATCCTCCTATCCTTGCTCGACTGGACAGGGTCCTCGTAAATCCAGAATGGAGCTTCGCTCTTCCTGACACCACTCTCACCTCCACTGCTAGGCCCACGTCTGATCATGTCCCTCTTTATCTGGCGGCCTCTTCCAAGGCGCCTAGGAGTACCGTCTTTCGCCTAGAGAACTCCTGGCTCTCCCACCACTCCTTCTCGCCTCTCGTTTCTTGTAACTGGAACAGCGTTGGCCCCTCCCACTCCCACCTCTCCCATATTAGCAGCCTCTGCCTCAGGCTCAAAAGGGTTAGGTCTGCTGCCCGGGCTTGGGCTCGGACTCGCAAGCTTCCCTCGGTTTACTTGCTCAACTGCCGAGCCGTTATCTCTCTCCTGGATAGGATTGAGGAGACTCGCCCCCTCTCCCGTCTTGAGCAAAATCTCCGTTCTCTTGTCAAGATCAATCTTAGTAACAAAAACTCTGATCGGGCTACGTATTGGCGGCAACGGGCCAAAATAAAGCACTGCCTTCTTGGCGACGAAAACTCTCGCTATTTCCATCTCTGTGCCTCGGGCCGGCTGCAGAAGAACCAGATTAAAAACTTGAATGATGACAGCGGCAACCCTGTTTTCTCCCACCATGCCAAAGCCTCCATCTTGCACACCTTCTTCAAAGGCCTCCTTGGCACCCCTCTTGCCGCTGACACCATCCCCGACCTCGCTTCCCTGGTTGCCCCCACCTCCCTCGCCCCCTCCCAAGCTGCTTCCCTTGTTTCCCCTTTCACCATGGAGGAAATAAAAACCGCCCTTTTCTCCATGAAGGATAATTCTAGCCCTGGCCCGGACGGCTTTGGTCCGTCCTTCTACAAGCACAACTGGGACATGGTCAAACACTGCCTGCACGCATCCCTTGAGGACTTCCACTCTCTCAAAACTGACCTCAGACCCATCAACAAATCTTACATCGTTCTGCTTCCTAAGAAAGAGGGTGCGAATACTCCTGATAAATTCCGCCCTATTTCCCTCCAAAACTGTTGCCTTAAGGTCCACACCAAATGCCTTACCCTTCGCCTTCGGGATCTCATCCCCCACCTCGTCCACCCTGACCAAACTGGGTTCATCTCCGGTCGCTCCATAGCTGAAAACTTTGTCTACGCTGCCGACATTGTCCAGGCTTGTCACAAGCGCAATGCCCCCGCCGCCATGTTCAAGCTGGACTTCCGCAAGGCATTCGACTCCATTAGTTGGGATGCTCTTGATCGGATTCTTGAAGCCAAGGGCTTCCCCCCTCTCTGGCGAGATTGGATTAAAATGCTTAACCGCACTAGTCAGACTGCGGTCCTGCTCAATGGCATTCCTGGACCCTGGATTCAGTGCCGCAGAGGGCTGCGCCAGGGTGATCCGTTGTCCCCCTTCCTTTTCAACATTGTTGCGGATGTTCTTCAACAAATGCTTCTTCAAGCTTCCCGTGATGGGCTCCTTCTCCACCCCCTTGTCGACGACCTTCTTTGCCCCGTTCTCCAATATGCCGATGATACTCTCATTATCATCAGGGCTATTCCGGAGCATGTCGCCAACCTCAAAGCTGTTCTTGACAGGTTTTCTGCTGCCACTGGTTTGGCCATCAACTTCCACAAAAGTACCTTTGTGCCCATCAAAACCAACCTGGACTCTGCCATGGATATGGCTTCCATCTTTGGATGCGCCGTCTCTTCCTTCCCTCAGACCTATCTTGGCCTCCCCCTATCTACGCATAAACTCCGCCTCGCAGATTTCGCGCCCATCATGTCCAAGAGTGACATGAGGCTCTCTGGTTGGCGCGGCAGGTGCCTCCCGATTGGGGGGCGTCTCCTTCTTGTTAACTCTGTCCTTACTGCGATGCTCGCCCACGCCATGAGCGCTGGCCTTCTTCCTGCTGGCGTCATTGAGGCCATTGACAAGCGGAGGCGCGCCTTTCTCTGGACTGGGGACGAAAACTGCAATGGTGGGCAGTGCAAGGTTGCCTGGACCGACGTCTGCACCCCCAAAAAACTTGGTGGCCTGGGCGTCCTTTCTATTCAAGCCCAAAACTCCGCTCTCCTCACTAAGTTCCTCACAAAGCTGCACTCTGACTCCTCTGCTCCGTGGGCTGCCTGGTTCCGGCGTCAATATGGCTGGAATGGGCAACACGACATGGGGGACCAACACTATCTAGACACTCCTGTCTGGAAGGACATCCTCGCCGGCATGGACAAGTTTCGCGCCATCTCTCGAGTGACCATTGGAAATGGGCACTCAACTGCTTTTTGGTTTGATCTTTGGTTGGGCAACTCGCCGCTCCATGCCCGCTTCCCTATTCTGTTTTCCCACTCTGCCCGCCTCAACGTCAATGTCGCCTCTGTCCTCCCGCATGGCCTAGCTTGCTTCCTGGTCCCCCGCCTCTCTGAAGCTGCCACAGCTGAGCTTCGAGACCTTTCTGTTGAGCTTCGCTCGGTACGTCTGACCCTCAGCAACCCGGATTTTAGAGTCTGCCGTCTCACGAACAAACCGCTTTCAAACAAAAACCTCTATGCCTCTACTTTCAGCCATCTGCAGGTCGATGATGTGGCGACCAAAATTTGGAGGAGTGCTGCCCCCCTTAAGTGCAGGATCTTCTGCTGGCTGGCTCGGAGAAAGCGTCTTCCAACCAATGAGCGGCGCTTCAGGCACCACCTTACCAACTCTGCCTCCTGCCTCGCCTGTCCTCTGGATGAAGACGTGGATCACCTCCTTCTGCTCTGCCCCCGCGCCAGGCAGGTCTGGCGCCATTTCTACCAAGGCTTCGACGACATGCACTTCAACACCTTTGACGATCTTTGGCTCTTGCACTGCCGCACCTACGAAGACACTACTATCAACACCGCCATCGCCTGGACCATTTGGAAGCGAAGGAATGCACTGGCCTTTAACGGACTCGATGAAGATCTTCTCACGGCTGTTCGACGATGTATCGAAGATATTAGACTTTGGGCATACCGATGTCACACTCCTTCCTCTACCTCTCTTCTTAATAACTGGTGTAACGGACATGACCCCCCTGAGCTTCTTTCTTTTTTCTATCTCGCTGCCCTCCAAAATATTTGTAACAGACCTTGTATGCTTGGTATGATGATATAAAGTGTTCAGGCTGGCGTAAGCCCGCCGTAGTCCAGGTCAAAAAAAAAAAAAATACCAAGCTCAATGAGTCCAGCATGTTCTACATGCAGCACCGACCGAATCCCTGCGTCACACTCGGAGAAAAACAAGGATTCCAACCGCTTGCAGGTGCTAAGGATGTTGGGTATGTCTGATTCTCCAAACCTCAGATTCTGCAGTTGCAGTCGCGTGAGACCAGAAAATGCTTCGGGACAATCAGCAATGAACGTGTTGAAGTTCTTAGCAAAGTTCAGTAGGTCGGCATCCTTGCAATAATAAGAATTCTTGGGAGTCACGATTTCAAACTCAGCTGCATCCAATTTCTGGGTCGCCATGGCGAGGCCAACAGATTTGCCAATGGAGCGACAGTCATTAGGAGTCAAGAATACTTTAACCTTCAGCTTACGAATGGTGATCTGTGGAGACCTCTTGCTCAGGATCTTGTCGGTCACGTCAGCCACCACACTATTCTTTCGGGCCAATTCGAGGTTGCCGAGAACAATGACGATCTGCGAGAGCATGGGGGGTAGTTTCTGCATTTGCTTGGAGACGACGCATGCTCTGAGGGCGTCGAGCGTGTCCATCCTCTCCAGGATGTTAAGCAACACGTCATTGGGCAGCTCGCTTAGCATGTCCCCGTTGGCCGCTGCTTCTTTCTTTATCTGCATTTGACCAGGGAAGAAGAAAAAGGGTTAATTGGGGACAGATCAGTCGGGGAATAAACAAGAACGGAACACACCATTTGCAAGCAATCCACTTACATCACGGCTGCGGCGGCGCCGAACCCTATTGAGCTTCGACGGTCGTTCGAAAATAACAAATTAGGAGAGGCCCGTGTCGACAACAAAGAATAGTAGACAAAAATATTCTTATTTATGGCCCGTCCGATTTGAGGGTGAAGGTTACGAATCCTATCCCACTACTACGTGGTTCTCCTGATTTGCTCCTATTTTTCCAAAGGACTCTAGTTTTAGACACAGCTCTGGTTTCAATGTGAACCGGACTTTATCCCTTCCTTCTGCGATTCCCACAACGCTGCTGGTCGTCCGTTCCTGTCGAGCACCAACGTCTGGGCTCCTGGTCTGGGAGTTCCTCCTCGTGTACGTACGAAGTAGCCAGGCAGGTTGCGTCGACAGTGAAAATGGCAGGCAGAATTTGTTGTTGCAATGATCGACGCTCTTAGGAGTATTTTGGTACCGCCACGTCTGGGCTCCTTCAAGCACTGCCCTTATTATGACGGGAAGGATATCAAATTAAAACATATTTCACTGTTGTCGATTGCCTGATTACCATGTACCGAAGCACTGCCTTATCATGACGCAAAGAATGCAGACATATAGATGTACATGCACGGGGAATCGAAACTATCGCTGGCAGGAGCCAATAATTGGTTCGCTCGATGGGCATGACTTTACAATCAGCAGCAAGCAAACATAAGCGAATTCCAGTCTCATATCTTAATTTCTCGACTAACTGAAGCAGGAATACTCCCTGACACAAACTGACGATTTAGGCATGCATTGGATACTAATTGAGCAACTACACGAGGATAACCAGTTCCTAGCAAGGGATATACCAGATCAGAGAAGATTACTAAAAGTAGCAAATTATAAAACTCACCAGCAACATAGTGATTTACATACGGAAGCAACAGGAACAATTAGATCAGTACCAGCTAGCAATTAAGACACCGCTGGTATCAAGCACATCCTAAGCAGAATCTGGCAAGTTAAAGGACCAAAGCATAGATTAGAGCACCTTACCGTCTTTCTCTTTCACCAGCAGGGCATAGTCCAGGCCGCTTCGGCAGGGAAGGAGAGAGCAGAGGAGTAGCGAGCGACCAGGGAGGTCAATCGCTTGTCATGGTGAATATTGATTGAATTGAACATAAGCACTTATTGAACGACCACAAAAGAAAAGGAGCATTTTACAAAAAAAAATACTACAGGAACAATCATTGATGTGCTTGTTTTATCTGTTTCATTCTCACAAAATACAAAAGAGCTATTCCAACAAAAAAGGCAGATAAGGTACATTTCATACAAGCTAGCCAATGAGCAATAACAATACACGCTTCAGTTTACGAGGGAAATAACACACACGCGGTCGTTACTAACATCTGGAGTAGTGGGGAACTCCAACAAACCACATGGCCAATAGACCATGGCGATGCCACGAAATATTTGTTGACTTATATAGAACTTATGACCGGAAGTGAATCACAGCAGGGGAAGCCATCATCACCGATGCCTCTGTGATTTTCTTCCTCAATGAGTCCTTTTCCTTGCAGCTTCGTGGATATGTCGAAGGACGAACCTCACTGTGAGGAAACTTGTCAGTGCAGAGCTTGCACACCTTCCTGTCGTAAAGACACACCTCCTTGATGTTCACCGCAGCTTCCATGACACGCCTGACGTACCCCATGAAGTTGCCGTCGGACTGGAAGCCATTAATGGTTAGCTTGGATAGATTCTTGTGCTTGAAATTAGGAGCAGATGGCTCCCACTTCACATCTGTTTTCTTGGAGTAACTCTTTTGCGACTCGCTTCCACACTTATGATCCCATACAGTGATGCAAAAGTCCTTTATGAATCGTGCAGCTTCAAGAAGGAACATTGTCCATGTGATATCACATTCTTCAGGAAGACAGTCCAGATTCACAGACCGTAGCTGGCCAAGAACAGGAGCAAGCACTCTAGGGCATTCTGGTTGAATCCAAATCTGGGACAGATAAAACAAAATAATAATGAGTGCGCAAAAGACTCACTTAAAGTTCCTAATGTTACATATAACCATCATGCTCGCGGTGAAATCGACACAGACATGATTTGAGTGAGTACCTTTTCACTTCGAAAATCCAGATATAGATCACTTATAGCCTGGACATTAGCAAGCAACTGGCTCATCATGAGGGTCTGGTCTGAAAGACATGCATTAGCGAGGCTTAGCTTCGAAAGCTGAGGGGCAAAACCAAGAACCAGGGGATTTTCATCAGAAGGCCAATTATTATAGGTCATCCTTTGGAGCTTTGGCAGACAGTCGAGCTCCACTGTTTGGAACTCCCCATAGGTGATACTAAGCTCAACAAGTCCAGCATGTTCTACTTGCAGCACCGACCGAATCCCGGCGTCACACTCGAAGAAAGACAATGACTCCAGCCGCTTGCAAGTGCTAAGGATATTGGGTATGTCTGAATCACCAAACCTCAGATTCTGAAGTTGCAGTCGCGTGAGACCAGCAAATGCATCCGGGCAATCAGCAACGAACGAACTGAACTGCTTGGCAAAGTTGAGGAGATCGGCATGGGTGCAATGATAAGAATTCTTGGGCGTCACTATTTCAAACTCAGCTGCATCCACTTTGTGTGTTGCCATGGCACGGCCAACAGATTTGCCAATGGAGCGACAGTCATTAGGTGTCAAGACGAACGTGACCTGCAGCTTGCGAATTGTGATCTGTGGAGACCTTGTGGTAAGGATCTTGTTTATCAGGTGGGCCGAAACACCATTCATTCGAAGCAAATCGCGATTGGTGGGAACTATGATGATCTGCGAGAGCATAGTGGGCAGATTCCGTAATTGACTCGAGAGGATGCAAGTTCTTACAGCATCAAGCGTATCCACCCTCTCCAGAATGTTGAGCAGCACGTCCTTGGGCAGCTCGCTTAGCCTGTCCCCATTGCCAGCTTCTATCTGCATCTGCACTTAGCCAGGGGAAAAACCAGTCATCGGTGATAATAGCAGTAGATTGACTTGCCTCGAAGGAGGATTTAACATGAACAGAGCGCAACTGCAAGCATCGAATTGCCTCATGGGTAACCCTATTGAGCTTCATGGTGATCCAGCCGCAAAAAACAAAAAGAACAAAGTGGGCAATTGCGTCCCGGCTTGTTTGTGTCGCCGTGATTCATGTCATTGTGAAGGGGACATTGTTTTCTTGCTTGTTCGTGTAACATTAGCAACTAGTGAAGCACACATGGTGAGGGGTTGGTGCTCACGGCTCACCTTGGTGAGGAGTGTAGGTATGAGGTTGAGGATACGGTGATCTTGCCGTCTTGCCGGTGCCGAGTAAGATGAGGCGAGCTTTTCCGGTTGCCGGAGGAGGTCAGCAGGGCGGGTATCGTAGATGGCGTCGGTACAGCGCGGGCATGGGAAACCCCAGAGTGAAAAGAGTTATTTTTGTGTAAATTGCCGTGAGTATGTGATAAGCACTAACGGCTCACGGCAAAACAGTAGTAACAGAACTTTCAGCAAACAGCAGTTGATGGCAAAATAGTGGACAAAAATCACGGCAAATATGTCACGCGCACTCGGCAAACTAGTCCAGCGAACAGCAGATCCCCGTAGTACGTGTTGCGATCGAAGCGAATTTTCTTTTCCGTCCGGAGCTCGACTCGGAAACACTAACCACTCGATCGCAGCCCCGCCCGTGTATATAGATCGGGACGACACCACCGCTCGACCGCACCCAGCGATTCCCCAATTCAACCTCGATCGAAAGCGCAGGTCAGATGGAGAGCTGCGGCGGCCCGGCACCGGCACCCGCGGCGACGGGCAAGGCGTCCGGACGGAAAGCGGAACAAGACTCTGAGGCTGCGGACGACGAGACGGTGGCGAAACCTGCGGACCAGAAGACGACGGACGCGGACGCCTGTTGCGACTTCGAAGATGGGCCCGACGACGACGACGTGATCAGAAACTTCAACAAGATGGGCAGGATGAAGCTGTTCACGCCGGAGTTTATCGAGGATTTGAAGAAGGAGCACCGCATACACATCGCCCTCTGTCTGAAGCACCACGAAGACGTGTTGATGGAGGAACGCAATGGTGCTGCTGCACAATCGTGAAGCTAATATTGTAAAACGCGGGCATATTCCTATGATGTTTGCAACTGCTATTCTAGTTCCAGTGTTAGAGTAAGAACAATAGAAGAGTCACTAGTTGGGTATATGTTTTTACCATGTCATCTATAGTCTACTTGTAGTTAACCCATACAATAGTTAGATACAAGTATGAACTACTTTATATGCATATGATCCACCTTGCAATCTCACAAAGCACGCGCTGCAGCTGGCTATTATCTTGTAGCCTGCTTCTCTTCTCTCTCCTCTTCTCTCTTATCCAACTCAGCAAAACTAGTATTATTTTAATTCTTATAGCCTGCTGACTGTACCTTATTATACTTGCTCTTATCTGGAGTAATACATATTATTATCACAGGCTTTGATTGTCCTTAAATTGTTGTATCTGACTATCCTGTACCACGGAGAGGCAGGACACTCACTTTGCATCAAACGTAAGGGTTGACGTGAAAGCCCCCCCCCCCCCTCCCCGTCGTGTTCCGCTCTCTCGTGTCGCCTCCTTCCCTTCAGGCGACCACCCACCCCTCCATCTCGCGCCACCGCTGCGGCGCCTCCCATCTCCCCCTCCTCCTCGCCGTCCTCTGAGGCGCCGCCGGCAAAGCAAGCGGCGCCGGTGAAGGGAATGGAAGAGGAGGAAGGGAGAAAGTGGATAAGTGGTAGAGGATGAGGAAAAGAAGGTGGAGTAGTGAAAAAGTGATTTTTTTATTTTTGAGATTTGAATTTTTTGCATCGAAATCTTCAACCTGAAAAAACTCTGTTTTTCTTTTGATTTTTGGACATCTAAAATTCGCTAAACGGCCGAATGCTGTTGAAATCGAATGTACAATTTTGCGTAGATAATTTTCATATAAAAAAGATTATGTTCTCCACCATGAACATTATGTTTTTTTCCTTTTTATTTTCTTTTGTAGTTATTCCCTTTGTCATTCATCAATGTTATGTGAAACATTTTCATTCTCTTTTAAAGTAATAGTCATTATTTGAATTTGTTTACGAGGTTTGGTAAAAAATACTAATGAGTTCGAAAAATATTCACGAAGTTCAAAAATGTCCAGGGGTTCAAGAAATTATATTCACATATCAGAATTTTTTTAGCGGTTTCAAAGTATGTTCAAGGTTCAAAAATAATGTTCATGCGTTTGAAAAAAAAAACATTCATAGATTTCAAAAATGTTGATAGGATAAAAAAGTGTTATCACTGGAATTTGACCAGGTCAGAGGTGGGCCGCGATCAAGATGGGCTTAAAGATTATATACGGAAGAAATACGTGAATCGGCCTTATATGCAAAGTTTGGGCTAGCATGCCCGTGTATCTGTAATACAGTAGGTCGTATCGTAGATTAAAAGTTAGAGTTTGTCTGGTACACGGTGGGGATTATTCTCACGTTAGAAAGTCCGCTGGACTATAAATATGTATCTAGGGTTTATGGAATAAACAACAACCAACGTTCAACACAAACAAATCTCGGCGCATCACCAACTTCTTCGTCTCGAGGATTTCTCCGGTAAGCACCATGCTGCCTAGATCGCATCTTGCGATCTAGGCAGCACAAGCCTACCCACGTTGTTCATGCGTTGCTCGTGCTGAAGCCTTTTTGATGGCGAGCAACGTAGTTATCTTAGATGTATTAGGGTTAGCATTGTTCTTCGTATCATATGCTTGTCGTAGTGCAACCCTTATACATCTAGCCGCCCTTACACCTATCTTAGGTGTAGGGGCGGCACCCCGCTTGATCATAGTTTAGTAGATCTGATCCGTTACGGTTGCTCCTTGTTCTGCAAGGATTAGTTTAATATCCGCAATAGTTAGGCCTTACAAAGGGTTGGAGGATCCAGCGGCGTGTAGGGTGAAGTTTGCTAGCCCTAGACAGGATGTTCCGGGGATAAACCTCGTGTTGGTTTTTAGGCCCTGTCTAGGATCGGCTTACGGTCACCGTGCGCGAGCGCGAGGCCCAATCGTGAGTAGGATGATCAGATTATGCGGTGAAAACCCTAAATCGTCGTAGATCTCATTAGCTTTATCTTGATCAAGCAGGACCACCATATTCGGACACCTTGTACGAATCATGGGTGGATCGGCTCTTTGAGCCGATTCACAGGATAACCTGAGAGCCGATCGAGGCTCGTATTTAATGTTTACGTGTATGCCATGCAGGAAACTAAGCGAGGCATCATCCAACACCTTCCACGACCAGGTATAGGTCAGGTGGCACGCCCTTGCGATAGCGTCGGACGTGTGACCAGGAGGCTTTGCGGGCCGTCGCTCTGAGGGACTGGGGCCAGCCGCAGCCCTAGTTGTTCCCGGCTCTACTGTGTTGCCAGTCGCTGCCCGCCGGTGGGTTTCTGACGTCAACACATTCTGGCACGCCCGGTGGGACCACCTTCGACATCCACCACATCGCCATCTACATCCGAGATGGCGGATAGCACTCCGGTCAAGTACGAGGATCTGCCTGATGAGCTCAAGAAGAAACATGACGAGATCAAGGCAACCCTCGAAGCCGAACTCATCGGCTCTTTTCACAGAACCCACTCCCATGGCATCAACATCAACATGGTAGAACTTGGGTACCGCCCTGGTAAGGGTAGCGATGAGGGCAGCTGCTCTCATGGCAAGGATGGAGAGGAAACCGGTCCACGCGAACGGCCCCGACATTGCCACAAGATCCTGGTGATGATCAAGATGGAGGCCGGTTCTAGCGATCAGACCGTGTTATCCGCACCACCGGCTCTCCCAGTATTTGGCGTCGACCTCACAGGTGACGGGAAGCTGGGGTATGGGTTCACCTCGGCTGATGAGCTAGAGGAAGTCGACATCGGCCTCGGGGATAAGCCGCGACCAACTTTTATCAGCAAGAAGTTAGATCCACAGCTCAGGAGTCAGATGATTGCTCTATTGAAAGAATACCCAGATTGCTTTGCATGGGACTACACAGAGATGCCTGGGTTAGACAGGAGCATCATTGAACATCGGCTCTGTGATAACCCGAATTTCGTTTTATTAATTAATTCGTGTTTGAAAAATCATTAGAGTTCAAATGGTGTGTAATTCGTTTACTAAATTAATCTTGTGTTGAAAATTGGATGTTAATATTTTGTAAGCTACATATTAGAGGAGATAATTATGGTGAGTGTAGAACTTATATTATTTGTGCATGTATGTGCTTAAACCATGTACTAGTAACGTGAGGCAATTTTGTTTAGAAAGAGGCAACGTGGCTGTATACTAGAGGTGCTTGAGTTGTGTTGGCAAGCAGAAATGGCTTAGTCAGCAAGACCTCAGTCGTTACATGTTAGCCACGTCCATTGAAGTGTTAGCTTTGTGCACCTTCAGGACGTCGGCAACGTTTGTTTAATCCAGCTCAAGCGGCAAGGTTGCAAAGTATCTTAGATATTTTAGTAGGCGTTACCGACGTCCCGTACCTATAAATAGTCGCTGCTGCACTGACCAAGCCTCGCGCCATGCACAACGCTCAGCCGAGAAAGAGAGTGAGACCTCACGCAACAGAAAGAGATGGTGAGATGAAGTGAGATGCTGCCATGCATGAGCATGCATCCATGTCGTGGAGCCGATGTAATACGGTGCTTCGTTAGATCTTAGTGGAGAGCCGACGATGCGTGGATATTATACTGTCATTCGATTATTCTTGCTGGTGTTCTTTTGAGGAATATATCGTCAGGTGTTAATGATTCAGGCAAGCTGTTTATACCCTTTTATATATTTTGTAAAGTAGGTTTTGCTAAAATATATGATTTAGTATTTGATATGAGATATGAGATATTCGTGGGCTAATCCGCCGGTGTCGGTACGCGGTGATGGATCCGCTGGAGCCACCGGTACGAATCGGCTATTAGCGCGAATATCGATAGAAAGTGATCAACTGAGAAAATATTGTTTTATAAGAGCAAACTTGGTGTTACGAAGGTAAACATATTGTACCGGTCACAGTTCAGGTATGGGACTGACTGAGTTCTCCGCTGGAGACGGCCCTGTTCGGGAACGTGTCGATGATGGATCCGTAGGAGCGATCGACATCAGTAGGTTCAGGTGTCCGGGTTCTAGTGGGCTAAAGGGCTTTGCTCCTCTAGCGCCTGTGTGGTGCTAGTTGAGGCTGTCGATGTCGGAGTACCCCTCTCGCGAGTGTAAAAGTGTGAATTTCACCCCTGTGATTCCCGGGTAGGGAAACTTACTTTCATGTGTGGCACCATGCGTTTTAAATTGCCTAATACCTTGACCACATGTTGTTGTTTTTGAAAAGCATTTCTATTTTACAACTTATATGATTGTGTATAATCGGTTTGCTGAGTATGACTTATCGTACTCACCCCAGCTCCCCAATGTTTTTATCAGAGTTGCGCAGCAGAAGAGTTCGTCGAACGGAGATTAGGCTGGACCAGCGGGTGGGAAGCGATTAGAGAATCTAGTTGTATTTCTTGTGTAATTGGAAATAATATTGTAAAAATGTGTAGTTGAATTTCTCGAGATCCACTGTGCTGGTTTTAAGCCTGCATTTTTAGCCTTGCGCGAGTATGAGCCTGTCGGTTTATATAGGCGCGCGGCGGCTGTCTCGTCCAGGCCCGGTCTCGGGGCGTGACAGTTTAAAGTGGTATCAGAGCTCTAAGTTTAGGAAACGGGGGAAAGGGTAGATCGTAGATTTTGCGACTAGTAATCGTGAGTAATTTTTCATGTTTGTGCAAGTTATAAACTTACTGCTTGTTGTTTGGTTTGTAAATTGTCCTGACTAAAAACTAGTTTTGTTACATGCATAGTAAACTTCTACACTACTCGATTGTTGTTGTGAACCTGAGCTTGTTTTTCTTCGGTCTATTACTGCTCAAAATGATTGCTTAGCTTTTCCATGACTAGATTAGATTTGTTATGGGCATAGCCAACTAGCTACGTAAAAATAGATAGTCGTTGCTTGATTTCTGTTTTGGCATGACCGAACTAGTTGTAGTATAGTCATGGTCTCTTGAGTAGGAAAATATTGCACTACTAGAATGCTGTTGTGTACTTGGGTTTTTATCTTATTGCATGGATGCTGAAATGATTACTAATATTTCTTACCTTGTTTATAAAGTCTTAAGTTTGCCTTGGATCATGTTTTTATTAGAATAGTTGAAATAAGATGATAGAATTAATATTGTGTTATAGTTTGAATTTCGGGGACGGAATTCTTATAAGGTGGGGAGGATGTGATAACCCGAATTTCGTTTTATTAATTAATTCGTGTTTGAAAAATCATTAGAGTTCAAATGGTGTGTAATTCGTTTACTAAATTAATCTTGTGTTGAAAATTGGATGTTAATATTTTGTAAGCTACATATTAGAGGAGATAATTATGGTGAGTGTAGAACTTATATTATTTGTGCATGTATGTGCTTAAACCATGTACTAGTAACGTGAGGCAATTTTGTTTAGAAAGAGGCAACGTGGCTGTATACTAGAGGTGCTTGAGTTGTGTTGGCAAGCAGAAATGGCTTAGTCAGCAAGACCTCAGTCGTTACATGTTAGCCACGTCCATTGAAGTGTTAGCTTTGTGCACCTTCAGGACGTCGGCAACGTTTGTTTAATCCAGCTCAAGCGGCAAGGTTGCAAAGTATCTTAGATATTTTAGTAGGCGTTACCGACGTCCCGTACCTATAAATAGTCGCTGCTGCACTGACCAAGCCTCGCGCCATGCACAACGCTCAGCCGAGAAAGAGAGTGAGACCTCACGCAACAGAAAGAGATGGTGAGATGAAGTGAGATGCTGCCATGCATGAGCATGCATCCATGTCGTGGAGCCGATGTAATACGGTGCTTCGTTAGATCTTAGTGGAGAGCCGACGATGCGTGGATATTATACTGTCATTCGATTATTCTTGCTGGTGTTCTTTTGAGGAATATATCGTCAGGTGTTAATGATTCAGGCAAGCTGTTTATACCCTTTTATATATTTTGTAAAGTAGGTTTTGCTAAAATATATGATTTAGTATTTGATATGAGATATGAGATATTCGTGGGCTAATCCGCCGGTGTCGGTACGCGGTGATGGATCCGCTGGAGCCACCGGTACGAATCGGCTATTAGCGCGAATATCGATAGAAAGTGATCAACTGAGAAAATATTGTTTTATAAGAGCAAACTTGGTGTTACGAAGGTAAACATATTGTACCGGTCACAGTTCAGGTATGGGACTGACTGAGTTCTCCGCTGGAGACGGCCCTGTTCGGGAACGTGTCGATGATGGATCCGTAGGAGCGATCGACATCAGTAGGTTCAGGTGTCCGGGTTCTAGTGGGCTAAAGGGCTTTGCTCCTCTAGCGCCTGTGTGGTGCTAGTTGAGGCTGTCGATGTCGGAGTACCCCTCTGCAGAGTGTAAAAGTGTGAATTTCACCCCTGTGATTCCCGGGTAGGGAAACTTACTTTCATGTGTGGCACCATGCGTTTTAAATTGCCTAATACCTTGACCACATGTTGTTGTTTTTGAAAAGCATTTCTATTTTACAACTTATATGATTGTGTATAATCGGTTTGCTGAGTATGACTTATCGTACTCACCCCAGCTCCCCAATGTTTTTATCGAGTTGCGCAGCGAAGAGTTCGTCGAACGGAGATTAGGCTGGACCAGCGGGTGGGAAGCGATTAGAGAATCTAGTTGTATTTCTTGTGTAATTGGAAATAATATTGTAAAAATGTGTAGTTGAATTTCTCGAGATCCACTGTGCTGGTTTTAAGCCTGCATTTTTAGCCTTGCGCGAGTATGAGCCTGTCGGTTTATAGGCGCGCGGCGGCTGTCTCGTCCAGGCCCGGTCTCGGGGCGTGACAGGCTCCCCCTTAAGAAAGGATTTCGGCCGTTCCAGCAACGAGCACGTCAGATGAAGGCCGAAATTCTGGAAGAAGTCAAGAAAGAAATCGAGAAAATGTTGGCCGCCGGGTTCATCAGGCCATGCAGGTATGCTGAGTGGATCTCCAGTATCGTTCCTGTAGAGAAGAAGGACGGCCGATGGCGTGTGGCCATCGATTTCCGAGATCTCAACAGAGCCACTCCAAAGGACGAGTATCCGATGCCTGTGGCAGAAACACTGATCAATGCAGCTGCTGGCCACAAGGTGTTGAGCTTCATGGATGGCAACGCCGGCTATAACCAAATCTTCATGGCTCCGGAAGATATACACAAGACCGCATTCAGAGTACCAGGGGCAGTAGGCTTGTTTGAATATGTGGTCATGACCTTTGGGTTGAAGAATGCTGGTGCAACGTACCAACGAGCTATGAATTATATATTTCATGATCTGATCGGTAAGCTGGTGGAAATCTATATCGACGACGTGGTGGTCAAATCTGTCTCCATGGAGGGACACTTGGATGATTTACGGCGCGTCCTAGACCGAACTCGGAAGTTCGGACTGAGAATGAACCCGAAGAAGTGTGCCTTCGGTGTGACGGCTGGTCAGTTCCTAGGTTTTCTCGTTCATGAACGAGGAATTGAGATCGGCCTGAAGAGTCAAGAGGCGGTGCGCACCATGCAGCCACCCACCACGAAGAAGGAACTCCAACGTCTTATCGGCAAGATCAACTTCGTCCGCCGATTCATCTCTAACCTGTCAGGACGGATCGAGCCGTTCATGGCGTTGGTGAAGACTAAATCTGATGAGGAATTTCACTGGGGGGGAACAGCAGCAGGCGTTTGATGAAATTAAACGGTATCTGACGACGCCGCCTGTGCTAGTTCCGCCCCAGCAGGACAGGCCGTTCTACATCTACTTGTCAGTAGCTGACACGTCCATCGCCTCGGTGGTCGTGCAACTCTACGAGGGCGTTGAAAAGGTCGTTTTTTACCTCAGCAGAAGGATGTTGGACGCGGAAACAAGGTATCCTGAGGTCGAGAAACTGTGCCTCTGCCTGTTCTTTACCTGCACCAAGCTGCATCACATCCTTTTGACGGCAGAGATCTTCGTCATATGCAAGTCAGACGTTGTCAAGCACATGCTGTCGGCCCCTGTGTTGAAGGGCCGACTGGGTAAATGGATGTTTGCGTTGTCGGAGTTCGATCTCCGGTACCAGCCTGCGAAAGCGGTCAAAGGGCAAGCGTTGGCCGATCTCATAGCTGAGCGAATTAGTACCAATATAGCAGCACTATCCATACGTGCATGGGCTATGTTCTTCGATGGATCGGCTTGCGACGATGGTTGTGGCATCGGCATTCTGCTCATGTCGCCTCGGGGGGCAGAGTACTCCTTCTCCATCAGATTATCTACCCCGTGCACCAACAACGTGGCAGAATATGAGGCAGTGCGTAAGGGGATGGAGTTGCTATTGGAAGCCGGAGCAGAGGCAGTAGAGCTTTTTGGAGACTCCAAGTTGGTGATTAACCAGCTCACGGATGAATACAAGTGTGAGAGTGAATCGCTTTTCCCATATTGGATGGAATGCCGTGAGTTGATGGCACAGTTTCGGTACATCAACTTTAATTGGGTCCCAAGAACCCAAAACACCGAGGCCAACAATCTCGCACAAATGGCGTCGAAGCTACATAGATATACCTGAAGGGTCGGAAGTCCAGGTGCAATTCCTGGAAAAGGATGATTGGAGAGCCGAAATCTTCAATTACTTAAAAGATCCGGCTCGGGGGGCACCTAAATGGATAAGATACAAAGCCATGAAGTATGTCCTCATAGGAGACGATATTCTACAGGACGTTGGAAGGGTTGCTACTCAAGTGCCTGGGACCAACTGAGTCTAATCGGCTCTTACATGAGGTGCACGAAGGCGCACAGTGGAACTCATCGGTCGGCTCACAAGATGAAGTGGCTAGTCGGGCGCTCGGGGTTTTATTGGCCCACCATGCTTGAAGACTGCTTCAATTACTATAAGGGGTGCCAAGCATGCCGGATGTTTGGGAAGATTCGAGATGGTACCGGCATCGGCGATGAACCCTATCATCAAGCCTTGGCCGTTCCGAGGGTGGGGCATGGACATGATCGGCAAAATCCATCCGGCGTCGAGTAAAAAACATGAATGGATTTTGGCCATCACAGATTACTTCACCAAGTGGGTGGAAGCCGTCCCTATGAAGAAGGTGAAATCAGAAGATGTGATCAAGTTTGTGAAAGAACATGTGATTCATAGGTTCGGGATTCCCCAAACTATCACGACCGATGGAGGTTCGGTCTTTGTTTCTAAAGAATTCAGGAAATTCTACGACGACATGGGGATTAAATTGATCCGATCATCTCCGTACTATGCTCAGGCTAATGGGCAAGCTGAAGCGTCCAATCAGAGCTTAATCAAGTTGATCAAGAGAAAGATTGACGAGAACCCTAGGGATTGGCATGAGAAGTTATCAGAAGCATTATGGGCCTACCGCATGTCGTGCCATGGAGCTATAAAGACTTCGCCGTACCAGCTGGTCTATGGACAGGAAGCCGTATTACCTTGGGAAATTACGGCTGGATCAAGACGTGTCACGTTTCAGAATGATCTGACAGCGGAAGAATATGCAGCTTTGATGAGTGACACTATTGAGGACGCAACATAACTTAGGCTTTGGTCGTTGGAGAAGATTAAGGAGAACAAAGCCAGGGTAGCTCGTGCCTACAATAAGAAGGTTAGACCAAAGGAGTTTCAAGTTGGTGATCTAGTATGGGAAGCGGTGTTGCCGTTAGGAACTAGGGACAAGGCATATGGCAAGTGGTCTCCTAATTGGCACGGTCCGTACAAAGTCGTCCAGGCCTTGAAGGGTAATGCATACATGTTGGAAGAGTTGGACGGACAGAAGTCCCCAGTAGCCGTCAATGGTCAACACCTCAAGAAGTATTTCCCAAGCATGTGGGATGATGGGCAGTAAGGTATGGAGGCCGATTTTGAATCGGCCAGTAAAAAAAAAAAATTAACAGCCGATGCGCAGACATCGACTTGAGAAAACATACGGAGATAACAGTATGAAAATACAGCCGATGCACAAGCATCGACTTCAGAGTAGCAAAGCCGATACGCTGATATCGACTCTAGAGGAATAAGCTCAAAATGTGATACAGCTTGGCTTCAGATTGCAATGCGAGCCAATGTCTAGCTATCGGCTCTTTGTACGGCGACTCCGTTCGACGATCGGTAAAGTCAACAAGGAGGCAAAATTAATTGAGGAACACTTTCTTCATTGATAGAGGGATTTCTTACAAAGTTACTACTACTACTGATCCCTGATCTAGGGGCCATTGCTGCCCTCGTCGTCGCTGCCTCCGGCGCAGCTGCTGATAAGCTCCTCATCGGAGTTTCCGTAGCCTTCTACGGGAGCCTCATCTTCATCATCATCGTCATCGCTGTCGTCGTCCCACCAGGTGCGGATGCGCTTTGCTGGTGGGTAACCTTCAAGGGAGTCATCGTCGTCTTCCTCCGCTTCTTCCTCAGAGGAGGCGAGATCGTCCCAGGAGAAGCGGTCGTCCTTGCTTTCCGCCTCCTCTTCCCCTTCGACGAGGAATTGAAGGTCGCCTTTTCCGTCGGTCAGGGATTTGGCATCCTCAGACCAGATGAAGGAATCATGTTCCTCTTTGTCCCACGTCGTCGGGGTGAGAATATCGTGCGCCGCCAACGAGTCCCACTCCGGCGTTGGCTCGCGAGATGAGGAAGAGAAGACCAACGAGGTGGAGGAGGAAGAGGAGGAAGATATGGCTATGGGGGATTGGGGGGTTTTTTGGGTGCCGGTGGCCAGAACAGAGCAAAGGAATGCTGCGACGGTTCTGCTCTCCCATGACATGACCCGACGAAGAAGAAACATAGTGATTTGGAATTATCAATTCCAAAACCAGGGGGGCATGTGTTATCACCGGAATTTGACCAGGTCAGAGGTGGGCCGCGATCAAGATGGGCTTAAAGATTATATACGGAAGAAATACGTGAATCGGCCTTATATGCAAAGTTTGGGCTAGCATGCCCGTGTATCTGTAATACAGTAGGTCGTATCGTAGATTAAAAGTTAGAGTTTGTCTGGTACACGGTGGGGATTATTCCCACGTTAGAAAGTCCGCTGGACTATAAATATGTATCTAGGGTTTATGGAATAAACAACAACCAACGTTCAACACAAACAAATCTCGGCGCATCGCCAACTCCTTCGTCTCGAGGGTTTCTCCGGTAAGCACCATGCTGCCTAGATCGCATCTTGCGATCTAGGCAGCACAAGCCTACCCACGTTGTTCATGCGTTGCTCGTGCTGAAGCCTTTTTGATGGCGAGCAACGTAGTTATCTTAGATGTATTAGGGTTAGCATTGTTCTTCGTATCATATGCTGTCGTAGTGCAACCCTTATACATCTAGCCGCCCTACACCTATCTTAGGTGTAGGGGCGGCACCCGCTTGATCATAGTTTAGTAGATCTGATCCGTTACGGTTGCTCCTTGTTCTGCAAGGATTAGTTTAATATCCGCAATAGTTAGGCCTTACAAAGGGTTGGAGGATCCAGCGGCGTGTAGGGTGAAGTTTGCTAGCCATAGACAGGATGTTCCGGGGATCAACCTCGTGTTGGTTTTTAGGCCCTGTCTAGGATCGGCTTACGGTCACCGTGCGCGAGCGCGAGGCCCAATCGTGAGTAGGATGATCCGATTATGCGGTGAAAACCCTAAATCGTCGTAGATCTCATTAGCTTTATCTTGATCAAGCAGGACCACCATATTCGGACACCTTGTACGAATCATGGGTGGATCGGCTCTTTGAGCCGATTCACAGGATAACCTGAGAGCCGATCGAGGCTCGTATTTAATGTTTACGTGTATGCCATGCAGAAAACTAAGCGAGGCATCATCCAACACCTTCCTGACCAGGTATAGGTTAGGTGGCACGCCCTTGCGATAGCATCGGACGTGTGACCAGGAGGCTTTGCGGGCCGTCGCTCTGAGGGACTGGGGCCAGCCGCAGCCCTAGTTGTTCCCGGCTCTACTGTGTTGCCAGTCGCTGCCCGCCGGTGGGTTTCTGACGTCAACAAAAAGTTCACGGCTTAAAAATATAAATACTTTCACAAGTGTAAAATATGTTTGCTATTCAAGAAATATGTTCAATATTTTTTTGAAAATATGTTCTCCCGATTCAAGAAAAATGTTCACTAGTAGACTGAAACATATATATTTTTAAGTTAGTATTACACTTATCTAAAAAAAAATAACAACCTGGTAAATTTCTGAGATTAATCGCCCTTGTTAATGGGCGGCCTATTAACTAGCCCCTTCAGACGGCGTAGCTAAAGGCGTTCCCCTCGGATTGAGCTTCAGTGACTTTGCCAGCCCACAAAGTCACTGACTTTGAGTCACTTACAAGTGGGGCCACGTGGGGCCCACATAATGAAGGGTTCCACCTGACCTCACTTGTAAGTGACACAAAGTCAGTGACTTTGTGGACTGGCAAAGTCACTGAAGCTCAATCCGTTCCCCTCACGGTCTCACCCACCACCCTCGGCGGCGGCCGGCGCCGGTCTCCTCGCCTGAACCGAACCGCTTCCCCTCCTCTTTCTACCTTATATAGAATGATGGAAGCTCAAATTAGTTCTGCAGAAAGGGATCAATTTCGGGTTGTATTGGAAAAGGAGCTTTTTTATAGGTCTGCTTCTTGTGAAATTGCAGTACTCCAGCTTATCGACGATTATCCGCACACGGGCGAGCATCAATTTCAAGAATAGATCCTGTTAGCGTTTTGTTTATCGATGACAGTTGCCTACTTCGTTATTTCTTTGAGATCAGATCACCATGAAGCTCAATAGGGTTCGCCGCCACCGCAGCCGCCTTGATGTAAGTCGTTGCTTGTGTTTTACTACTGTCATTTTCCTTTGATGTATAAGTCAATTTATCAATCTATCGCGGACTGCTAAGTTTTTCCCCTGCCTAAACGCATTTGCAGAAAGCAGCTGTTATTGGGGACAGGCTAAGCGAGCTGCCCAATGACCTGCTGTTCAACATTCTGGATAGAATGGACACGCTCGACGCCCTCAGAGCATGCATGGTCTCCAAGCAAATGCAGAAGCTCCCCACCATGCTATCGCAGATTGTCATTGTTCTCGGCAACTACGAATTGTTCCGAAAGAACGGCGTCTTAGCTGACGTGACCGACAAGATCCTAAGCAAGAGGTCTCCGGAGATCACCATTCGCAAGTTGAAGGTCAAACTATTCCTGGCTCTGAATGACTGTCGCTCCCTTGGCAAATCTGTTGGCCTCGACATGGTGACCCAGAAACTGGACGCAGCTGAGTTTGAAATTGTGACGCCCAAGAATTCTTATTATTGCACGGATGCCGACCTCCTGAACTTTGCTAAGCAGTTCAACACGTTCATTGCTGATTGTCCCGAAGCATTTTCTGGTCTCACACGACACGACTGGAACTGCAGAATCTGAGGTTTGGTGAATCAGACATACCCAATATCCTTAGCACTTGCAAGCGGCTGGAGTCATTGTCATTCTTTGAGTGTGATGCAGGGATTCAGTCGGTACTGCATGTAGAACATGCTGCATTCATTGAGATTTGTATTTCCTTTGGGAAATTTAAAACAGTGAAGCTCGACTACCTACCAAAGCTCCAACGGATGACCTATATCTGTCTCCTTCATGAAACTCCCTTGGTTCTTGGTTTTGTCCCTCAGCTTTGGAAGCTAAGCCTAACTAATACAAGTCTTTCATACAAGACCCTTATGCTAAGCCAGCTGTTTGCTGATGTTCAGACTGTACGCGAGCTGTATCTGAATTTTCAAAGTGAGAAGGTACTCAGTCCATTCATCTGGCTCCATTCATCTCTGTGTTGTTGTCACCCGTTTATATGCAGCAGTAATTACTTAAGCGTGTCTTTCCTATCACTTCAGGATGATCTATGCACAGCTTGTACTCATTATTACTTTTTTCTTACATGTTCCAGATTTGGATTCGACCAGAATGCCGTAGGATGCTCGCCCCTGTGCTCACTGAACTATGCACCGTGAATCCCGACAATCTTCCCGAAGAATGTGATATCGCTTGGACAATGTTCCTTCTTGAAGCTGCACCATTCATACAGGAGCTTTGCGTCACAGTATGGGATCATAAGTGTGGAAAGGAGTCACAAAAGAGTTACTCCAAGAAAATGGATGTGAAGTGGGAGCCATCTGCTCCTAATTTTAAACAGAAGGCCAAAGGCCCGGCTTTATAAATAAAGCGGCAACACCGACAAGTAAGTTCTTACAACACCACGGGTCCTAGACCCACCACACAAACAGAAACCATACGCATACGTTCAGCCCACGGGGCGGAATAGTAACAAGTTATCGGGGTACAACACATGAAACGCCAAGCAAGCATCACCCTGTTTCTTTATTCCGCACCCGTTGCTACAGCTTCCGGATCTCATCCATCGTCACGTCAAGCAGCCCTCGGTCCTTCGTTCTGACCAGAGCCCTCCAACGCTGCATATATAGCAACATTTGAAACATCGCATCAGCCGGAGAGTTAATCAGTTTCCTTTCAACAGCAAGTTTGTTCCTAATATTCCATAGTGTCCAGCACTGCGCCACAAAAGTGAACCAAGCTATCCTACGGAGGGGCCCCGATAGGCCATGGACGATAGCGAGAAACTGCCCCGTCCCTGCCGGGTTCCAAACGTTACCAAGGAGTTCCCGAACTCCCGCCCACATAAACTCTGCTAGGGCGGAGCCAAAGAAAATGTGCGTGTAGTCCTCTCTGTCCCCCACAGAGAGCACAATTCCCATCAGAAGGGCCATGCCGCTTGACCAGCTGATCCCCCGATGGAAGGCGTCCCCTGAGCAGCTGCCATAAGAAGATCCTAATCTTAGGCGGGACCCTAATTTTCCTGACGTCCTTAAGGTGGGTGACCACCGCACCCAAGGACATCCTGTGGTATATGGAGTTTGTGGAGTACTCTCCGGAGGCCTCCAGACCCCAAGACACCAAGTCCGGGCCCGTATCAAAAGGGTGGAGGTCAAAAATCCTACGTAAGTTCGACCATTCCACCGTTTCCGCCAACCCAAAGGCGCGTCTGAATCTAATGTGCCACCCCCCGGCAATGCGGACCCCGGCCTCTGTAGCAAAGGGGTTGTCACAAACCTCGAAAAGACGAGGGAAGCTCTCTCTCAGTGGCCCATTCCCGGTCCACCAGTCAAGCCAAAAATAGGTTCGGGCCCCATCCCTAACCTGGTGTTTCGCCCCCAATTTGAAATACCATTTGATCTTGTGAATGGAGTTCCAGAACTAGGATCCCTTTGTCGGGACGAGAGGCGAGAAGAGGTCATTGTCTCCCAGGTATTTGGCGCGGATCAGATCTGCCCATAGACCATCCGCATTCTGGTAGAGCTTCCAGACCCACTTCAGCATCAAGGCAATATTCATGAATTTCGTGTTGAGGATCCCCAGACCCCCAAACGCTTTCGGCCTACAAACAGTGGCCCAGTCCACCATGTGGTACTTTCTCTTGTTCCCCACCCCTTCCCAAAAGAAGCGAGACCTGGATCTATTCATCGTCTCATGCGTGGACTCGTGGAGCAGGTAGATGCCCATCGCAAACATGGGAAGACTCGAAAGGCAAGAGTTGGTCAGTTCCAGCCTGCCCGCCGAGGTCAGGAACAGCCCTTGCCAAGGGTCAACCCTATGACCCACCTTCTCGGTGAGGAAGTGCCAGTCCGCCACCGATAGGGATCTATCCGAGACCGGGAGCCCCAAGTACTTGATCGGGAGAGTTCCTAGTTTGCAGTTCAGACCTTCCGCAACCCTGCGCTGTGCCTCCTCGGTGACCCCTGTCACCACCACCTCGCTTTTAGCCAGGTTGACATATTCTCAAAGCAGAGAAGGATGGTCTTAAGGTTGGCCACCCCCAGGTGTGACGGCTCAACCAAGATAAAGGTATCATCCGCATATTGCAGATGAGTGACTCCCCCGGGAATCAGGTGTGAAACCACACCCCGAATGTGCCCAGCCTGATTGGCCTTTGTGAGGATGGCCGCCAGCGCATCCACCATGAAGTCAAACAGGATAGGGGATAAGGGGTCCCCCTGACGCACTCCCCATGCATTCCTAAAGTAGGGGCCGATCTCCCCATTGACATTAACGGCAGTCTGACCCCCAGACACCAACTGCAACAAGCGGTGAGTCAAAGCTGCCGAGAACCCTTTCCTCAGCAGAACCTCCCGAAGGAAGCCCCAGTCGACCCTGTCATAGGCCTTCTCGAAGTCCAGTTTGAGGAGGAGACCTTTTAGCTTCTTAGTTCTAAGATCGTGTGCGATCTCGTGTAGTGCCAGCACACACCCTCGTGCAGGCATCTACCCTTTATGAAAGCAGTTTGACTCCGATCAATCGTCCTGTGCGCTATCGGGGTGAGTCTAGACGCGTAGGGTCCTAATTTCAAGCACAAGAATCTTGGCAAGCTAACCATCTATGGCTTCCAGTCTGATACCAACTTCATGGGGTACGTCAGGCGTGTCATGGAAGCTGCGGTGAACATCAAAGAGGTGTCTCTTCACGACAGGAAGGCATGCAAGCTCTGCACTCACAGGTTTCCTCACGTCGACGTTCGTCCTTCGACATATCCGCGAAGCTGCAAGGAAAAGGACTCATTGAGGAAGAAGATCCACAGGCATCGGTGATGATGGCTTCCCCTGCTGTGATTCACTTCCGGTCATAATTCTACATATAAGTCAACAAATATTTCGTGGCACCATGATCTATGCTCCTGGTTTGTAGGAGTTCCCCACTACTCCAGAAGTTAGTAGTGATCGCTGTGTTCTATTTTCCCCCCAAAACTGAAGCTTGTATTGTTATTGGCTCATTGGCTAGCTTATACCTTGTCTGCCTTTTTGTTGGAATAGCTCTTTTGTATTTTGTGAGAATGAAACCGATAAAATAAGAACATCAATGATTTATGTAGATTTTTGGGAAGTGCTCTTTTCTTTTGTGGTCGTGCAATCTATACCTAATAATAAAGGAGCTAAGAGCATGTCTAACAGACCCCTTAAAAGGGCAAACCCGTATAATAACCGCCGGAATACGGGTTTCGGCTCTACCCGGCCGTCTAGCACGCCCCGTAAAAACAGCCCCCGCACCGATTTTTCCTATTTTCGATTACGGGGCGGGTCTTCGCCCCCTACTTGTGCGGGGTGGGAGCGGGGATAGAGGGCCAAACCAGTATCCCATTTCTGAAACCGCGCGCGGACATTTCAGTTCCCCCCACCCGTTTTCCCCCGCGCGCTGCTGCCGCCGGAATCCGTCAGATCCGCGCCCCTCCGCCGTCCGCCGAGCCGCGCCGAGCTGCGTCGACGCCCGCCGCACCTCCGCCGCACTCCCGCCGAAGATCCGCGTCCCTCCGCGCGCGCCGCCGCGGTCTTCTCCGCCGTTTTCGCCGGTGAGTATTCCGCCGCGTTCTTCTCCGTTGTCGCCGGTAAAATGGTCGTGTTTGGGGCTGATGTATGGTACACCGTGGTAGATGGCTTCGGAGGATGTGCACATGGCGGATTTGGATGCGACGTCGACCGATTGGTCCTCGTCGGATTCCGACGATTCGGACATCGACAAGTTGCTCAACGACGACGAGACGGAGATGATGCTGCTCCTGTTCGGCATGAAGCACATGGAGGACCGCGCCAAGCTTTTGGATCAGCGGAAAGGATCCGTGATGGGGCGTATGTGCATTCCGCGGAACCGCGCGCTCGGCCACGAACAGCTGATGCAAGATTATTTTGCCGAGGTACCGACCTATCCTCCCCGCCTCTTCCGTAGACGGTACCGAATGCGTAGGTGTTTGTTCGAGAGAATCGTCAAAGATTGCGAGGCAAATTGCGATAATTTCAAGCAAAGAAGAAATGCTGCCCAAGTCATGGGATTTAGCCCATATCAAAAAATATCTGCCGCCATGAGGGTTATTGCATACGGTATACCAGCAGATTATACCGATGAGTACCTTCGCATTGGTGTGCAAACAACCACGGATTGCGTGCGTATGTTTGCCAAGATGGTGATCAAGTTGTATGGAGAGACGTATCTCCGAGCTCCAAATGAGGATGATACAAAAAGCCTCATGGAGATCAAAGAAAAGAGAGGGTGGCTGGGGATGCTTGGTAGATTGGATTGCATGCATTTTGGACATGGAAAAATTGTCCAAAAGCATGGCATGGAATGTATTGTGGCAAAAGTCGTGATGCTACCATTGCTCTTGAAGCTGTGGCCTCTCAAGACTTATGGATTTGGCATGCTTTTTTTGGACTGCCGGGGACACTCAACGACATCAACATCTTGAATAGATCCCCTTTGTTTGCAAGACTAGTTAAGTGTGAAGCTCCACCTTGTAACTACAAAGTTATGAACAATGAGTACACCATGGGGTACTATCTCACAGATGGTATTTACCCTTGTCAAGTCCATAAAAGAGAAAAAGGACAAGGCTTTGACAAGAAAGGAAGCTTGCTTCACCAAAAATCAAGAGGCATGCCGCAAGGATATTGAGAGAGCGTTTGGTGTCTTGCAAGCAAAGTTTGCAATTGTCCGGGGTCCTGCTAGGTTTTGGGACAAGGAAACTCTTGTTGATATCATGACATGTTGTGTGATTCTTCACAACATGATCATTGAAAATGAAAGAGGTTTGAACTTACCATGTTTCTATGACAATGTTGGTACCCGAGTGCAGCCCAAGAGAAACCTTGATCGGATTGAAGCTTTTCTTGCAGCTCATTGACAAGGGATTAACTTATCAATGCCTACGGGTTGTAGACTAGGGTTTTAGTCGGAAGTAGAGGGCAACTAGATCTCGAAGGTTTCAGCCGAAAAGTACTCGACGATATGAAAATTAGGGTTTGTGAGACAATGATTCGATGCTTTCTTTGTCCCTCGACTCCCCCTTATATAGGAGGCGGAGTCGAGGGATTCGTAATACACAAGTTACAGAGTCCGGGAGGGTTTCCAACTCATCCCGCAAGATTACAAGTATTGTTTTCTAATACAACTCTAGCTTTCCTTAATAATAATTTGGGCTTCCGATTCTCCTTATCCTTCGGGTCGTGGGCCTTCAGTAAACCCCGGGTACCATCTTCGGCAGGCCCATTGGGGATGCCTATGTCAGTAGCCCCCGAGATTTTGCTTGAATCGCAGAGTCAGGGAAAATCTCCAACTTTATATTCATTCAATAACTCGGAACTTTATCACATATCTTTGGATACGAAATTATATATTGTACAGGGATAATGGTAGTTGGGGCTAGTTCATCTGACGGATCAGGTACTAGTTAACTCGCTCTAGTGGCAATCCGCAAAAACCTACTTCAAGATCACGTCCCTGGACATGATCTCGGGATACTCGGTGTAATCTTCGACGGGTGCCGCTTAAGGTCTTACCATTCTGTCGAGTCCCAGTCATATTTTATCGGGTACCTAACGCGTCCGTTAGGATTTTTCTTCGTATCTGTTGATACGGAAAAAAGTAGCAAACCGATGTCAGAGACGGCGCCACGCCACTCAGAACGGATCTGGGGTCTTACCTTCGCAAAGTTTTGCGGCATTCAGAGATTATTCGCAACTTTGGCGCTCTGAGAATATATTGTCGAGTGCTTTTTCGGCTGATGGAATAGCACATTTTATTGAGTCAACGGATGACTTATATTGCTCCCCCGATGGGAGTATATGTAGAGTTATTTATTATAACTCGAAATATGCTCACATTTTCTTCTCATCCTCTTTTTTTTTTTTATAATTTCATCGGGCACGCGAACAGCGTTCCCGATGGGAGTAGCCCCCGAGGCTACAGCCAAGGACTTGTGCTTGGGTGTAGGCTCAACGCCTTACGTTGCTATATTTTCCTTCTTTCTCGAATTTTTTATATCTGTCGGGTGCGCGAACAGCGCTCCCGATGGGAGTAGCCCCCGAGGCTATGAACAAATGCTTGTATTTGATCATAGGCTCTCGCCATTTCTATTTTGTCACTCTCGAAGTTTTTCATTGTTCCAAAGTAGCCCCCGAGCATTTGATCAAAAACTTGTATTTGATCAAAGGCTATCGAAATAATCAACAATCTTCTGCTGTCGCCATTATTATAAAGCTGCTTAGCCGAATTTTTCTCTTGCCAAGGTGACATCATTGCTGACGATAGCCACGACCGCTGCATCCGGAAAATGCGAGAACTGCTCTCTCTCTTACTTGCGGGCCCAAATTTCTCAGCAAATTGACACGTCGTGCAAGTGGGGGACACACGTCCTCCACTTTTCCTGGCGCACGTACTGTAGCTCCTGTTTTTTTCTCGTCATCACGAAATTACTTTTTACCTCTTGTCCACGTGTACACCATCTATCCCGCAATCTCCTCATCCAACGGTGCGTCGTTTCACCGCACCTCTATTTAAGGTCATCGTCTTCCTCCGCCAATACTTTCGCTCACATCGCGCCTCTGTTCTTCCTCTGCAAAAATCCTCCACTGCGCCCATTGCCTCCTGCGCTCAACCACGCTCGCATCTTTCTCCTCCACGCTCATTGCACTACTAGGAAATGTACTACCGCCGGCGCCCCAGAAACCCTTACCGCCGGCGTTTTCATGTTCTCCGGCGACCTCCTCGCCGGTGGTAACCCCTTACCGCCAGAGTTTTCCAAATCGCCGGTGGTACGTGTCATTATCCCCGGCGCTTTTCTCAAATCGCCGGCGGTGCAGCTTAGCACCGGCGTCTTACCAATTCGCCGGGGGTAATTGGCTGCACCACCGGCGATTCCAATTTCGCCGAGGTATAGTTTAGGAGCGCCGGTGGTATTGATCACGGGATTAAAAAATAAAACTCGAAAAGTAATGTATATACACCAGAATACAGACCAGAATACACAGTACATACACAAGAATACACACATCAAAGTATAACACAGATATTACTAGAAATACAGCCAGATACACAGTTATATAGAAAGTCCCAAATGTTCACAACATGCATGCATTAATAAGACAAGTTTAGATAGTAGATAGTTGACCATAACATCACGACTCGAAGTAGCACATGTTACAGAAATACATATAAGTCCGAGTGTCGATGACCTAGCTAAACAACAATGACATAATAAACTAGAGAGACGGTGGCGGCAAGCATCATCACGATGAAAGGGGTCCTCCACATCTCCCTCCTCTGTCCCGCTCGAAAGTTGGCGTATCGAGTTTCCGCCTCCTCCAAAGTGGTGTACCCCTTGTAGATGTTGCCGCTGAAACGGTGGACCTGCCTCCTACGGTCTTCCCGGTCCTCGTAGACTCCAGGAACCCTGCCGTGGTAGACGACATAGTACGTCATCTATGCAAACACACAACAAAGAAATGTAAGTTGTTAGTACATCCATAGAGAGAGATATAACATATAGGTGTGCAAAAGAACAAACATAAAAAATACTTATGTAATTTATGACTAACATTTGCAGGACACAAAAGTTTTTGACTCAAGTCTACTTCGGCGGGAAGGGACGGATGCCCTCGAGCGTGTTGAATGTTCTCTCGTCACATCCATCTTCTAATCGGCCTTCTATCTCGGAATTAGAAAGTGCGGAGGCATAGTTGAACAAGCCACCATTCATGATGACATCCCTCCAGAGTATTGTGCAAATGGTCCGTTGGATGGCACGGAAGTCGCCTCTCACGTTTTCATCGGTGGTGTCCGCCATGTTCACGAACTTCCCCTGCAGAGCGAGATGGCAACAAGAGATCGTTCCGAGACCTTACAACCGCCCTCATCTGTAGGATGGCAAACCATGCCTCCATCCCATTGTCATCCACCGATTGCTTTAGGCAGGGGAACTTGGTTATGTGGTTGCACACATGGCAACCCTTAACTTTCTTCTCATGCCTGAGTTTGTTGACGCCAACCTCAGCTATGAAGCCGCTGAGGGCTTTATCAAGTGTAGACTTAAGGTCGGTGAAGTCTTTCTCCTTATCAAGCCCGGAGTCGAGATAAGTGACATCGGAATGATACGGGTAAAAGAGGAGGAGGGTGCAATACTTGAAAGCTGCGCAAAATGGAAATAAATCATCATACTCAGCTATTAAGGAAATTCATGAAAGAATGTAATATAGGGTACTTTAGTAACCAAATACTTACTCGCGGAAATATGGTATGACAAAGCAACTCTTATCCTTGTTTAACACCAAGAAATTCTTGATATAGTTGGCGAGAAACGCTTGTTCGGTCTGGGCGACAGTTGGAGTCATGTAGTAGGGGTCCATGATAGCGATGTGCGTTGTGTTCTCCATGGCGATATCGTGCGCCATGCTGAGCGATATGAGGCGGACCAAGCTTCGGTCTAGCTGTTGCATGTGCAAGAGCCCGAAGATGTCTTCGTACCGAATGAATATCAAGTCCGCGAGGGTATGTGTTGACAAAGCCAAAGCCGGTGGGCACCTTGGCGATCAAAATCGGGTACGATGGATTTCTATCTTTAAGAAGTAGCTTCTCCTTTGTTAGAATAGCATCATGCACGCTCCTCATATCCGGCGTCAACTTGTTGACATAGTGTGCCGGCAGCATCGGCTCGCCTAAGTGATGCAACTTCCTCCACGGGGTCGGCAACTTGTCATTAACCACTATCTTGCTTGCCGCAACATCTCCCGACTTCTTCCGCTTCCTGCCCTTCTTCTTACTGCAACTGGGAGCGGCGTTTTGTTTCATACCTTCCGTGGTCACACCAAGGAGTGTCCTCGGGGTAAGCCCAACTCGGGGCGGAGCGGTGAAGGCGGTAGTGTCCTCCTGCTCGGGCGTTTCTTGTGAAAGGAACAACTTCTTCTTTAGGATATGACCGGCGGGTGGCTTGTAAGGAGAAACCGCGTCGGCGTCGAGCTCGGCGATGAACGTATCAATGGGAGCTTGATCGATGTCCAACGCCTTGTCGTGCTGACTCTCGTGCGGACTATCGGGCTGACTATCGGGCTCAAATTGATCATAAGCCGGTGGAGCACTGGCCCTGCCTTTGCCTGCCGTCAAAGCAGTCGTTGGAGCTGGGACCTTGGCTTGGCTCGGGGCATCCGTTGCATCCTGAGGAGTGACCATGCCATAGCTTGCCTCCGAACCCGAGGCGGTGTTCAGCCGAATTAGGGCTTTCGGCCATAGAAGGATGTGATTCTTGAGGTCCCCGAGAGTGAGCGGGGTTTCCGTTTCCGGGGTTGATAAGGAGGATGGAGGTCTTGGCATCCCGGTAACGACCGGTTCACGCGAAGCCGGCTCAAGCTATCATCCATCCCGACGCGGTGGAAAATCCGCTGTGTTGGCGGGATGACACTGCCGCTCGCTACGGCCTTCAACTTGTTGTCCACATTCGGTAGCAAGGTGCAAGGAGTCGCGTTCGCCTGTGAAAACATGTGTATGTCGGAGAGGGCGACGACAAAGTAACTAATTTGTAGAGCTTGAGATACTAAATTAATTACCGTGAGGGCGTCAAGCTCGGCTCGCGTTGAAGGACCGAGGCCGGGCGTGCGGGTGAGCCGAGGGGCTAGTACTGGGCCCCCCGGGTCCGGCGAATCCTCTCTAGCGCCGACATTGCCGGCGGGTGGAGTCACCAAGTTGGGTGTGCATTGAGCGTGTCTAGTTGGAGGCCGGTTGTCCGAGTTGCTGGCGCCTAGGCTGATAACCGGCATCGGTCCCTTACCGCCGGCGTCGAAGTAATTCTTCATCGACAGCACAAGATCAGGGATGATTTCATTGACCCCGTTGGCCAGCGCGTCATCGACCACGGTAGCAACCTCGGCACCGACGCGTTGCTCGAACCTCGGCACCGACTCGTTGCTGAACCTCGGCACCGACGCGTTGCTCCATGGTTGTTTCCAAGTCGGCCACCTTTTTCGGAAGAGCCTCGTGCTCCCGGTCCTTCTGCGCCCGCCGCGACTCCCTAGTGCTTGAGGGCACGTCCAAGCCATAGTCGGCAAGCTTGCGACCTCCTCCGGCGCCGGGGACACGGTGGGGCTTGTCCAAAAGCGGCCGCGCCTTCACGGTGTTCGGACCCACGATAAAAGGCATGTCCCACGGGACTTTGCCGGTCGACGTACGGGACGAGGAGCCGGCTGATTCGGCGGCTGCTTGTTCCGCCAAGCTGCCGAAGTAACATGAACAATTTTAGAATGTAATGGACTTGGTGAGCAGTATCAAATTAATAAGCTGGTAAATTGCTTACCACTGCTTTCTCTAGTGCCATCACCTTCGCGTCGGCGACCAACTCAACTCCCACCACCACATCAGGTTTCGTGACACGTTTTCCAGCCAATTCTCTATGGTATCGGGACCTGAGATATGCCCTGAAGAGTGGGTCTTTGTACTTGGCAAAAGGGGGCTCGAGGCTAGCATTTATGTAGGCCTGGTCCTCCTTGTCCCATACCGGCTGCTTGCCTTCGAAGCCACGGCAACCGAGATTGTGGTGACCGATGTTCTTATCCGCCGGCTCCTTCCCCGGGTCGATTGACTTTTGGTGTACTCGAGCTCCTCGTTTTCCAAGAATTTATTATCTTGCTCCAGCGTCATCCACGGGAAGTGGCGCTGGATCTCTTCCCAAGTCTCATTGTTACCAAGCATCCCCCTCAGCATGGTTTTATAACCGCTGAGGTTCTTGGAGAACTTAGAGAGGGCTCGTCTGTTCACGATGTTATCCTTGGTATCCTCGTTCCTGTATTCCACAGGGAACTCATACCGTGCGTGCAGCCGCGCAAGGAGTTGGGCCTGCGGATGTTGCTTCTTCTTGGTTCGGAGTTTCGTCTCGTTGACGTCGACGACGTCCCGAAGGATTGCTCCCGGTTGGAGGCCGTACCCCTTCGCCACGTGCTTGGGCTCGGTAGGAATCCCGGTCTTGGCGTCCACCGCGGTGATTATGTCACGAGTGGTGCCGACCTGTTTGGGCGCCGCTGCTTCCGTTTCCTCTTGGCCTCGGTAGTAGTATCCGAGCTACCCCGGCAACGCCACTATCGGTGGTCTCGTCGGCAGCCCCCCTCTCATCCTCACCATCGTTGTCCATCTCATCATCCCCCTCCTCCGAGGACTCGTCATCGCTGCCTGGAAGGTCCTCCAGCTGATCCGTGGCCATGAGCCTGTAGTGCTCATCCAACTTCCGCTGAGAAGACCCGTCAACGTCTTTGTGGGGGTCTGCAGAAGACGACATCGCTAGCTAGAGAACAATAGCATCAAAAGTATAATAAGTACTACTGTAAGTGTTTGAGCCAGAGAACAATCTCTACTGCCTTGAAAAGCCGCAACTTCAATTGGAGTTATACCAAACTGTAATAGTAGAGGAAAGTATTGACTCGACAGTTACTCATCATTAATATAAATATCAAGTGTAGTTTTAAAGAATCTCTATGTCAATTGGATTCAAAATTTAAGACATTTCAACCAGATAACTAAATGGAATTCACATAGAGTCAAATAAATATTATGTTAATTTCTGTAGCAAATAACAAAAAACTTAGAACTTATGTTTATTCAATTGCATGTTTTTCTAAAGTAAAACATATGTCTGTTTGCCAGCCAACTTCAGTAGATCAGGTTTTTAACTACTGGTGCCTATGGTAACAAATCTGCATGCAAGCATAGAGCAGTGCAGAAATGATCTCTCGAAGAAATAAGCATAGAGCAGAGCATACACAAGACAAGCCACTATTTAAGACAATGTACAGTGATGACAAGCAATGTTTGGTACAGTGATGACAAGCCACTATTTTGCATGCACTCACACATTTATTTAAGACAATGTATTTACCTATTTTTAATTTGACAAAACCAAAGAACCTAGCTATACTAAATTCATTAGTGCACTACTAGTGTAAGTTTACTTCAGAAATTTGACTACTACTGTATGGCCACTACTAGTGTAAGTTTACTTCAGAAATTTGACTGTAAACATGCAGATGAAGCCAAGTTGAACACCTAATCCTTTATTTTTTTCATAACAGGAGGCCTAGATGAAGTATACCGACCCAATGACACAGTTTGGTGTTCTGTACCAATATTGGTTAGTCAAATTCAAGGGTTCAATTACTAAACAGTCACAACCTTAGAGCTATTGGCCATCAAAAAACAATGTTGCAGCTATAGATAGTCCCCCACAAAAAACAATGTGTAAGTGCATAAGCTACTGTAAGTGCACAAGCTATTGTAAGTGCAAAAGCTATTGTAAGTGTTCATTTTAAAAATATACTCAGAAATTCATATACTGTAACTATCACTTGACAAATTCAGAAATTCATATACTGTAACTATCACTTGACAAATTCAGAAATTCATATACTGTGGCTAGAAAAAGTAAAACAAGATCATGTTTTCTTGAAAGATTAGATTCACCAAATGGGGTGCTTTGTTGAAAGACAACATACTGTGTGCTACCATGTTCTGAATAAAACTGTGCTACCATGATGGCATCAAACTTCATCGGTTAATCCATGAAATGTTATCAAGTTAATGTACACATAAATAATTGGTTATTATATATGGTGCTATAACCAGCAAGCATCACAGTGTGAAGTACAAGTGTACAACAGATATGCGAAAATTCGGCATGACCTTTGCTAAAAAAAGGTCATGCCGGAGTGCCAGAAATTCGCCGGAACGGAAGTTAATCGACATTCCGGCAAAACATTGGCACTCAATGTGTACCTGCAGAGACATTTCACACAACTTTTACTTCCAGACACATCAATATAGCAATGACCTGAGCCTCCGGCATATGCTCGGGTCTAGCACCACCACATCAGCTCCGGCCATATGCTCGAGGTCTAGCCATTTCACATTCATCCCCATTCTAATTACCTTGAGCTTCTGGAGGAGTGAGCGGTGAAGACGAGGTCGGAGAGGCGGGCAGCTTGTTCCTGCGGCGGTTGGCACCTGGTCGGCGGGCTGGAGAGGCGGGCGTGAGCTGCTGCGACGGGAGGAGCTGCACATAGCAAAGAAGGCTATTCATCAGTCCAGAATTGCAAAATAAATATTGCAATCTACTCTCTAAGCAAATATGTAGAGCTCTTCAACGCTAGGCATGACTAGACCGTGCAATTCCTAACCTAAAGGCCATCCATGATTGCTACAGTTTTGGATAATTGGATTGGACAGCCTACGCAGTTAAAATTCATTATATATGCAGTTCTGCAGGTATCAGTATACTAGAGTTTTTGTGCAATTCACACCAAAAATTCATGCTCAAATACTTCACAGAGACACTTCATACGGCAATAAATAGTAAGGATGTTTACAAAGCAAATAAACAGAAACTGGTCTATTACTTATCACGGGGTAAATCAACATTTTTCCACTTCACAGTCATGATATATGTATAGATAAGAGAATCTCTGAAACAGTATTAAATTATTCATGAACAAAAATGAAGGCCAAGTTATTATTATTGCTCTAAATCTTATAATCCTAATTGATCTCAGTAACCACATTCTTGCCATGAAGAGCATCTATTAGACTGAGAGGAGAATAATGGCCAAGTTCAAGCTATATATGTTCCAATGACTTGCTACACAGTGAGCATTGTTCAGTAATGATCCACTAATGATAAGAAACATATCAACAGTCTTTAACAGAGAATAAATAAGGACCAAGATAGATACTGCCAAGAACAATCCTACTGTTTACAGTGTTAATTACAGTTTTGTAGGCAACTACAATGTAGATCAATTTTATTAGCATGGCATGAAATTTGTAGTAAAAAAATTCAGAAATTTACAAATCAGTCATCAAATCATACTAACCAAGCCAACAGATTCACGAGCAAATTGACGGAGGGGAGGGGAGGGAGGGGTCAATGGAGCACACACCTGAAGCCAGTGGTGGTGTTGACGGTGAGGAGGGAGATCTCGTCGACCTTGGGGCGGAAGACGGCGAGCTGGGTGGAGCCAGAGAAGAAGGCGCTACTGTGACGGAGGGCGACAGGGCGAGGTGGTGCGACGGAGGGCGACGGGGCGAGGTGGTGCGACGGAGGGCGATGGGGCGAGCTACTGCGACGGAGGGCGACGGGGCGAGGTGGTGCGACGGAGGGCGACGGGGCGAGGTGGTGCGACGGAGGGCGATGGGGCGAGCTACTGCGACGGAGGGCGACGACGCGAGGTGAGGAACGACGGCGGATCGAGGAACGGGGCAAGGGAGATTTGGGATTTGGCCAGATTTGGCCGAATGGCTAAGTCATGAAGGAGTTATCCCCGGCGATTTGCGCGAAACGCCGGCGGTAAGTTTTCGGTCGATGACAGGTGGGACCCATGGGCTTACCGCGGGCGGAAGTAATGTATTCGCCGGGGGTAATGACATCTAGTATTTCTTTTAACAAACCCTGTCATTTAACAAACCTGACTACCTACCAGAGTGGTTTCGTTCCTTCCCCCCACCCAGCACATCTGCAGTTCGAATCCCCACAGGTGCGAATAAACCACCTTTTTTTTTCTTTTCTTAAGACCTTTTTTTATTGTTTCTAGTTATTTAGATAAATTGTAAAGTCCTTTGGCAACATCCGATAAAATAAACCAATGAAGGATAAATTGCAAGACATAAATTTATGATTTTAATTCTTGAATGACTTCAAAGTCCTTTCGGCGATATCCAATAAAAAACCAAGACATAAATTTAGGATACACTTGAGACGGACAAATAGTTGTTCGAGAGATAATTATTAGAAATACACAAATGACTTCAAAGTCCCTTCCGCTTGGTCCTTGTGACCCCACCGGTATCATCGCGACTCCTTGTGTACGGAGGAACACTTGACCTAGGTAGCGTCGTCCTTCTTCTTCTTAGTGTGTAGGTTCTATCGTCTTCATCGGGTTCTTCCATCATTGGGTCTCCGACGAGGCCGTCGAAGTCTTGCTCGTCGGTCACTCCATCCATTCCGACGAGGGCCCTTTTTCCTCTCCTTACGACAACACGGGCTGGGCCTTGACGGGTCGGTTATGAAGAAGCATTGCTCGACGTGCTTAGCCAATACCCAAGGCTCATTTTGCGCGGTGGGGTTCTTGGTCTTGGATTTGGGGGGCAGTCGCATGGTGGTGACATACGCATCTTCTTTTGTGACGTCCGTAGCCCATCTGACACGAAACATCGGTAGCTTCTCCCCGACGTAGTCGAGCTCCCAGATTTCCTCGATCCTTCCGTAGTACCTTTTCTTCTCTTCACCCGTGTACGATTCGGCATGACCTTTGCTAAATATTGTCATGCTGGAGTTCCAAAATTCGCCGGAACGGAAGTTAATCAACATTCCGGCAAAACATTGGCAACTCAATGTTCCTGCACGCGTAAACAAATGCAAAACAATGCATTTACATATATGGAACCGCGCCTTTTGCCACCACTAGTACTAGTGATATAACCGCGAATTTTCGCCAACACATGAACATTCCACTCATTTAGTTATGTACCTATTAGTTGACGCGACGTCCAAAAGCACCGGAGAGACGCCACACGTCGACTTTAATGCTTGAGAGATCTAGAGATCTAATAAATGGAGAGATCTAGCTAGATCTAGTGCAAAAGGTGGTGGGAGGAGATAGATCTAGATCTAGATTATGCAAATCATGCAAGAGGGGCTAGGTAGTGCATGATTTGCTCAAATACATCATATTTTAGTGGTTGAAATAGCTAAAATGGGTGGGGGAATGAGCTAACTAGTGCTTGGGTTGATTTGCCATCACATATGAGTGTGTGTGGGTGGTGGTAGGTGGCTGGTCGTCTTAAGGCATGGCCCAGGTTACCGCCGGCGCCTACGAACGAAGTTGCCAGCGGTAGGGAGCATTACCCCCGGCGCTTTTGGAGCTAAACCGCCGGCGGTAAGGGCAAGATGGGTGGCCGCTGGGTGGCCCACCCTGCAACTCATTACCCCCGGCATCGTCTATTCGGGTTCGCCGGCGGTAGAGCCTTCTACCCCCGGCGCTTTGGGCCCAAACCGCCGGCGGTAAGTCCAGGCCCAACGGGGACCCCGCAGCCCATCATATCGCCGGCACCTTCGTGCCCTACTCGCCGGCGGTAACACACGCACCCCCGGCGCCCTCCATTCAAACTCGCCGGCGGTAGAGTTAGGCACCCCTGTAAGGCATTACCGCCGGCATCTTCTATCCATACTCGCCGGCGGTAAGGTGTGCTGCTATAAGGCTTTTCCTAGTAGTGTTGATGCCACCTCGCGCGCGCCTGACCAGGCACAACACTCCGGAATCCAAGATGGCCGCCGAAGATCTGGAGTGGGAGAGATCCAAGATCTCTGATGCGTGCAGTCGACACGTCCGTTGGGAACCCCAAGAGGAAGGTGTGATGCGTACAGTAGCAAGTTTCCCCTCAGAAAGAAACCAAGGTTTATCGAACCAGGAGGAGCCAAGAAGCACGTTGAAGGTTGATGGTGGCGGAGTGTAGTGCGGCGCAACACCAGGGATTCCGGCGCCAACGTGGAACCTGCACAACACAATCACAGAACTTTGCCCCAACGTAACAGTGAGGTTGTCAATCTCACCGGCTTGCTGTAAACAAAGGATTAGATGTATTGTGTGGAAGATGATGATTGTTTGCGAAGAACAGTAAAGAACAATTGCAGTAGATTGTATTTCAGATGTAAAGAATAGGACCGGGGTCCATAGTTCACTAGTGGTGTCTCTGGAAGGTTTTCCGTATCGTGGCTCTCGGTACTGGGGGTTTCGCGACGAAGACCTTAAGTAGGCGGAAGGGCAGAGTCGGGAGGGTCACGAGGGGCCCACACAACAGGGCCGCGCGGCCAGCACCTGGGCCGCGCCGCCCTAGTGTGGCGCCACCTCGTGGCCCCACTTCGTTTCCTCTTCGGACTTCCGGAAGCTTCGTGGAAAAATAGGCCCCTGGGCGTTGATTTCGTCCAATTCCGAGAATATTTCCTTACTAGGATTTCTGAAACCAAAAACAGCAGAAAACAGCAACTGGCTCTTCGGCATCTCGTCATTAGTTTAGTGCCGGAAAATGCATAATAATGACATATAATGTGTATAAAACATGTGAGTATCATCATAAAAGTAGCATGGAACATAAGAAATTATAGATACGTTTGGGACGTATCAAGGATCCCCAAGCTTAGTTCCTACTCGCCCTCGAGTAGGTAAATGATAACAAAGATAATTTCTGAAGTGACATGCTATCATAATCTTGATCATACTATTGTAAAGCATATGAGATGAATGTAGCGATTCGAAGCAATGATGAAGATAATGAGTAAACAAATAAATCATATAGCAAAGACTTTTCATGAATAATACTTTCAAGACAAGCATCAATAACACTTGCATAAGAGTTACTCATAAAGCAATAAATTCAAAGTAAAGGTATTGAAGCAACATAAAGAAAGATATAAGTTTCAGCGGTTGCTTTCAACTTCAACATATATATCTCATGTATAATTGTCAACATAAAGCAATATAACAAGTGCAATAAGTAAACATGTAAGAATCAATGCACACAGTTGATACAAGTGTTTGCTTCTAAGATAAAAAGAATAGGCAAACTGACTCAACAATAAAGTAGAAGATAGGCCCTTCGCAGAGGGAAGCATTGATTACTATATTTGTGCTAGAGCTTTTCATTTTGAAAACAAGAAACAATTTTGTCAACGGTAGTAATAAAGCATATGTGTTATGTATAAGACATCTTATAAGTTGCAAGCCTCGTGCATAGTATACTAATAGTGCTCGCACCTTGTCTTAATTAGCTTGGATTAACACGGATTATCATTGCATAGCATATGTTTCAACCAAGTGTCACAAAGGGGTACCTCTATGCCGCCTGTACAAAGGTCTAAGGAGAAAGCTCGCATTGGATTTCTCGCTTATGATTATTCTCAACTTAGACATCCATACCGGGACAACATAGACAACAGATAATGGACTCCTCTTTAATGCATAAGCATTCAATAAGAGTTAATATTCTCATAAGAGATTGAGGATTAGTTGTCCACACTGAAACTTCCACCATGAATCATGGCTTTAGTTAGCGGCCCAATGTTCTTCTCTAACAGTATGCATACTCAAACCATTTGATCATGAAAATCGCTCTTACTTGAGACAAGACGAACATGCATAGCAACTCACATGATATTCAACAAAGGTAAAAGTTGATGGCGTCCCCAGAAACATGGTTACCACTCAACAAGCAACTTATTAAGAAATAAGACACATAAGTACATATTCTTCACCACAATAGTTTTTAAGGCTATTTGTCCCATGAGCTATATATTGCAAAGGCAAAGAATAGAAATTTAAAGGTAGCACTCAAGTAATGTACTTTGGAATGGCAGGGAAATACCATGTGGTAGGTAGGTATGGTGGACACAAATGGCATGGTTATTGGCTCAAGGATTTGGATGCACGAGAAGAATTCCTCTCAATACAAGGCTAGGCTAGCAAGGTTGTTTGAAGCAAACTCAAGTATAAAAGGTGCAGCAAAGCTCACACATGAACATATCGTAACTATTATAAGACTTTATATTGTCTCCTTGTTGTTCAAACACCTCAACCAGAAAATATCTAGACTCTAGAGATCAATCATGCAAACCAAATTTTAACAAGCTCTATGTAGTTATTCATTAATGAGTACAAGGTACATGATGCAAGAGCTTAAACAAGATCTATATGAGCACAACAATTGCCAAGTATCAAATTATTCAAGACATTATACCATTTACCACATGCGGCATTTTCCGTTTCCAACCATATAACAATGAATGAAATAGTCCAACTTTCGCAATGAACATTAAAGATAAAGCTAAGAACATATTTGTTCATACGAAACAGCAGAGCGTGTCTCTCTCCCAAACAAAGAATGCTAGGATCCGATTTATTCAAACAAAAACAAAAATAAAAACAAACAGACGCTCCAAGTAAAGCACATAAGATGTGACGGAATAAAAATATAGTTTCACTAGAGGAACCTGATAAGTTGTCGATGAAGAAGGGATGCCTTGGGCATCCCCAAGTTTAAACGCTTGAGTCTTCTTAAAATATCCAGGGATGAACCACGGGGGCATCCCCAAGCTTTGACTTTTCACTCTTCTTGATCATATTGTATCATCCTCCTCTCTTGACCCTTGAAAACTTCCTCCACACCAAACTCGAAACAAACTCATTAGAGGGTCAGTGCATAATTCATATATTCAGAGGTGACATAATCATTCTTAACACTTCTGAACATTGCACAAAGCTACTGAAAGTTAATGGAACAAAGAAATCCATCAAACATAGCAAAACATGCAATGCGAAATAAAATGCAGAATCTGTCAAAACAGAACAGTTCGTATAGACGAATTTTAAAGTGGCACCAGACTTGCTCAGATGAAAATTCCCAAATTAATGAAAGTTGCGTACATATCTGAGGATCACGCACGTAAATTGGCAGATTTTTTTAATTTTTCTACAGAGACTACTGCTCAAATTCGTGACGACAAGAAATCTGTTCCTGCGCAGTAATCCAAATCTAGTATTGGCTTTACTATCAAAGACTTTACTTGGCACAACAATGCAACAAAGTAAAGATAAGGAGAGGTTGCTACAGTAGTAACAACTTCCAAGACTCAAATATAAAATAAAGTGCAGAAGTAAAATAGTGGGTTGTCTCCCATAAGCGCTTTTCTTTAACGCCTTTCAGCTAGGCACAGAAAGTGTGAATCAAGTAACATCAAGAGACGAAGCATCAACATCATAATTTGTTCTAATAATAGAATCATAAGGTAACTTCATTCTCTTTCTAGGGAAGTGTTCCATACCTTTCTTGAGAGGAAATTGATATTTAATATTACCTTCCTTCATATCAATGGTGGCACCAACAGTTCGAAGAAAAGGTCTTCCCAATATAATGGGACAAGATGCATTGCATTCAATATCCAAGACAACAAAATCAACGGGGACAAGGTTATTGTTAACCATAATACGAACATTATCAATCCTCCCCAAAGGTTTCTTTATAGCATTATCAACAAGATTAACATCCAAATAACAATTCTTCAATGGTGGCAAGTCAAGCATATCATAAATTTTCTCAGGCATAACAGAAATACTTGCACCAAGATCACATAAAGAATTACAATCAAAATCATTGACCCTCATCTTAATGATGGGCTCCCAACCATCTTCTAACTTCCTAGGTATAGAAGTTTCAAGTTTTAGTTTCTCTTCTCTAACTTTTATGAGAGCATTTGTAATATGTTTTGTAAAGGCCAAATTTATAGCACTAGCATTGGGACTTTTAGCAAGTTTTTGTAAGAACTTTATAACTTCAGAGATGTGACAATCATCAAAGTCTAAACCATTATGATCTACAGCAATGGGATCATTATCCCCAATATTTTGAAAAATTTCAGCGGTTTTATCAATTTCGAGCGGTTTTAGCGGTTTCGAGGCAATTTTGCACGCTTTGCACTAGGAGTAGTAACATTGCCAACACCAATTATTTTACCATTGATAGTAGGAGGTGTAGCAACATGTGAATCATTAACATTACTAGTGGTGGTAATAGTCCAAACTTTAGCTACATTATTCTCTTTAGCAAGTTTTTAATTTTCTTCTCTTTCCCACCTAGCATGCAATTCGGCCATCAATCTAATATTCTCATTAATTCGAACTTGGATGGCATTTTATGTAGTAACAATCTGCCAAGCACTTCAACTCCCAAGAAGATTTTGGGCTCAAACTTCGCCAAGAAGGTTTGAAAGTTGGTCAAAGGCACTATCGCCTTGGTCGCTGACAGCCAACAAGATGTCGACTGGACGAAAGTTGGCGACACAATGGCAATGGAGACGAAGAGGTGGCAAACCTTGATCAAGGCTGCCAGGCCTAATGCGAAGAAAATCCTTGCCTACCTCGGATGCAAGCCAACTCCTGCTCCCAGCTCATCGAAGCCGGAGGTCAAGTAGACCATCCTGTCTTTTTTATTTTTTCTTTTTCTTTTTACCTTTTGATGCTGTCGCCAAAGTAGCTTTTGGCGACACTTCTCCTACTAGTCCACTAGAGTGTCCTCCATTGTAATGCCTTGTAAATATTTTTTAGAATCAATGAAATTCTATTTTGCCTGATGATTGATGTCGAACCTTTTGTTTTCAGTTGATATTTGATAACTACACTTCAACTCCTCGTCCCTCCGATGTTTTTCCTGCTTCCTCTCACTCGAAGAAAACGCCTATTGATAATGAACTTGGTGAAGATTCCTCGAATAAGGATTCAACGCAAGATTTGGAGGAACTTCATCAGCAGGTTCAGTATGCGAAGAAGCAAACACTTGTGATGATGGAGCAGTCTCGAAAGGCATCCGAAAAAAGAGAAAATCGCGCTGCAGCAGGCTCATGAAGCCATAGCTGCCAAGGAAGCCGCCATTTCTGAAGCTGCGAAGGCTACCACCCGAGAGAATTTTATGCTCGAGTTGATGAATGAAGCCAGTGTGGATATGTCAGGTATACTTTTGCAAACAAAAACTTCTTCTGTTTTTTCGCTGTTTCCTCCTTTGAAATTATTGTGCTGTCGGCAAATAGGTTCCTTTCTAGACACTGCTGCCGAAGACCAAAGGTATACACAATGACAAATCTCCTGGTTAACCTTTCACTTGACCATGGTTCTCTGTTCTGGGCCACTCCAGAACGCACCCGACAAATTGTTAGATTTCAAGACCGCGCTTGTCAGGTTCGTGAGTTCCTTGATTTATGTACAAGAACCTTGTCTTTGGTTTATAGCGCCTTGTTTCCGCGCAACAAGATGCCAGAAACTCTTCCTGCTCTGCTGGATAAATTCCGGGATCCCCCTCGAATCCATGGATTTGTACGGGCTCAAATGTCTGCTGGCGCGAGATTTGCTATGATCATGATACAAATCTGCTATCCGAAGTTAGACATGAGTCGAATTGTCGCTAAGTGCTTAGCCAAGATGGCAAAGAGGAAAAGGAATATTGACAAAATTGATGACGTGGTAAAGCCTGTAGCTGAAGATATGATGGATGAATTGCTTTGGATGGATGCTGAATTCTTCGTGAAAGGCAGCTATGCTGAACATAGCACTCGCACTTCCAATAATGAACGAATGACCATAGATAACATACTAGACGGCCGTTAGGAATTTTTCCTTTGTCTTGCCGATTTTCCTCAATGATTGTACATTGTATATTGTAAAGCCACGAAAGATGTGTTCCTTTCTTTTCTTTGTCAAGCCCCCGAGTGTTTCGGTGGCGATTTTCTTTATTGTGTAAACGGGGTTGAACCAAGGCAAGATAAATTATATTGAGTGTACTATATTTGCGGGTACAAGCCCCCGAGCATTTTTTTTGCTGATCACTATTTTGTATCTTCATTTATTTTGCGAGGTGTTTTGCACCAAGGCGAAATATTTTTGATAATATATATTGTAGCTCCTGGGCACAAGCCCCCGAGCATGTCGAAGAAAAAGATATATATCTCCACTATTTTTATTATATTGCAGCACCGCGAGCCCGCCTCATTAAAAACCTTTTCCAGCCCCACTCGGTGCCCTGAAAAAGGAAAAGAGTGCGTCTAAAAACTCGCGGGCGTTTCAGTACATTGTATTTTTACAAGGAGGACTATATTTCGACACTAAGCGTAGAAACGCCTTAGCTGCGCCACGTTCCAGGGGTTTTTCTCAGGAACCCCTGTCTTCTTATCCTTAATCCTGTACGCTCCTCCTTCGATGACTTCCGTGACGATATAAGAGCCAAGCCATGGTGACTCGAGTTTTTCAGTACTCTGTTGATTGAGTCGTAGAACTAGATCTCCCACCTGAAAGGACCTTGGTCGCAAACGTCGACTATGATAATTTTTCAGGTCTTGCTGATACTTGGTGACCCGTGATAGTACTTCATCTCTGGCTTCGTCCAATGCGTCGACATCGTCTTCCAATGCTTTTCTAAAAGCTTCTTCATCATATTCCGTGACTCTGATACGTCCAATTTGCATCACTATTTTATATCATAATTTGCTGTTATTCATTGATATATTTCATATTGGGACACAATACTTATGTTATTTCATCTATTTTGCATGTTTCATGATTATTTGGAGATCGCGCACCGGAGCCGTGGATTCTGCTCGGAAAAGCACCGTCGGATGCAATATTTCGGAAGATCAACTCGTGGAAGGAAACTTTACCAAAAATCCTATTTTTCCGGATGACGAAGGAAGCCGAAGGGGGAGCCAGCTGGACCCAAGGTGGGCCTGCACCATAGGGCGGCGCGGCCCATGGCTCGGCCGCGCCACCTTGTGGTGTGGGGGCCCCACTGCACCCTTTCGCCTCCTTTTCTTCGCGAAACCCTTCGTCCCGAAACCGAAGCCACAGAGGGATCCTCACGAAGGGTTGCAGCCGCTCTCGCGGGCGGAGAACACCAGAGAGAAAAGAGCTCTCCGCCGGGGAAATTCCCTCCCGGAGGGGGAAATCGACGCCATCGTCACCGCCATCGAGCTGGACATCATCTCCATCGCCATCACCATCATCTTCATCATCATCACCGCCATCTCCACCGCTGGACATCGTCACCGCCGTAGCAATTTGGGTTTGATCTTGATTGTTTGATAGGGGAAACTCTCCCGCATCGATTTCTACTTGTTATTGATGCTATTGAGTGAAACCATTGAACCAAGGTTTATGTTCAGATTGTTATTCATCATCATATCACCTCTGATCATGTTCCATATGATGTCTTGTGAGTAGTTGATGGCGTGTATTTCACACGTTCGTTGGGCAACCCCAAGAGGAAGGTATGATGAGCACAGCAGCAAGTTTTCCCTCAGAAAGAAACCAAGGTTTATCGAACCAGGAGGAGCCAAGAAGCACGTTGAAGGTTGATGGCGGCGAGATGTAGTGCGGCGCAACACCGGAGATTCCGGCGCCAACGTGGAACCTGCACAACACAACCAAGCTACTTTGCCCCAACGAAACAGTGAGGTTGTCAATCTCACCGGCTTGCTTGTAACAAAGGATTAACCGTATTGTGTGGAAGATGATTGTTTGCGAGAAAACGGTAGAAACAAGTATTGCGATAGATTGTATTTCAGTAAAGAGAATTGGACCGGGGTCCACGGTTCACTAGAGGTGTCTCTCCCATAAGACGAACGGCATGTTGGGTGAACAAATTACGGTTGGGCAATTGACAAATAAAGAGAGCATGACAATGCACATACATATCATGATGAGTATAGTGAGATTTAATTGGGCATTACGACAAAGTACATAGACCGCCATCCAAGCTGCATCTATGCCTAAAAAGTCCACCTTCGAGGTTATCATCCGAACCCCCTCCGAGTATTAAGTTGCAAACAACGAGACAATTGCATTAAGTATGGTGCGTAATGTAATCAACAACTACATCCTTAGACATAGCATCAATGTTTTATCCCTAGTGGCAACGAGCACAACACAACCTTAGAACTTTTCGTCACTTGTCCCGGTGTCAATGCGGGCATGAACCCACTATCGAGCATAAGTACTCCCTCTTGGAGTTAAAAGCATCTACTTGGCCAGAGCATCTACTAATAACGGAGAGCATGCAAGATCATAAACAACACATAAGCATAACTTTGATAATCAACATAACAAGTATTCTCTATTCATCGGATCCCAACAAACGCAACATATAGAATTACATATAGATGATCTTGATCATGATAGGCAGCTCACAAGATCCGACAATGATAGCACAATGGGGAGAAGACAACCATCTAGCTACTGCTATGGACCCATAGTCCGGGGGTAGACTACTCACTCATCACTCCGGAGGCGACCATGGCGGTGTAGAGTCCTCCGGGAGATGATTCCCCTCTCCGGCGGGGTGCCGGAGGCGATCTCCGAGGATCCCCCGAGATGGGATCGGCGGCGACGGCGTCTCGGTAATGTTTTCCGTATCGTGGCTCTCGGTGCGGGGGTTTCGTCACGGAGGCTATTTGTAGGCGGAAGGGCAAGTCAAGAGGCGGCACGGGGGCCCAAACCACGGGCCGGCGCGGCCAGGGGGGGCCGCGCCGCCCTAGGGTTTGGCCACCCTGTGGCCCCTCTTCGTCTCTCCTTCGGACTTCGGAAGCTTCGTGAGAAAATAGGCCTCCGGGCTTTTATTTCGTCCAATTCCGAGAATATTTCTTTACTAGGATTTACTGAAACCAAAAACAGCGAGAAAACGGCAAGCGGCACTTCGGCATCTTGTTAATAGGTTAGTTCCGAGAAAATGCACGAATATGACATAAAGTGTGCATAAAACATGTAGATAACATCAATAATGTAGCATGGAACACAAGAAATTATCGATACGTTGGAGACGTATCGGCATCCCCAAGCTTAGTTCTGCTCGTCCGAGCGAGGTAAAACGATAACAAAGATAATTTACGGAGTGACATGCCATCATAAACTTGATCATACTATTTGTAAAGCATATGTAGAGAATGCAGCGATCAAAACAATGTGTATGACATGAGTAAACAAGTGAATCATAAAGCAAAGACTTTTCATGAATAGCATTTCAAGACAAGCATCAATAAGTCTTGCATAAGAGTTAACTCATAAAGCAATAATTCAAAGTAAAGGTATTGAAGCAACACAAAAGAAGATTAAGTTTCAGCGGTTGCTTTCAACTTGTAACATGTATATCTCATGGATATTGTCAACATAGAGTAATATAATAAGTGCAATAAGCAAGTATGTAAGAATCAATGCACGAGTTCACACAAGTGTTTGCTTCTTGAGGTGGAGAGAAATAGGTGAAGCTGACTCAACATAAAAGTAAAAAGAATGGTCCTCATAGAGGAAAAGCATCGATTGCTATATTTGTGCTAGAGCTTTGATTTTGAAAACATGAAACAATTTTGTCAACGGTAGTAATAAAGCATATGCATCATGTAAATTATATCTTATAAGTTGCAAGCCTCATGCATAGTGTACTAATAGTGCTCGCACCTTGTCCTAATTAGCTTGGACTACCTGGATTATCACCGCAATACATATGCTTTAACCAAGTATCACAAAGGGGTACCTCTATGCCGCTCTGTACAAAGGTCTAAGGAGAAAGCTCGCATTTGGATTTCTCGCTTTTGATTATTCTCAACTTAGACATCCATACCGGGACAACATAGACAACGAGATAATGGACTCCTCTTTTAATGCTTTAAGCATTCAACAACAATTAATTCTTTTCTCATTAGAGATTTGAGGATGTTTGTCCAAAACTGAAACTTCCACCATGGAACATGGCTTTAGTTAGCGGCCCAATGTTCTTCTCTCACAATATGCATGCTCAAACCATTCAACTCGGTGTAGATCGCCCTTACTTCGGACAAGACGAACATGCATAGCAACTCACATGAAATTCAACAATGAGTTGATGGCGTTCCCCGGTAAACATGGTTATCGCACAACAAGCAACTTAATAAGAGATAAAGTGCATAATTACATATTCAATACCACAATAGTTTTTAAGCTATTTGTCCCATGAGCTATATATTGCAAAGGTGAATGATGGAATTTTAAAGGTAGCACTCAAGCAATTTACTTTGGAATGGCTGGAAAATACCATGTAGTAGGTAGGTATGGTGGACACAAATGGCATAGTGGTTGGCTCAAGTATTTTGGATGCATGAGAAGTATTCCCTCTCGATACAAGGTTTAGGCTAGCAAGGTTATTTGAGGCAAACACAAGGATGAACTGGTACAGCAAAACTCACATAAAAGACATATTGAAAGCATTATAATACTCTATACCGTCTTCCTTGTTGTTCAAACTCAATACTAGAAATTATCTAGACCTTAGAGAAACCAAATATGCAAACCAAATTTTAGCATGCTCTATGTATTTCTTCATTAATGGGTGCAAAGCATATGATGCAAGAGCTTAAACATGAGCACAACAATTGCCAAGTATCACATTACCCAAAACATTTATAGCAATTACTACATGTATCATTTTCCAATTCCAACCATATAACAATTTAACGAAGGAGAAACTTCGCCATGAATACTATGAGTAGAAACCAAGGACATATTTGTCCATAAGCTACAGCGGAGTGTGTATCTCTCCCATAAAGTGAATGCTAGGATCCATTTTATTCAAACAAAACAAAAACAAAAACAAAACGACGCTCCAAGAAAAAGCACATAAGATGTGGCCGAATAAAAATGTAGTTTCGGGGAGGAACCTGATAATTTGTTGATGAAGAAGGGGATGCCTTGGGCATCCCCAAGCTTAGACGCTTGAGTCTTCTTGATATATGCAGGGGTGAACCACCGGGTGCATCCCCAAGCTTAGAGCTTTCACTCTCCTTGATCATGTTGCATCATACTCCTCTCTTGATCCTTGAAAACTTCCTCCACACCAAACTCGAAACAACTCATTAGAGGGTTAGTGCACAATATAAATTGACATATTCAGAGGTGACACACTCATTCTTAACACTTCTGGACATTGCATAATGCTACTGGACATTAGTGGATCAAAGAAATTCATCCAACATAGCGAAAGAGGCAATGCGAAATAAAAGGCAGAATCTGTCAAAACAGAACAGTTCGTATTGACGAATTTTAAAATGGCACCAGACTTGCTCAAATGAAAATGCTCAAATTGAATGAAAGTTGCGTACATATCTGAGGATCATGCACGTAAATTGGCATAATTTTCTGAGCTTCCTGCAGGGCAGTGGGCTCAGATTCGTGACAGCAAAGAAATCTGGAACTGCGCAGTAATCCAAATCTAGTACTTACTTTTCTATCAACGGCTTAACTTGGCACAACAAAACTCAAAACTAAGATAAGGAGAGGTTGCTACAGTAGTAAACAACTTCCAAGACACAAAATAAAAACAAAGTACTGTAGGTAAAAACATGGGTTGTCTCCCATAAGCGCTTTTCTTTAACGCCTTTCGGCTAGGCGCGGAAAGTGTGCATCAAGTATTATCGAGAAATGAAGCATCAACATCATAATTTGTTCTAATGATAGAATCATAAGGTACCTTCATTCTCTTTCTAGGGAAGTGTTCCATACCTTTCTTGAGAGGAAATTGATATTTTATATTACCTTCCCTCATATCAATAATAGCA